>NC_036853.1:13364865-13634453 GCF_002910315.2 Salvelinus sp. IW2-2015
GGTCACCCCCTCAACGCGACTCAATTCCCAGTAAGAGATGGACTACATGGAGGCGGTGGGTTGGACATATCATTGTAGTGGAATGTGATTGCTGATTCATTTGTTGGGCGCTGGGGGCGGGGATTTGGGATTAGGTAAGTAGACATAGTCTTGGAGGAATGTGGAAATGTAATACAATGGGAGGAGACAAATTAGTATTAGAAATGGTATTTTCAAACTTATAGATGTTTTAAAGTTATAAATGTTCCTGAGCCTTACAAAACAAACAGACATGAGAGCTGAATCAGCTGACAAGGTGTCAGGATGACAGATGTAAAGTGATAAGTTAGTGAAAGTGGGAGTGTGAGGCGTAGCTCCACTTTTTCCTGGCTGACTCCTGTCTGTCCTCATGATACTACCACTGCTAGTATGCTCTCTAACTTAACACTGAAAGATGGACAGAAATAGCCTAATTACTTGAGACATAAACATAGGGAGTATCCTTGTTTTACATTCTCCTTGGAAGGGCTTTAGAGCATTGGCAACATGGAGTCTTAAATAAATGATGCCCAGGAAGGGTTAGGCCAGAGGTCAACTCGAGTGTATTTTTCCAAACTCTGGGAGGTCCAGGTATGTCTTTGATGAGCTAGGACTGGGAGGATGTTCCCCTGTCATTTCTTCTCATCCGTGTGCTCTCTGTCCTCAGAGAGCGACACAACACACGCACACACACACACCACACACACACACACGCATGCACACACACCACACACACACACACACACACACACACACACACACACACACACACACACACACACACACACACACACACACACACCACACACACACACACACACACACACACAACACACACACACAACACACACACACACACACATGTGTAACAGAATATCGAGTGTCCTCTTCCCCATGCGGTCGGCCTCCTGGGCCAGGAACAGGTCCAGTACGGGAGTCCCCCGCGACCTCACGTCTGACTCCGTCAGAGAGTTAACCATCAGCATCACCCAGACAGGCCTCTTCCTCTCCCAGTTCCCTGCGATGGCGTTGAAGAGGTAGTCAGCGTACAGCCCCCGGCCCCGCTGGTCCGCCGTCATCCAGTAGGGCATCATGTGCTTAACGTAGTCCAGGTGGCGTTTGAGGCGGCGATATAGGTCCCGGGGCAGCAGGGTCTGCAGGTTCTCCCCGTGGGGCAGCAGCTGGCAGCTGGTCAGCTTGGAGATCGTCAGGGGGTCAGTCAGGTCCAACTCGAAGAATACGTTGGTGCTGGTCTGGAAGGCCCGTTTGGAGACGTCTGGGATAAAGTCCCATACACGGGTGTAGGGAACATGGATGGTCCCGAAAAGATAGGATGGAGGGTAGGGAGCTGGGTGCTTCACTGTCCAGAGGAATGAGTTCATGTCACTTTGCTATGGGGGTGGAGGGGGGTTGAGGGGGAGGAGGGCGAGAAGAGGGAGATATTATGACTATCAGCATTAGGAATACAGTAACATAACCTTCTGAGTTAAGGCTATCTACAATAGTACATTTGAAACTAAATTTTGTGATTAAGAGATTCAAAACAGCCTTTTAAGTACATCTGGCTGAGATACAGGTCAATGCAATAGAATCTGATGAAATGTCATCTCCAGATAAAGACAGGGGCACAATGAAACCATGTTAACTAGCTTCCACTGTGCTGTACTATGCTGCTCTCTGTCTGTCTGCTGTTCTGAGGCAGCGAGTTTATAGTGAAGCTTTCTCCGTGTAAACAGACCCCAGTGTATTGCCGAGGTGCATAGCTGTGCTGCCAATGCCTCTGTGGAACTGGAAAGCTTTTCAACGGTTGTTACAGCAGTATAAACATAATGAACCATATGAAACTGATGCAATCCACCTATCTGGTATATTCTTTCATTGAGGAATATTTTTGTTGTTGCAAAATTCATTGGAACAGATAGCCTATACAAACATCAAAATGCACACACATAGGCCTTTGATTAAAATGTGGTCAGACGTGGCTAATGTATCTGGTTTACTAAACACTATACAATTCTGATCAAATGGAAGAAGGACTGTGCATGTGTCTATTACTTCCAGTTCATTAACATTCCAGGGATTTCATAGGGGTCAATTAAGCCCTGTTTCCAAAAACACTCATAGACCATAGCTCTGCAAAACAAATCACTGAGATGCTGTTATAACGGGAATGAGGAAAAATGTAAACAAGCAACATAACTATGAAATGATCAAAGTGGCTATCAAAGTAGCTCTTAGATAGATGTATGCATTGCACAACAAACTCTAACTATGGACAAACTATTGTTTTGTGAAATGCTTGCTTCTGTTCAAATGTATCTATTTTCATTGGAGTTAATAGTATAGTACACTGACATTGGAGTTAACAGTATAGTACACTGACATTGGAGTTAACAGTATAGTACACTGACATTGGAGTTTACAGATAGTACACTGACATGGATGTTAACAGTATAATAGGTACACTGACATGGAGTTAAACAGTATAGTACAACTGACATTGGAGTTAACAATGTATAGTAGACTTGCATTTGGAGTTAACAGTATGTACACTGACATTGGAGTTTAACAGTAATAGTACACTGACATTGGAGTTAACAGTAAGTACACTGACATTGGAAGTTAACAGTATAGTACACTGACATTCTGGAGTTAACAGTATAAGTACACTGAATTGGTAGTTAACAGTATAGTACACTGACATTGGAGTTAATAGTATAGTACACTGACATTGGAGTTAACAGTATAGTACACTGACATTGGAGTTAACAGTATAGTACAACATGCTTGGAGTTTAACAGTATAGTACACTGACATTGGAGTTAACAAGTATAGTACACTGACATTGGAGTTAACAGTATAGTACACTGACATTGGAGTTAAAGTATAGTACACTGACATTGGAGTTAAACAGTATAGTAACACTGACATTGGAGTTAACAGTAATAGTACACTGGACATTGGAGTTAATAACATGATTATAATGTAAGTACACTGACATTGGAGTTAATAATAGTATAGTACCTGACATTGGAGTTAATCGTATAGTACACTGACATTGGAGTTAACAGTATAGTACACTGACATTGGAGTTAATAGTATAGTACACTGACATTGGAGTTAACAGTATAGTACACTGACATTGGACCAAAGAGAACTCCCCTTCAGTGTTATTAAACCAAATGGAAAGCCTGGTCTATGGGAGAGGAAGAAATTAAATAGAAGCATTTGGTAGGCTTAGTAGTGCATATAATGTTATTAACCTCACATGCTCCTACTGTATTTCAATTAACATTTCCCCAGTTGAAATAGCAATTTTATTGTCATGCTGCCCGTGTACATTTGTCATATTAGAAAATTATTTTTAAAGGATTTCAAAACCCTGCCAAAAGGCATTACATCTTTGGAAATATTATTACTATTGCAAGGGTTTGTTATTTTCATAAATTAAATTAGAATTATTTTCTCACACAATCTTTGTATTGAGCATTGTCTTTTACTGAAATGTTTACACATCATCTCAGACCTGTGAATAAAACATTTATTTGGAAATGATTTCCACATTGGACATTCACATAGACTAAGTACACAAAATAAATCCACCGCTCTCTAACCATCATACTTTGATTCTATTTTGACAACTGTGTAGCCTACATATAATTTGTTAATCATTAATTTGTCTAAGAATGTTCGTCAAGTTCACGGAGACTTCTGTCCGATCGAATAAGGACAGTTGAAGTCCATACAGACGTTGATGAGAAAAGGCCCTCTCCTTTCCTTGCGCGGTGTTTTCTATTAGTTCTCGCGCTGGAGCACTGACGTGAGCACCTCCATTTTATTGGCCAATTAATTACTTTTGACACAAAATAGAGAGCTTTGTACTGGCGTATTAGAAATCACACTTAAGGGGGGGGACTTCTACAGTTAATATCTGACAACAATGCCATTATCACAGATGATGAAACAGATTAACAATACTACAAATAAAATAATTTTGTGGACTATGTTGTTGCAATGCTGTCAAGTCATCCCTGATAAATATTTTCAATAATGTATTATAACATTTGTATTTTATTAATAGATAACATCATGTTAAAATTATATGTTATTAACGTTCGTGCTGAGGTCATGTAATTTCAGTTCAGATTTATTGCATTTCTATCTGGGAAATTGTAGCATACCCAAGCCAGCGATGTGCGCGTGCGGCACGCACTGTGTCCAGTCATGATTCTAATTAAGTTCCCTCTGATTCATCTCTTGTGCTGATGATAAATTCACACTGCGAGAAAGACAGACGAGAGCGAGTGCAACACGGCCCCGGCCAGATAAGAGAACACTGAAATTAATTGAATTCGAATGGGCTGACTCCCTTTGGCTATTGAGCCCATTCCATAATATTGCAAATATGGCCGATAGCTGTTTTAATAGGTCGTGTTTCATTGAAACTTGATCCGTTTTGAAAAGTCACTGAAACTTTTACATATAAATGTTAAATCAACGGTGGGTCAACGGTGGGTGTTCCCCACGTTCTTTTGCCACATAAACAGGCATAGGGTTGGCGGACGATATTTCGCTTGGCAACTGCTTCCATATTTTCAAGCCCATATTTCTGTGAGGAAACTCCGGAATATGTCAAGTGCCATTGGAAGCAACTTTGCTGATTGGAAAATCTTTCAATTCTAGGAATCTTTGAAATAATGGATGATCCTAATAAAATATGATGACGTAATAATAACCTAATAATAATCATATTAATAACCTACTACTACTACTACTAATAATAATAATACATGTGCTATAATAAAATATAATAGGGTAGCCTAATAAAGTTGCTATGAACATAATTATTGTTCTTGTTACACGTGTAAGTAGTTATTATAGCATGTTAATATTTCCATGACAATAAAACGCAGTTGTTATTGTTAATTTGGTTTTTACTCAAAACCCAATAACAACACAATATCTCACCTTTGTTTTTGCTGTAGGCCTACCGTTGCACATAGAAACAACTCATTCAGGAACACTGTCTAAGCAAAGTGCATTGATTTTACTCAGAAATAGGACAGCCTTTTATTTTGTCTTATCATTTGCTATAGCCTATTGGGGCAGTTATATGCTAGGCTAGACACATAGGCCGACATTTGCAATTAACTTAAACTATTTCGCTAGAAGGCTATCCATTTATCCATTCAAGGACATCTTTATGTTTGACATTGCCTTAATTAAGACATTACTGAAACAGGTAAAGACCATGTAGCTGTAACGACCGGGCACAACTCACCGACTTCGGTGGGTCACATTGCCTTGGTCTCTCGCGGATGTCCAGGGGTGCAACAGCGTGCAAGAGAGCGGTAAGTAGGAACCATCGAAGTCCTGGCGCGCAGACCATCTCGAGATGAGAGGAGAGTGGTGTCGACAGGCTGTCTTAGATACTTCAATCCTCCCCTCGTCTCTTTCTCGCTCTTTACTGTCCTTTGCCTCCTAATACGTAACAAAATCGACCCGGAGGAGACGGGGTTCGGTTCACATGTGCGGTTCGGAAGGAGGGCATGGACCATTCCGACTCTCCGCCATTCCCGAACCCCAGGCAGCTCGTAACCGGCTATGCGTTCCGCTTTCACTGTCTCTTCTCACTCGGCGCTGTCCTGTCGCAGGCACTAACCTATTCAGCAGTTGCAGGGGAAAGTTTTCACAGTGAGCTCTAGAAGTGTGTGTGTGTGCCTGGCTGTTTGAGAGGAGGTGGAACGCTTTGAATATTTTCCCCCCACTGCTTATTTTAAGAGGGCAGCGAAGGTTCTGGGGGGATAGGGAGAGCACAGGTTTGCGTGTGAGTGAGAAGAGATGATATGGGAGATTGAGTTGTATAAAACTGTCATCTGTATTTCCAGTGCGTAAAACCCGGCACGAATTTTAAAAAATGCTATGCCCAACCACTGGAGGGCAGGTGGCAGGCACAATGTTGCCAGTCTGGAGCCTTTCATGCGAGGAATAATTAAAAAGTCTAAATAAGTTATATTAACATGTTGTCATCTGTTTCCTTTTCATTTGGTTCACATTTATCACTGTCATTGATTGTTTGACACTTTTTGTGCAAAACTTGAATATGGGTCCTTAGACCCAGTGTCCTAATCATGATTGATTAATGCCTACAAATAAACATCTCAGTAAAGACAACTGTGAAGAGTGTTTTATTTATTTATTCTATAATAGCCCTCTTAAGATATAGTCATCTTGTATAATTCTGAATGGTTCAGATGAATGGCCATGTTGAGAGGCCTAGTTGTCCCTCTCTTCAGGCCACAGTGTCAAAACTCTGCCATGACCCGTGTTATTCTCCAAGTGGCAGACATTGTGACAGAATCAGGTAGTGGGCTATTTATCATGAGAGCCCCTCAAACAAGTGCCCCCCGGGCCTACCCTCTGGACTGATGGCAGACAGGCCCTGGACAAGCCATTCTTTGTCCTCTGTCTTGTTTTAACTCTCTCTCCTGTCTCCTCTCCATTCTCCACTTGTCTCTGGACGCCTGGTCTGTGTTTGACTTTGACTGTCCTCATAGTGCTACAACTGGAGCCTACACATGTAACAAATGCTCTGTTTGTTCTGGGGTTGTTGGTTAAATGTCTTTCATCTCCTTCTATGTTCACATTGTGGACTCGTGATTGTTTCATCTAAGAACTGGTCCCACATCAGTATACTATGGGTTTGATTTATGGTTCTGTTTACCCGACAGTATTGGTATGAAAACATTTTCAAAGTACCTAATTTCGTGAATCATTGCATGTACGTTGTATATATACAGTGGGCTCCAAAAGTATTGGGACAGTGACAATTTTAGTTTCGTTTTGGCTCTGTACTCCAGCACTTTGGATTTGAAATGATACAATGACTATGAGGTTATTAATGTGCAGACTGTCAGCTTTAATTTGAGGGTATTTTCATCCATATCAGGTGAACCATCTAGAAATTGCAGCACCTTTGTACATAGTCCCTAGTACCAAAAGTGTTGGGACAAATTCATATGTGTATGAAAGTAGTCAAAGTGGAGTATTTGGTCCCAAGTTCCTAGCACGCAATGATTACACAGTGGTGTAAAGTACCTAAGTAAAAATACTTTAAAGTACTACTTAAGTCATTTTTGGGGGTATCTGTAAATTACTATTTATATTTTTCACGACTTTTACTTTAACTTCATTACATCCCGAATGAAAATAATAAACGTTTTACTCCATACATTTTCCCTGACACCCAAAAGTGCTCGTTACATTTTGAATGCTTAGCAGGACAAGAAAATGGTCCAATTCATGCACTTACTGTATCAAGAGAACATCCCTGGTCATCCCTACTGCCTCTGATCTGGCGGACTCACTAAACACACATGCTTAATTTGTAATTGATGTCTAAGTGTTGGAGTGGGCCCCTGGCTATCCATACCAAAAAAAAATTCAAATGGTGCCTTCTGGTTTGCTTAATATAAGGAATAAAAAATTATGATAATTAAGTATATTTGAGCAATTACATTTACTTTTGATACTTAAGTATATTTAAAACCAAATACTATTAGACTTTTACTCAAGTAGTATTTTACTGGGTGACTTTTACTTGAGTAATTTTCTATTGAGGTATCTTTACTTTTACTCAAGTATGACAATTGGGTACTTTTTCCGCCACTGTGATTAGATCAGGTTTGTGACTCTTTTACGCCCTAAAATCATTTTATTTTGTCCAAAAAAAAATATGTTTGTGACTCTACAAACTTGATGGATGCATTTGCTGTTTGTTTGGATGGGGTTCAGGTTATTTTGTGCCCAATAGAAATGAATGGTAAATAATGTATTGTGTCATTTTGGAGTCACCTTTATTGTAAATACGAGTAGAATAAGTTTCTAAACACTTCTACATTCGTGTGGATTCTACCATGACTACAGATAGTCCTGAATGAATCGTGAATAATGATTCAGGCATAAATATCATACCCCCCCCCCCAAAAAAACACACAAGACATTCTATCCTCTCACCATTTCAATAACAGGAGGAGTTAGCATTTTTTGGGGGGGTATGATATTTATGCCTGTAACTTTCTCACTCATCATTATTCAAGATTTATTCAGGATTTACCGTAATCATGGTAGCATCCACATGAATGTAGAAGTGTTTACAAACATATTCTATTCTTATTTACAATAAAAGTTACTCCAAAATGACACAGTATATTTTTAAACATTCATTTCTATTGGGCACAAAATTATCTGAAACACAACCAAAACAAAAAGCAAATGCCTCCACCAAAGTCAAAATGGGACCAAATACTAAACTTTTTACTACTTTAGTACACATACTGTACATTATACGTGAATTTGTCCCAATATTATGTTGTAATGCAGACCCAGTTACCTGCTTTAACCAGACATTGTGAAAGGCTTCTCTTTGAATGAGGCTGGTTGACATCCTTGGCTGGTTAGAGAAGGCTTACGAGCGGCTGCATGCAGGAGATTCCTGGACAGGGACCAGGTGGACTTACAGCATATATAGACCAGATACAGGCAGCATAAGAAAATACTTAAAAGTGAATGTTATGTTTGAAAACCACAGAAAGCGCTCACTGCTGAAAATAGATGTCTGGGGACATGTTAGTAAGACACAGGCACAGAGAGAGGGAGGGAGAGAAGGTGAAGGAGAGAGCACAGAGTGGCAGCGGGCATAGAGAGAGAAAGTAAGTGAGACTGAACTCTTATTCTGTGCATGTGCATATTGTTTCCATTCCACTCATAAGATATCTTTGTAGTTTGGAAACTTATACAATAAATCCGTAACTGGACCTTTTATTGGTGATATACACTTTCAATGTCAATTTTCTGACATTGATCACTTACTGCAGCATGATATATTTCTATAACAAAAAGGATGTGCATGAGTATGATGGACAAAGAGAAAGAGAGCACTAACACAGGTCCTGGTAATGTATCCAGGTATTGCCTGCTGGCCCACAGGTCTTGTGTACACATGTCCTTGTGGCTTCTTGACAGCCGGCCTGGTGTTCTGCAGAAGGCCATGGCCACAAAGCTGAGGTATTAGCTCTCAGTCTCTCTATCTGCCCGCGCCTCTCTTTTGAATTGGTGAGTCATGAGAGAGTTACAGCCCCACCATATAAAATAGGACACTTTCATGTCCATTGTAACTGTTTTACAGTGTATGTTGGTGTTCATCATGTGAAGAGGGACCCCTAGTGGCAGGATATAGAAGTGAGGTGATACCATCACACTATATTTACATTTTTGTAATTTAACAGATGCTAATATCCAGAGTGAATTATAGTAGTGAGTTCATACATTTTCAGTACAAGATGTCCCCCCTCTTCTCTCTATGTTCAGCCTGCTGCAATAACTTCCTGCTTTGTGGACTTTGAATAATATTGACTCTGAGTCGCTGATAATTTTTTATTTATTGTGGTTTCGCTTTCTGGATGTCCTGGTGTAGCGGGGGGGCAAAGGGCTTTGTTGTGGGGAAGTGGGGGAGGGGAGGTGTCATATGGGAGGTCAGTTGATCCAGAGGAACCCTCCATCATACACTGCCGTTAAAAAGTTTGGGGTCACATAGAAATGTCCTTGTTTTTGAAAGAAAAGCACATTTTTATATCCATTCAAATAACATCAAATTGATCAAAAATACAGTGTAGACATTTTTAATGTTGTAAATGACAATTGTAGCTGGAAACGGCAGATTTTTTATGGAATATCTACATAGGCGTACAGAGGCCCATTATCAGCAACCATCACTCCTGTGTTCCAATGGCACGTTGTGTTAGCTAATCCAAGGTTATCATTTTAAAAGGCTAATGTAGTGAAAGGTAGTGTACTGTATATAATGGTTTTCAGGCAGTGATGGATGATAGGGAGGAGTGATACAGGACTGTATAGAAACCGACTGTTATCCTATCTACCGCTAGATCTGTGTTCAATGTCTGTGTTCTTCCTGTCCCTATGACTGGTTCTGTGTTTGTGGAGCACAGCGAGACTGAAACAGTGTTTTGGACAACATAGTCAAGAGGAGGAGGTTAACTACTGTACATCAGGATGCTCAGGGGTTGTGTGTGTGTTTTTTCTGCTGCAGGGTCACCCCTGGCATGTAAACACATGCAGTAATGGCCGCAGCTATCTCTCAGAGATCAGAAGGAGTGAGAGGACAGAAGAGATTGGAGAGAGAGATAGAGGGATAGGGGTGACAGTCAGCGGTTGTTTTGCTGCTTGGAATCTGTTCTCTCCTCGTTGTGGAAAATGAATAATGTTTATCTTACTCTCTATCTCTCTCTCCCTCGCATGCTCTCTTGCTCTCTCTCTCTCACTCACACACACACACAGACACACACATATTAATATTCTCTTTACCGGGGCACATGTATGGACCCCTGGGTTTGTTTTCTGAAGCACATTGAGCACTGACATCAAAGGACTGACTGGCTGGCATACTCACTCATTCTCTGATCCAATGATGTATTGTGTCTTCCCATTGATTCAAGGCCATGTGAGTTATTGTATGATGTATTTTCGGAGCTCCCTGCTAGCCTTCCCCTCCATACTCTGTACCCCTGAGAGGGCATGAGAGGAGGAGATGGGAATGACTGGAGTTTCTCCTGCTGATAAGTAAATCTATCTGCATTTGAATTTTAAAAGAATCAGAGAAGGAGAATATAGGATTACAGCAGCCATTGTGACAGGACTGTAGAGCTCAGAGCGAGACAAAGGATGCTGTGGATATCATAATATTATGGAAATAACAAGTATGGCATTGTTGCCAGTCAACAATCCATTCACATTTGCAATTCTAGTCCATCAGACAGCTTATCCTGGTTGGTGTGACTGTGAAACCAACCTGCCAAACCACTGCTTCAAGGTCATGGCTAGAAGGGATCCAGCTTTTGTCAAATTAAGTTTAAATGTTTTAGCTAACCCTAACCCTAACTCTTTTCATAACCTTAACCTAATTATCCTAACCTGCTATGTAAATGTTCCTAACCTGCTGCTTGAATTCTCCTAACCTGCTACGAAAAGTCAAATCTGATGTTAATTTGACAAAAGCTGGATCCCTTCTAACCCTGACCCTGCTTCAGGGCTCATAGAGAAACACACAAACACCCTGCACTATGATGTCATACAGGGTGGGTAATTATTAAATTGCAGTGGTATATGCTTTCCTTTGACTTTGTCGCCATGTTAAAACACTTTAAAATGAAAAAAACATGACAAAGAATATTTGTTTTTATTTTATCTGTTATTTTATAAGAAATCATGTAAGTCCTTTAAACAGCAAAACATATATTTGTCAGCATTATAAAAATTACTGGGGGCCAGCAAAATGGCTTGTCCCTCTGGTGATTTGTAGAGGTGTAGTGACATGTTATGGGGATGTAGAGATATATATATGTATTATTTTGAATGCTAGACAGGGCCATTAAATGTACACAGGGAGCTAACATTAATGATACGCATGTCCATCTCTCATGGCTCAAAGTGGAGGAGAGATTTATTTTTATTTTTTTTATTTCACCTTTATTTTTACCAGGTAGGCTAGTTGAGAACAAGTTCTCATTTGCAACTGCGACCTGGCCAAGATAAAGCATAGCAATTCGACACATACAACAACACAGTTACACATGGAATAAACAAAACATACAGTCAATAATACAGTAGAACAAAAGAAAACAAAAAGTCTATATACAGCATGTGCAAATGAGGTAAGATAAGGGAGTTAAGGCAATAAAATAGGCCATGGTGGCGAAGTAATTACAATATAGCAATAAACACTGGAATGGTAGATGTGTAGAAGATGAATGTGCAAGTAAAGATACTGGGGTGCAAAGGAGCAAGATAAATAAATAAATACAGTATGGTGATGAGGTAGGTAGATAGACGGGCTGTTTACAGATGACCTATGTACAGGTGCAGTGATCTGTGAGCTGCTCTGACAGCTGGTGCTTAAAATTAGTGAGGGAGATATGAGTCTCCAGCTTCAGAGATTTTTGCAGTTCATTCCAGTCATTGGCAGCAGAGAACTGGAAGGAAAGACAACCAAAGGAGGAATTGGCTTTGAGGGTGACCAGTGAGATATACCTGCTGGAGCGCGTGCTACGAATGGGTGCTGCTATGGTGACCAGTGAGCTGAGATAAGGCGGGGCTTTACCTAGCAGAGACTTGTAGATAACCTGTAGCCAGTGGGTTTGCGACGAGTATGAAGCGAGGGCCAATGAACGAGAGCGTATAGGCCGCAATGGTGGGTAGTATATGGGGCTTTGGTGACAAAACGGATGGCACTGTGATAGACTGCATCCAGTTTGTTGAGTAGAGTGTTGGAGGCTATTTTATAGATGACATCACCGAAGTCGAGGATCGGTAGGATGGTCAGTTTTATGAGGGTATGTTTGGCAGCATGAGTGAAGGATGCTTTGTTGCGATATAGGAAGCCGATTCTAGATTTAATTTTGGATTGGAGATGCTTAATGTGAGTCTGAAAGGAGAGTTTACAGTCTAACCAGACACCTAGGTATTTGTAGTTGTCCACGTATTCTAAGTCAGAGCCGTCCAGAGTAGTGATGCTGGACGGGCGAGCAGGTGCGGGCAGTGATCGGTTGAATAGCATGCATTTAGTTTTTAAGAGCAGTTGGAGGCCACGGAAGGAGAGTTGTATGGCATTGAAGCTCGTCTGGAGGTTATTTAACACAGTGTCCAAAGAAGGGTCAGAAGTATACAGAATGGTGTCGTCTGCGTTTAGGTATATCAGAGAATCACCAGCAGCAAGAGCAACATTATTGATGTATACAGAGAAGAGAGTCGGCCCGAGGATTGAACCCTGTGGCACCCCCCATAGAGACTGCCAGAGGTCCGGACAACAGGCCCTCCAATTTGACACACTGAACTCTATCAGAGAAGTAGTTGGTAAACCAGGCGAGGCAATCATTTGAGAAACCAAGGCTGTCGAGTCTGCCAATAAGAATGTGGTGATTGACAGAGTCGAAAGCCTTGGCCAGGTCGATGAATACGGCTGCACAGTAATGTCTCTTATCGATGGCGGTTGTGATGTCGTTTAGGACCTTGAGCATGGTTGAGGTGCACCCATGACCAGCTCTGAAACCAGATTGCATAGCGGAGAATGTACGGTGGGTGAAGGAGAAATGGTGGGGGCTTTGGCGGGTTGCTCTGGAGGGTGCCGGGCAGTTGACCGGGGTAGGGGTAGCCAGGTGGAAAGCATGGCCAGCCGTAGAGAAATGCTTATTGAAATTCTCAATTATAGTGGATTTATCGGTGGTGACAGTGTTTCCTAGCCTCAGAGCAGTGGGCAGCTGGGAGGAGGTGCTCTTATTCTCCATGGACTTTACAGTGTCCCAGAACTTTTTGAGTTAGTACTACAGGATGCAAATTTCTGTTTGAAAAAGCTAGCCTTGGCTTTCCTGACTAACTGTGTATATTGTTTCCTAACTTCCCTGAAAAGTTGCATATCCCGGAGGCTATTCGATGCTAATGCAGAACGCCACAGGATGTTTTTGTGCTGGTCAAGGGCAGACAGGTCTGGAGTGAACCAAGGACTATATCTATTCCTAGTTKKAWTTTRTTMGAATGGGGCATGCTTATTTAAGATGGTGAGGAAGGCACTTTTAAAGAATAGCCAGGCATCATCTACTGACGGGATGAGGTCAATGTCATTCCAGGATACCCCGGCCAGGTCGATTAGAAAGGCCTGCTCGCAGAAGTGTTTTAGGGAGCGTTTGACAGTGATGTGGGGTGGTCGTTTTGTCGCAGACCCATTACGGATGAAGGCAATGAGGCCTTGGCAGCAGCTAATGGGGATCCCTAATAATACAAATACAAATGCAAAAGTGGCAAACTGTTATCCGGGGAGGGGTCTACAGTACATTAAGGACAATTATTAGCTAATCAGACCCTTTTAATATGTCATAAATTTGAGGATACCATTGATACAGTAATATGGTGTGTCTCAATCCAAAGTGTCACTGGGTGTTAGTCAATTTAAATGAAGGGAGATAACATTGTAAGCAAAATGATTAATCATACTGTATCACTTTAGTAACTTATTTTGAAAGGATTTATGACCTTAGATTTGAGCATTTGTGGCCTCCATATCAGAAAATGTACCTAAAATTGGTCATACCTACTGGAAGCACAATGTTATTATAATGGTAAAAAAAAAAAAAAAAAAGTCATTAAGCTAGCATATTGATTTAGAATGGGGAGATGTACCCAAATAGATTTAAATATAGATTTTCTTATAGGAACATGAAGTACGTTTTTCTCCAAATGCCATGCCAAAATGCCATCATAATTCAAGAACAACCCGGGTCCTACTGGTCCCAAGACACCACTGCATGCTGGTTTTAGGATCAGTCTTTCTTTAGACTGTATTGAATAAAGATCTGGACATGAACTTACTTTGAAGATTGCCATTTCATTTAGTTATTTTGAAGAAGATTAAATTGCAAGCAGCTTGTATTTTGTACTGTTGTACAAAATATGGATCAAAGTTGAATTCAGTAAGCATATGAACCAATAAGGATATTATCTTAATCAAAGAAATGGATTCTGTGGGCTCAAATGTGGGCTTGTTTCTTGGAGACGAAACTCAGATATAGCTGGCCGTCCCATGTTGTACGGTGTTGTTTTTGTACTCTACCTTTTCCTTCTATCTGTAGTGTTAGCTGACCAGGGACAGGAGCCATGAGTCCAGTGCTCTGCCCAGAGAAACAAAGAAAGTCCTGTGTTGGAGCCGCAGCAAGGTGTGTGGCTGCTAGTGTTTTCATCAGGGGTGAAACCTTAACCGTGTTTATCCTGCGTTCATCCACAGTTTATTTAGTATTTGTCTAGAACGTCTCAGACTGACTCACCGACTCTGGGGTGGTACTGTGGCTGTGCCTTATAACATTGTTCAGAATATGACTTTATTCGTTGTGTGGTTGTGTGTCTGTTCTGAATACTCGTTGTTCATTATTATTGAATTAACACCCATCAATTATATCAATCATAGCTGTATGTCAACCTTGACCAGGCCAACTCTTTGTTGTCAGTTGCTGAACACCTCCTAGTTGAGGCTTTCAGTAGTTCATAGTCTGGACAAGTCAGTCTGTCATTACATTATAAGATGTTGGAGGAGGTGACATCTATCCTTGAGTGCTGCCTGTCCAACATGACCGACATTGTATGCCGCCAGGTCTTCCTGGACTGCAGCGCTGGGAGCAACATGCAGCCTGTAACCTTATACCCAACTAACTCTCACAACCCACCCAGATACAGGCAGAAGAGGGCAAACTTTTCAACTCTGCCACCTTGACTGATAGCGAGCGCAGTATGGAGGCTTCACAGATAACGCTCCTCAGTGGTTAATAAGGTCCAGAGAAATGCAAGGATGGAGTGTGAGGCCGTGGGAGAGAGATTGACTAAGAAGTTTCTAGGTAAATTAATTTGAAAGGCCCTTGTCTATGTATGTCATGTTGTTGCGGTAATGCAGAGCGACTTCTCTGTTTCCTTTCCATCATTATTTTTATGGTCTTCCCTCTTTTATTTTTCCAAATCCCTCTCTTGTCTTGTTTTCCGATCCTTGATCAAAGCGAGGGACTCAGAGTGGCACAGACTCTGTGTCTGTCTCATACAACCCAGAGGACCCTGGTCCATTTGTCATGGTAGTAAATCCCCCGAATGACATAACTAAAACCACTGATGGACTGAAAGAGAGGAGAAAAGATGGAGGAAAGTAGGAGAGAACGAAAAGTGGAGGAAAGGAGGAAAGGTCTGCTCAGTGAAGCTGAGCCTGGCCCAGTCTCCCCAACCCCTCCTCATGTGTGTAGTCAGCCTGCTTCCTTGTCCAGACTGCATGCCTCTCTGGTCGTCTCTACAGCCTCTCCTCACTCACACTTGACTTGTTCTCCTGCTTGACTTAGAGCAGAAGTACTGTCAACGGGGCCTGTCAGGAAGCCGCCTCAGAGCAAACAGAGCAGAAACACATGAAACAGCCAGGCCTTTATGAGTGAACTGTAACATACACACACGCACAGAACAGAGAGGTCTTCCAGGAAAAGAGTAGAAGTAATTTTCTGCATCTTCAGCTGATCCCAAACATGTGTCAAGGTTTATACTGTAATCTACTGTACCCCTAAGAAAAGAAAATACACCTCGCTCTCCTTTAATTTTTATTTATTTATTGTCCTGCCAGGATCCATGTTTGTACTGCTGGATGTTGTGACTGTGTCTCTTTGGCCGTGTGTGTGTGTGTGTGTGTGTGTGTTGGTGTGTGTGTGTTGTGTGTGTGTGTGTGTGTGTGTGTGTGTGTGTTGTGTGTGTGTGTGTGTGTGTGTGTGTGTGTGTGTGTGTGTGTGTGTGTGTGTGGTGTTTGTGTGTGTGTGTGTGTGTGTGTGTGTGTGTGTGTGTGTGTTGTGTGTGTGTGTGTGTGTGTGTGTGTGTGTGTGCATATGATGTATGTGGTGTATGTTTATATATACAGTATGCCTCTCATCTACTGGCACTGCACTGTATCTACAAGACTCACCAGGTGTACTCTAATACTGTATGTGTTGGGTAAGGACACTATATACTTCCTCAACTCGGTAGAGAGCTGAGTTCAGCTCTATAGCTCAGTCCTTTGTGGCTCCAGTCTAGCACATCAATAATACTAATGCTGACAGCCCCTAGTCCCCACCAGGCCCCTTGCCCTCCTCATAGAAGATTAATTGTTGCTGATCTCGCAGGTATGTTCAACCTCGCCTCAAGCGGTGTCAGACCCAGACCAAACCCAGACCAGACCCAGACAGCAGGCATGGTGTGACGGTTAATGCCCCACCAGGGAAACCTATTAGTAGGAATGTGGCTCCTGTGGGTAGCAAAGCCAAGCTCCATCCATTACCTGACACCTGATGGACACATCACCTCAATGTAATGCTGTAGCGAGGTAGAGAGGGCCGAGCCAGCAGGCCAGCCGTGAGGTTCAGGTCCTGACCACTGTGAGTGGAGTGGAGTTTGTTGGAGTCTGGACCGCCTGTTGAGGTATATACAGGGTTTGTTTTAGTGGTGTGGGTGAGAGGGAAGGACCACGGAGGGTTAAAACACATATTACACGCCGGGAGGTTAAAAACTCAGCAGCAGCACGCACAGCAGGTCACCGACTTGATTTATGAGTGAGGGCTGAGCACAGAACAACCTACTGCGGCGAGGAACGGGACCATGATTGAAAATCACATCGGCTCCAATATTACAGCCACTCACTCAATGGAAACGCTTGGCGATGATTGTCACATTTTAAAATTTCAGTTTTCATATTGAAGCTGCCAAAATATTATTTAATGAGTAATTTCGGCACACGCCACGATACAGAGCCCGCTGTCCAGCTGAATTGAATTTCTGCTATGTCAGTGAGTGGCGTGTCGAGTCCATAAAAGGTCCTTCACAAGGCCTACTGCTCCCACTCTCACTGCTCTAACTCACTCTCCTATCATGATTCTAGAAGTGCAGCTATTTCAGTTCACGCGGGTTATATTGCGAAACCTCTGAGGATTGTGTTTGTGTTAGATGCGTTGTGGGCAACTGGGCATGTCAGAACTGGTATCAGTGGTTAGTTTGCAGTTGATCATGTATCTCCAGGGTCTAAATGAGGCATGGCTGGTTGACAGGCATGTGAATACAGATAGATAGACAGTGGGCAGATAACACTGTGGTGATGCAGGCTGTGCTTTGACACCCACTCATAGTGTTCACAGACCATGTCATACCACCAACCTGCTCCAGATGTGTAAAACATGATCCCTGCTCAATTAGTGGTTAAAGAGCATTATCATTTCGTTGGCGAGACATTACTGTAACTTTAATGGTAGATGGCTTATCTAAATGATAACAATGGCACACTTTGTTTACATCAAGGCCCTCCAGGTACCAACATCATGTGTAAAAGCAACGAAACACAAATTAGTAAGAGAAGTTGAAGGGGAGGCTAGAGATAGCAGAACAAACATATTGTACACAGAGAGATAATACTTAAATGAGATTACCATAGTTACAGGTCGCTCTTGATTGAAGACACAGAAACAGTCGTGTGTCTCTGGTTTTCTCAGTACTATGCAAGTCTCTATTTGTTTGATAATGTCACAATGTTTCCATACAGACAGACATAAATTCAAGATGTCTGCATTATTGGAGGAGATCTTCTTTACAAATGTGGTTCTTATTTTCTGCTATTATCATTGGACATGTCCACACCACATGTCCACATTTTGTTTTGAAGACGCTGGATTCTGAGACTAAATGAGCCGCAGAGTCCGTCATTTGAGATTTAATCCACTTTAAGCCCCGACAGAGACTTCTCTGTTTGGTGGAAACATTGCAGAGCCCAACCACCAGTTACCATCCAGAGAGAGAGGGAAAAAGATGGAGTGATGGTATCACGTTTCAGGAGAAGACCCAGATGCAGACAGTGTCGAAGTAACAAAAGTTTATTACTAGAACAGGGGGCAGGCAAAACAACAGGTCAAGGACAGGCAGAGGTCAGTAATCCAGATCAGAGTCCATGAGGTACAGAATGGCAGGTAGACTCGGGGTCAGGGTAGGCAGAATGGTCAAAACCGGGAAAACTAGAAAACAGGAACTAGAAAAAGACAGGAGCAAGGGGGAAAATGCTGGTAGGCTTGACGAACAAAACTAACTGGCAACCGACAAATAGAGAACACAGGTATAAATACACTTGGGATAATGGGGAAGATGGGGTGGACAGGGGTGGAGACAAACACAAAGACAGGTGAAACAGATCAGGGTGTGAGAAGATGGAGCTAACAGAGATGGTTGCCTCGCTTCGAGTTCTTAGGAAACTATGCAGTATTTCATTTTTTTATGTATTATTTCTTACATTGCTACCCCAGGAAATCTTAAGTCTTATTACATACAGCCGGGAAGAACTATTGGATATAAGAGCCACGTCAACTTACCAACATTACGACCAGGAAAATTACTTTCTTGAAGCGAATCCTCATTTCGGACCACCACCCAGGACAATGGATCTAATCCCAGTAGCCGACCCAAAACAACGGCGCCGCAGAAGGGGCAGACGGAGCGGACTCCTGGTCAGGCTCCATAGACATGCATATCGCTCAACACTCCCGAGTATACTACTTGCCAATGTCCAGTCTCATGACAACAAGGTAGATGAAATTTGAGCAAGGGATGACTTCCAGAGAGATATCAGAGATTGTAACATTCTCTGTTTCACGTAAACATGGCTCTCTCGGGATATGTTGTCAGAATCGGTTCAGCCACCGGGCTTCTCCATGCATCGCGCCGACAGAGATAAACACCTCTCTGGGAAGAGGAAGGGCGAGGGTGTATGCTTTATGATTAACGACTCATGGTGTAATCAAAACAACATACAGAAACTCAAGTCCTTCTGTTTAACTGATCTAGAATTCCTTACAATCAAATGCCGGCCATTTTACCTACCAAGAGAATTCTCGTCAGTTATAGTCACAGCTGTGTACATTCCCCCTCAAGCAGACACCAAAACGGCCCTCAAGAAACTTCACTGGACTCTATGTCACTGGAAACCATATATCCTGAGGCTGCATTTATTGTAGCTGGGGATTTTAACAAAGCAAATTTTAGAATAAGGCTACCTAAATTCTATCAGCATATTGATTGAACGACACATAGGGGTAATACTCTCGACCACTGCAACTCTAACTTCCGCGATGCATACAAAGCCTCCCCCGCCCTCCCTTTGGCAAATCTGACCACAACGCCATCTTGCTCCTACCGTCTTATAGGCAGAAACTCAAACAGGATGTACCAGTGACGAGAACCATTCAACACTGGTATGACCAATCGGAAGCCACGCTTCAGAGATTGTTTTGATCACGCGGACTGGAATATGTCCGGTCAGCCTCAGAGAACAACATCGACCTATACGCTGGTTGGTGAGTGAGTTTATAAAGAAGTGCATTGGAGATGTTGTACCCACTGTGACTATTAAAACCTACCCTAAACAGAAACCCTTGAAGGATGCGCGGCATTCGCGCAAAACTGAAAGCGCGATCCACCGCATTTAACCATGGAAAGAGGTCTGGAAATATGGCTGAATAATAAACAGTGTAGTCTGTCTGTCTGTCTGTCTGTCTGTCTGTCTGTCTGTCTGTCTGTCTGTCTGTCTGTCTGTCTGTCTGTCTGTCTGTCTGTCTGTCTGTCTGTCTGTCTGTCTGTCTGTCTGTCTGTCTGTCTGTCTGTCTGTCTGTCTGTCTGTCTGTCTGTCTGTCTGTCTGTCTGTCTGTCTGTCTGTCTGTCTGTCTGTCTGTTGTCTGTCTGTCTGTCTGTCTGAAAGGATGGTAAGGATGGAACTGGATCTGGTGTCAGACAAACAGTGTGTGAAGTTGAACTTAAGGTTGTGAAGCGCAATATGTGACTGCTTCGGTCTTTGGCAGTCTGCCGCAATTGTTGCTTGGGGAAAACAAGTAGATATGAAGTATCTTATTTCGTTATGAAAGCCTTGAAATAGCTGAACAAATTATCCAACATTTATACCATTATTTTTTATCAGCCATGTATCTTCATCAGATCTTGCTCTGGAATACTCTATGGGTCTATAGAAGAAGCACCATATATGAGCATGTTAATAAATATTACATAAATGTCTCTAATCTGTATAATTATAGTAATCAAAGAGGTCATCCTTGTGATGAAAGCTATGCATGGAGTTTTGAATTACAGTCCAGTAAATCATTATTATCCTTTAAAAAAATAAATACCTTGTCCTTCAACAGGTGCAGTTTTTCCCACAGACAGACGGACAGACAGGGCTATCTGTTTATAGTGTGATGGTTCCATGGCACTGACAAAGAGTCACTGTAAGGAATATGAGGATTAGTGATTAGGAAAATCCCTTCCCAATCATTTTGTTTGGAAACATAGCTGAAGTGTCTTTCAGCACATTACTGTAAACCTGGATTGTCTCAGTGAAATCTAATGGACGTTGGGTCAAACACAAGCTGAGGTGCTGGAAACGGGATGTCTGCTAATGAAATTACTGTAAGTATGTGGCGGGATGTGTGTGTGTCTGTGTGTCTGTGTGTGTGTGTGTGTGTGTGCGTGCGTGTGTGTGTGGTATAGCCTAGTGTTTTCTATGGCAGGCCTGCTAAAGGAAGGCTAACCCTGTGGTCTCCTCCTGCAGTGTCTGTGATTTATCACCCAGCCGCCCATGTGCCTCGTTTGGCCTCCCCAAACCCAGGAGGCCATTCAACTCTCTGTCAGTAGGGTCGTTATGTGGTTAACCATCCTCTTTAAAACAAATCTCATAATATCTCCTCTCAACCCACTGCAGGGTCTATACCCTCCCTTAGCAGCCGGCCCCAACCCAGCTTCAACCCTAGCCCCAGTCCGAAGCCCCCAACCCTGGCCCCAGCCGCAGCCCCAACCCAAGACCCAGTCCAAAGCCCCAACCTGGCCCAGCTGCAGCCCCAACCCAAAGCCCAGTCCAAGCCCCAACCCTGGGCCATGCGCAACGCCGAAGCCCCAACCCTGGCCCAGCTGCAGCCCCAACCCAAGACCCAGTCCAAAGCCCCAACCCTGGCCCAGTCCCAGCCCGAAGCCCCAACCCTGGCTCTGGCCCAGCCCGAAGCACCAGCCCTGGCCCAGCCGCAGCCCCAACCCCAGACCCAGTCCGATGCCCCAACCCTGGCCCCGCCCCAGTCCGAAGCCCCAACCCTGGCCCAGCCGCAGCCCTACACTACAGTAGCCTACAGTAGCCTAGGTTATGGCTAGGGTTAGGGTTGAGTCGGGGAGGGAACATAAAGCTAAGGTTAGAGTTAGGGTAAGGGTTAGGGTTGAGCCGGGGTGTTAATCCTAGCTTCATTTACACATCCGGCTTAACCCTAACCCTAGCCATGAACCTGACCTTAACCCTAACCGTAGCCTTATCTCCAACCCTATTTAAACCCTAACCCTAGACATTAACCTGACCTTAACACTGACCTTAGCCCAACCTTATCTCCAACCCTATTTAAACCTTAACCCTAGCCCCATCCGCATCTTTACTTGAGCCATAGCTTCAGCCTTTTCCCCAGTCATGATCCAAAACATACACAAGTATAGTTACACATACGTAGCAATATTCTCATAGAGTCCTCAAAACCCACTCACATAAATGGTAAAAATAACTATTTATCTTCTTGACATTGAAAGCCATCAAACAGAAGTGGTTAATTGTTCTATAAATCTTTCTCATATTCCCTGATTTTAGTCCGTGTCTGTTCAATGTGGTCAGTCCTTGTTGGGCCTGGCAGCAGACTCGGCAGAACTCTCTTTCTCTCTCTCTTGCTCTCTCTCTCTCTCTCTCTCTCATTTCTCTCACATCTTTTGGTCTCTCACTCTCTGTCAGTCTCTCACTCGCTCACTCTCATTGGGAGAGTCTGGGTGAGGGGGAAACATGTTGAGTGAGACTTGTGGCAGCAGATGTGAGAGAGATGAGACAGTGGTGGAAAAAGTATCCTATTGTCATGCTTGAGTAAAAGTAAAGATGCCTTAATAGAAAATTACTCAAGTAAAAGTGAAAGTCACCCAGAAAAATACTACTTGAGTAAAAGTCTAAAAGTATTTGGATTTAAATATACTTAAGTATCGAAAGTAAATGTAATTGCAAAAATATATTAGCCAACGTACAATCATTGGATAACAAATTAGACGAGCTACGATCACGAATATCCTACCAACGGGACATTAAAAACTGTAATATCTTATGTTTCATCGAGTCGTGGCTGAACGACGACACGGATAATATACAGCTGGCGGGGTTTACGCTGCATCGGCAAGATAGAACAGCTGCCTCTGGTAAGACAAGGGGTGGCGGTCTGTGTATATTTGTAAAGAACAGCTGGTGCACGAAATCTAACTGTAAGGAAGTCTTGAGGTTTTGCTCGCCTGAGGTAGAGTATCTCATGATAAGCTGTAGACCACACTATTTACCAAGAGAGTTTTCATCTATATTTTTCGTAGCTGTCTATTTACCACCACAAATCGATGCTGGCACTAAGATCGCACTCAATGAGCTGTATAAGGCCATAAGCAAACAGGAAAACGCTCATCCAGAGGCGGCGCTCCTAGTGGCCAGGGACTTTAATGCAGGGAAACTTAAATACGTTTTACCTCATTTCTACCAGCATGTTAAATGTGCAACCAGAGGAAAATAACTATAGACCACCTCTACTCCACACACAGAGACACGTACAAAGCTCTCCCTCGCCCTCCATTTGGCAAATCTGTCCATAATTCTATCCTCCTGATTCCCGCTTACAAGCAAAAACTGAAGCAGGAAGCACCAGTGACTCGGTCAATAAAGAAGTGGTCAGATGACGCAGATGCCAAGCTACAGGACTGTTTCGCTAGCGCAGACTTGAATATGTTCCGAGATTCTTCCTATGGCATTGAGGAGTGCACCACATCAGTCACTGTCTTCATCAATAAGTGCATCAATGACGTCGTCCCCACAGTGACCGTATGTACATACCCCAACCAGAAGCCATTGATTAGAGGCAACATCCACACTGAGCTAAAGGCTAGAACTGCCGCTTTCAAGGAGCGGGATGCTAACCCGGACGCTTATAAGAAATCCCGCTATGCCCTCCGACGAACCATCAAACAGGTAAAGCGTCAATACAGGACTAAGAATCATACTAGACCGGGTCCGATGCTCGTCGGATGTGGCAGGGCTTGCAAACTATTACAGACTACAAAAGGAAGCACAGCCGTGACCTGCCCAGTGACAAGAGCCTACCAGGCGAGCTAAGTTACTTCTATGCTTGCTTCAGATGCATCAGATGTTCAGATGTTCCGGATGACTGTGTGATCACGCTCTCCATAGCCAATGTGAGTAAGACCTTGAAACAGGTCAACATTCACAAGGCCGCAGGGCCAGACGGATTATCAGGACGTGTACTCTGAGCATGCGCTTACCAACTGGCAAGTGTCTTCACTGACATGTTCAACCTCGCCCTGACTGAGTCTGTAATTCCAACATGTTTCAAGCAGACCACCATAGCCTAAATGACTACCGACCTATAGCACTCAAGTATGTAGCCGTGAAGTACTTTGAAAAGCTGGTCATGGCTCAGATCAACACCATTTTCTCAGAAACCCTGGACCCACTCCAATTTGCATACCATCCCAACAGATCCACAGAGGATGCAATCTCTATTTCAGTCCACACTGCACTTTCCCACCTGGACAAAAGGAACACATACGTGAGAATGCTATTCGATGACTACAGCTCAGCATTCAACATCATATTGCCCTCAAAGCTCATCACTAAGCTAAGGACCCTGGGACCAAACACCTCCCTTTGCAACTGGATCCTGGACTTCCTGACGGGCCGCCCCCAAGTAGTAAGGGTAGGTAACAACACATCAGCCACGCTAATCCTCAACACGGAGGCCCGTCAGGGGTGCGTGCTCAGTCCCCTCCTGTACTCCCTTTTCACCCATGACTGCATGGCCAGGCACGACTCCAACACCATCATTAAGTTTGCCGACGACACAACAGTGGTAGGCCTGATCACTGACAACGATGAGACAGCCTATAGGGAGGAGGTTGGAGAACTGGTCGTGTGGTGCCAGCATAACAACCTCTCCCTCAATTTGATCAAGACACAGGAGTTGATTGTGGACTACAGGAAAAGGAGGACCGAGCACGCCCCCATTCTCATCGACGTGGCTGTAGTGGAGCAGGTTGAGAGCTTCAAGTATCTTGGTGTCCACATCACCAACAAACTATCATGGTCCAAACACACCAAGACAGTCGTGAAGAGGGCACGACAACGCCTATTCCCCCTCAGGAGACTGAACAGATTTGGCATGGATCCTCAGACCCTCAAAAAGGTATACAGGTGCACCATCGAGAGCATGCTGACTGGTTGCATCACTGCCTGGTATGGCAACTGCTCGGCCTCTGACCGCAAGGCACTACAGAGGGTAGTGCATACGGCCCAGTGCATAGCTGGGGCCAAGCTTCCTGCCATCCAGGACCTCTATACCAGGCGGTGTCAGAGGAAGAACCTAAAAATTGTCAAAGACACCAGCAACCCTATTTGACTTGACTGTTCTCTCTGCTACCGCACGGCAAGCTGTACCGGAATGCCAAGTCTGAGTCCAAAAGGCTTCTTAACAGCGTCTACCCCCAAGCCATAAGACTCCTGAACAGCTAGCCTAGGTAGCCTAGTGGTTAGAGTGTTGGACTAGTAACCGAAAGGTTACAAGATTGAATCCCTGAGCCGACAGGGTAAAAATATGTTGTTCTGCCGCTGAACAAGGCAGTTCAGGCTGTCCTAGGCCGACATTGAAAATAAGAACTTGTTCTTAACTGACTTGCCTATTTAAATAAAGATAAACAAATAAAATGGCTACGCAGACTATTTGCATTGTCCCCACCCCCTCTTTTACGCCACTCGCTGTTTATTATCTATGCATAGTCACTTTAACTCTACCAACATGTACATATTACTTCAATTACCTCGACTAACTTGTGTTCCCCCGCACATTGACTCTGTACCAGTACCTCCTGTATATAGCCTCACTACTGTTATTTTACTGCTGATTTTTGGGGGGGGTGTCAGGGAAAATGTATGGAGTAACAAGTAGATTATTTTCTGTAGGAATGTATTGGAGTAAAAGTAAAAGTAGTCAAAAATATAAATAGTAAATTACAGATTCCCAAAAAAACGACTGTGTACAACTCATTAACGAATGTTCAAAAAGTGTGTGTTCATATTTATTTGTGTGTATGCATGTGTGCACATGTGTTAGTGTGTGTGTATGCGTCAGTGTTTATGGTGTGTCAACCTGCGTTTACTATTGGTGTTAGACAGTAAGAGCGGAGAGCAGGTCGAGGAGGCTCAGCCAAGGACAACAGGAAGTGCCTGAGGACAGAGGAGCCAGTCATTAATCAGGTGTGATACCTGCACCCTCCGCCAGCCCAGCCAGGGCAGCAGGACTGGGCCAAGTCAAACACAGCCAGCCCACAGCCCAGAGGGACCAGGACTGGACCGGCACCAGCGTGAATACACTGGCCTAATTAACTTTTCTGCTCCTAAGTCACCGTCTGTGTTACTATGGAAGTAATTAGAGGGATGTTAAAATTGTCAGTTTTCTCTCCACTTAAAAAACAAATCCATTCACACATTCAGGAACACTGACCCTTAATATATGGACATATGGAGTCTGACGTATATATAGCACCAAGGAAGGACCACCTTGTAAACCAATATCCTCATTACCTAACCTGGCTGTAGTCAAATTAAATTATTTTCCCAGTGTAAGATAATGTGAGGTAATGTTTTAACACTTAGGGACTTTGAAACAGACATGAACCATTGTGTCTCGTTAAAACGGCCCACGTTTGTTGAACTGAATATCTTTACAGGCTTTTTTCTCTGTTTGGTCAGTTAGAATAACAGATTACTCTGCATTGCCAGTGCCTAGTTTCAAGCTGAGCACTGAAGCTGTGCTAATTTGGTTATTTATGAAAGTCATTGATGCTGACCAGTGAAACCATGGATATGGGCCTATTTGTGGTGGAAAAGTGCACCAGGGTCATTATTGTAGTTGGCAACATATTTCATTTTTTTTTGCTCCCCAATTAATCATGTCTCTCACTGCAGGCTACGAATTCCATAACAATGATGCTCACACAGACACACACAGAGGATCAATTGTGGAGAAAAAGCCTTAGTACACTGAGGACTCGTCACTCGTCTTTATGAACCTGTCTTCCACCATTTTGTCAGTTTCAAATTTGCTTGCGTCCACCACCCTCATATGTTCATCAATACTTTGGGGCCTGGCAGAAGGGCATTTCTTCTGAATGTTTTCTATATTTCAGGTCTATAATGTGTTAATGAATGACCCTTGTATCTGTTTGGGTTCAGAGAGTTTGTTTTCGCTCGTTTTCTCAAGTTTGTTGTGTCTGTCTCTCCACTCAGCTAAGCTCTCATCCCCATAATGGAATTCTCTTTAATAAACAGAACGAAGCTGTCATCTACATGTGTGAATACCGGTCTGCTGGCTGTCAAACTGATTCACTTCTTATGGCTGCAATCCCGTTAACGGGATGATATGACAACAGCCAGTGAAAGTGCAGGGCGCCAAATTCAAACAACAGAAATCTCATAATTAAAATTCCTCAAACATACATGTATCTTATACAATTTTAAAGGTAATCTTGTTGTTAATCCCACCAAAGTGTCCGATTTCAAATAGGCTTTACACCATAAACGATTATGTTAGGTCACCGCAAAATCACAGAAAAACACAGCTATTTTTCCAGCCAAAGACAGGAGTCACAAAAAGCAGAAATAGAGATAAAATTAATCACTAACCTTTGATGATCTTCATCAGATGACACTCATAGGACTTCATGTTACACAATACATATATGTTTTGTTCGATAAAGTTCATATTTATATCCAAAAACCTCAGTTTACATTGGCTCCATGTTCAGAAATGCCTCCAAAATATCCGGAGAAATTGCAGAGAGCCACGTCAAATAACATAAATACTCATCATAAACTTTGATGAAAGATACATGTTTTACATAGAATTAAAGATACACCTGTTCTTAATGCAACCGCTGTGTCAGATTTTTAAAATCTTTACGGCAAAAGCACAATATTCAATAATCTGAGAACAGAGTTCAGCCACAAAAGGAAGCCATACAGTTACCCGCCAAATTGTGGAGTCAACAAAACTCCTAAAAAGCATTATAAATCTTCACTTACCTTTGCTGATTTTCGTCGGAATGCACTCCCAAAAGAAATGTTTGTTTTGTTCGGTAATGTCCATCATTTATGTCCAAGTAGCTACTTTTGTTAGCGCGTTTAGTACACAAATCCAAACGCTCGTGCAGGTCCAGCCGAACGTCGGACGAAAACGTCAAAAAGTTATATTACAGGTCGAAGAAACTTGTCAAACTAAGTATAGAATCAATCTTTAGGATGTTGTTATCATAAATATTCAATAACGTTCCAACCGGAGAATTCCTTTGTGTCTATAGAAGTAATGGAACGCAAGTCGATATCATGTGGAATGTGCATGACCAGGACCTGGCTCTCTGCCAGACCACTGACTCATTCCCCTCTCTTTCAGCCCCACAACACAGTAGAAGCTTCATTCAAAGTTATACAGACTGTTGACATCTAGTGGAAGCCGTAGGAAGTGCAAACATATCCATATCCTACTGTGTTTTCAATAGGCGATGAGTTGAAAATCGACCAACCTCAGATTTCTCACTTCCTGGTTGGATTTCTTCTCAGGTTTTTGCCTGCCATATGAGTTCTGTTATACTCACAGACATAATTCAAATCGTTTTAGAAACTTCAGGGTGTTTTCTATCCAATACTAATAATAATATGCATATATTAGCAACTATGACTGAGGAGCAGGCCGTTTACTCTGGGCACCTCTGTGCACCTTTCATCCAAGCTACTCAATACTGCCCCTGCAGCCATAAGAAGTTAAGTGAGATGTATTAGACAGTTATTGGCTGAAACATTGATTGAAGGTAGATGTCAACTCTGGGTTTACGAGGTAGAAGGCCACTCTCACCTGGTTGTGACCCACAGTGGGACTGTGCCTCTCTGCGTACCCCCCTACCCCAGTGGGGTGACACAGGGGCCACTGGCAGTTTGGGGCGAGGTTAGGGTTTCAGTGTCACACTGGGGTAACTCTCCACATTGCCCTCCTCCTCACCCTCTAGCCTTCTCCAGCCTCCAGCCCCGAGCTCATAGGCCTTTCCATGCCCCAGTGCACTCCACGGGTCTCTGTTACCCCGTTACACAGCAGTAAATGTCACCTGAGTTACATTCCCCCCAGCACCCACAGACAGCCCTTTATTCACCACCTTTTATAAGTGCCACAACTCACATTTCATGTTCGCTAGGTTTATTATGTGCCAAGAACCTTTTCCTCCCCTCAGTTGGATCACTCCCCTTGAAGTATGTAAAGTGCTTGTGTATTTTTGGCCTGTTTCGTTTTATATCTTGATTCATTTTCTGTTTTAATGTGGTTTGAGACTGTCTTCATTGCTGTATGGTCAAGAAGACCTTACACACCACAGCCAGGATTAGTGTCAGTGTGTATGTCGAAGGTACTTCAAATTTAGGCTGACCAATATGAGTTTACAGCTACGAAAAGCTTTTATACAGGAAACGATGTGTTGAACAAGGCTTGGAAATCATATGAGATAGAGGTACATTAACGAACAGAGCAGAGGGCTTGGCCAGGCAGAGTAGTATATTGTGACACCAACCCACGTTAGTCCAGGATAGGAGACCAGGAGACTTGATCTAATGTGCTGATGACAACATGATTTATCCCCTCCTCAATGTCCAGTCACACACTGCCTGCACACAGCCAGTAGTCCTATACATCAACAGAAAAGTGGCTCCTTTGCAGGGCCCCAGTATTACATCACATTACAACCTGGCTGTGTGCCTACAGTTACCGTAAGTGGTATGGGTTGGTGCTCACTTCTGTTGTTAAAGCTTCTCCTGGAACCTTCACTATTTGTTTCAACACCCTACTCGATAGACTGCAATAGGTGGGTCAATGTTGAGAATTCTTCTAAACCTGACAAGCAACAGTAACTTGGTTCCAGAGAGAATATGCCAATGTAAACTGTCAGAGCCATAGAGAAGTCTCTTGATGAAGTACAGTTGGAAAGCAGCCTCGGCTCTGCCAGCATGGATCACCCCTCTGCCAACCCATGGCACTGAGAACATCTTTATGGAACCCATGGGTTTTCCTCCAGGAAAAACTCAACTGGATTTGGTTGATTGCTGTTATTCTTTCTCCGTCTTTAAATGCTTTGTGATCATGATGAATTCATTTAAACACAATTTAGGCGATATTGATACACCTTAAAGCGATCCAAAGTTCACAAATATATAATTTGATTTCATGTTTCAGACATTAGAAATAATCTATTCATGATCTGCTCCATTATGTGATTACATTTCAATGAGGCATTCAGATGGTAACTCTTTTCCTTGGTAAGTCTATTCTAAACAAACACTCCTGTTCATTTCCATGAATACGTGCTTATACACTGAGTGTACAAAACATTATATTGAGTTGCACGCCCTTTTCCCCACAGAACAGCCTCAATTTGTCGGGGCATGTACTCTACAAGGTGTCGAAAGCGTTCCTCAGGGATGCTGGCCCATGTTGACTCCAATGCTCCCACAGTTGTTGGATGTCCTTTGGTGGAAGACCATTCTTGATACACACGGGAAACCGTTGAGCATGAAACACCAGCAGCATTGCAGTTCTTGACACAAACCAGTGCGCCTGGCACCTACTACCATACCCTGTTCAAAGGCACTTCAACCTTTTGTCTTGCCCATTCACCCTCTGAACGGCACACATACACAATCTATGTCTCAAAAATATCCTTCTTTAACCTGTCTCCTCCCCTTCATCTACACTGATTGAAGTGGATTTAACAAGTGACTTCAATAAGGGATCATAGCTTTCAGTTGGATTCACCTGGTCAGTCTATGTCATGGAAAGAGCAGAAGTTCTTAATGTTTTGTACACTCAGTCTATGTCCACATGCAACACAGGACACAAAATTAATTTTAAATTCTTATGCGGATATTGCCTTGATGATCCGTGTGGGATTTTCCACATACTTTGTAAGTATGACTTTTTTCAGGTTAATTGATTAACTTATATATGAACTGGGTACTATTAGGAGATTTGTATAAACCTTGTTGTCTGTCTCTCTGACATTTGCAACACTGTTTCAATATTCAAATTCGATCTTCAGCTGTCCTATAGTAATGAACATGTCGGGAGTCAGGACGAGACAGACAGGCAGCGTTTCTCAGCCAGTCGAAATCATGAATCAGCTTTGTGTCGGGACTATATTTTGTGGAAGGATGAAATAGTATGAATAAATTCATCAAAATAAAGTTTTTAATTAAAATATGTTGGTAACCCATTGTATAAATGTGATAATGCCCTCGAAGCACGCTTTGCCGGCACTCGAACCGGTGCCAATATATCCTCCAAACTCTGGCATCTCGGGCATTATCACTTAAATAAGTCTCACACAAACAATTTGGTGTGGCAGGCTGAGCAGTAGGGTTTCCCTGCCTGCTCCTTGAACACCCCCTGGCTGAGTTTACGCAGACAGAAGGCACACACAAAGTGCTCAGGGTGGAACTTGCGCTCCAAAGCAGAGATGCAGCGGCCAGAGATGGGCTCTCCACAGCCCCCACACAGTGTTCCCTGTCGGGAGTGGAAGTGCAGAGAGCACAGGGGACGACCATCCAGCTCCAGGAAACAACCATCGTTGAAGGGCTTCAGACAGTCCTGGAGAGATGGAGAGAAGGAGAAAGAGAGCACTTATTCTATCTACTTGATATAGTAGGCCTACTCTTTATTGGAGGTTGAGTAGGATTCTGATAATATCAGCACAATGTTGTATTGTGGCTGTTGGCTGTTGTTTCGAAGCCATGTGCGTGATCTGTGGTGAGCGACTCACTGAGCAGACGAAGCAGTTGGGATGCCAGGTGCCGTTGGCTGCAGTCAGGTAGTTCTCTCTCACAGGGTCTCCACAACCAGTGCACTTTGGAGCAAAGAGATGGTAAAAGTCTCTGTGGCAGTACGGCTTCCCGTCCTTCTCCAGAAAACCTATGGCACATCAAAGGACACACACGCAAAGAGAGGAGTGTTCTCAGTCACACTGTGGTCTAGATCATATGTTACCCTATAGGGAACAGTAGTAGTTGTGGTGCCATCTGTCAGGCAGATAGATGTGTGCTCCTTCACCTTCAGCCCCAAAGAGCTCCCCACAATGGGAACAGAAGAAGTGCTCAGGGTGCCAGGTGCGGTCCATCGCTGTCAGGATGTTCTGAGAGAGAGGACAAAGAGCCCAGCATGCGGTGAGGTAAACCCAACGACAACAGATCTAGAGAGGTGGTGAGTTGGTTTTGTGCAGTGTTAAATAATGGTGATAATACAGTCCAATCCAAAGAGAAGGAGTGTACCTGCAGAATGGGGCCCTTGCAGTAACCACAGCGAGGGGAGAAGAGATGCTGGTAGTCTTTCTCACAGTAGGCCTTCCCCTCCCTCTCAAAGAAGCCACTAGTCCCCAGCTCAGCCTGACACTCCACACAAACAAAGTGTTCTGGGTGCCACACCTGGCCCAGGGCTGTGATCATCTGCCGAATAAAATAAAATGGTAAGAAGAAAAATATACTTTGTTTCATGTACTGGCCATGGTTCTTTTGATTGATCATCTTCGCCTATACTGTTATTTTGAAATCAAGCTTTTGTCTGGTTTTTGACAGTTCAAGCTGTTTACCTTTCCCACAATGACCTTGCCACAGGAAGCACAGTGGCCCTTCGCCACCGTTCGTACACCCATCTTCTCCATATCAGAGCTCAGGCCTCCCAGAAGGTCATCTATGGCGTCCGTTTTTCTCTGTGTTGATGCTTTGCGCTCCAGATCATAAGTCTTAGGACTGTTGGTGCTCTCCTGTTTCACTTGTGTGTCCTCCTTTTCTTTCTTTTCTCCAACCTGGTTCTTTTTGACTGATTTCTGGACAAGTGGTGGTGGGGTTGAGGGAGGAGGAGGGTCTGGGAGCTAAAGATGAGAAAAAGCTGTGTGTCCTCAAAACAGAATTGCATCCTTTCATATGCATCTAAAATGTGTTTTTAACAGTTGTATATCTCAAAATTCTATTCATTTTGGAGGCACTAGTGGTACTAAAGCTTCCAATATTTATTCAGTTTGCTTATACTGCCCTCTGCTGTCAGATCAAGTCAACTTCATTGAAAGACAGAGAATTCTATTTGCTTGATTCTACCCATCCTCTCTCCTTGCCTCCTTCTCAAAACCCATTGGATGAGAAGCTGTTGGATGGGAAGCTCAGAGGTCCCTCCCCTCTGACCTTCTCACACAATGGGTTTTGAAGGGGCGAGGAGAGAGGACACAAGGAATCAAGGAAATGCATTTGAGATTCTCCTACAGTCATCCTCTGCTCATGCTCTGACCGGCAGTGTATTCCATGATAGATGCTTCCTCACCCCCATCTCCAGGCCAAACAGCAAATCCTCCATTATGGAGTCCAGCTCTCTGGTAGCAGAGCAAGGACTCAGCAGACCGGCATCCACTGGAGCTGGTAACTCACTGACAAACACACAGAGAAAACCACAGATGAGCACTGCTATGCAATGGACACTGGACAGATACTTGAATCTGAGGTGATACATCTCAGTCTCAGCTCTATCTATATGGTCTGACCCAGGATCATAATGTATGGCTATCTGTGAGCAGACCTACCAGTGGCTCACCTGTATACATTGGTACTATCTGTCTTGTTTTCTTTCTTTGGAGGGAGACCAACAGGACACACCTTTGAGACCTGTGGGAAATTTCACATAAAGCATAGAGCTAAAAGACACATCCAGTTGTAATAGTTGGACAAAAGACTAAACAACAACTGCTAGAGGTAATTTTGTCATTACCTGTCCATATGTGTTGGCTGTATCACTTTCTTTCTTCTGAGTAGCTGACTCTGGACCAGCTAAGTTGAAAGCCAGCTCTTCTAAGATAAGATCTATAAAACACATATATGCTGTGGTATGGTATGGTACTACAGTATCAATCAGAGTAAGCACTTCTAACAGACTTCCTCTGAGCTGAATAACAATGCCTCACTACGTTCTCCTTTTGCCTATTGCGAGGTGCACCCATTGATCTGATGTGATTTTTTCCAGTGGTGTAAAGTACTTAATTAAAAATACTTTAAAGTACCTCTTAAGTATTTTTGGGGGTATCTGTACTTTACATTACTATTTTTGATTACTTTTACTTTTACACCACGACATTGCTAAATAAAATAATGTACTTTTTACTCCATACATTTTCCCTGACACCTAAAAGTACTAGTTACATTTTGAATGCTTAGCAGGACAGGAAAATGGTCCAATTCACACACTTATCAAGAGAACATCCCTGGTCATCTCTACTGCCTCTGATCTGGCGGAGTCGCTAAACACAAAGGCTTTCGCTTGTAAATTATGTCTGAGTGTTTGAGTGGCTATCTGTAAATTAAAAGAACATGAAAAATGTGCTGTCTGATTTGCTTAACCAAATAGACTTTTACTCAAGTAGTATTTTACTGGGTCACTTTTCCTTGAGTCATTTTCTATTAACGTATCTTTACTTTTACTCAAGTATGACAATTGGGGACTTTTCCCACCACTGATTGTTTCATACAGTGCTGCTTCCTGAGGATATGATATACGAGATGTTACAGACAAGATCCTCAAAGCAGAAGTGAAACTTTTGAAACTGATGCACTCTATGACTAACAAACAGTCTTATTCTGACTTTTAACTCACATGCTGACGGTAGCCTATGAAAGGAACATTACATATAACTATTGTATTATGCTCATTTTAAGAGGAAGTTTAACACAAGTAAGTCATAACTACACTGGTGGAGATTTAGCACAAATCCATGATTTGTTTCTTTTTTCAAAGTAAAAATAAAACATATTAAGTACCTTCAGAATGTATTCATATATGGAATCGCCGCCAAAGGTGCTTCTACAAAGTATTGACTCAGGAGTGTGAATACCTATATAAATAAGTATTCAAGAGCATTGCACACCTGGATTGTACAATATTTGCCCATTATTGTTTTTTAAGTTGATTGTTGATAATTGCTAGACAGCCATTTTCAAAACTGTAACTAGGTCACTCAGGAACATTCTATGTCGTCTTGGTAAGCAATTCCAGTGTTGATTTGGCCTTGCGTTTCGATACACCATCCAAAGCCTAATTAATAACTTCACACTGCTCATAGGGATATTCAGCGTCTGCTTTTTAAAATTTTTACACATCTACCAAACGGTGTCCTTCTTTGCTAGGCATTGAAAAACCTCCCTGGTCTTTGTGGTTGAATCTGGGCTTGAAATTCACTACTCAATTAAGGGACCTTACAGTATGTGTGGGGTACAGAGATGGGGTAGTCATTCAAAACTCATGTTAACCCATAAGAGTCTAAGCCCTGTCAAAGCCGGGGGGYGGGGGGGGGGGGTTCTACTAAGTTATATGGAATTGTTTTAAGAAGGTCAAACCGAGGGTCATTTTGCTATTTGGTTTTGAATTTTAAGACCCATTGAAATATGAAAAAAGGTTTTGGGGGATGAAAATGTTTTCGGGGCCTTAATGCTATTAGCCCATACAAACGCATTGAACAACATATTCACTGCATGGAATGCAAACTAAGTTTGTTCTGAAGTGCACTATATCTGAGCGATCGGGAAACTTTTTTTTACATGTATTTAACCACTAAACAGTCTCCATATATACTTCCATTAATTTTTTCTACTGGTACTGGGGGACCTTAAGACGAGTCTTGTGAACACATGTACAGTTGAAGTCGGAAGTTTACATAAACCTTAGCCAAATACATTTAAACTCAGTTTACAATTCCTGACATTTAATCGTCGTAAAAATTCCCTGTTTTAGGTCAGTTAGGATGACCACTTTATTTTAAGAATGTGAAATGTCAGAATAATAGTAGAGAGAATGATTTATTTCAGCTTTTATTTCTTTCATCATATTCCCAGTGGTCAGAAGTTTACATACACTCAATTAGTATTTGGTAGCATTGCCTTTAAATTGTTTAACTTGGGTCAAACGCTTCGGGTAGCCTCCCACAAGCTTCCCACAATAAGTTGGGTGGATTTTGGCCCATTCCTCCTGACAGAGCTGGTGTAACTGATTCAGGTTTGTAGGCCTCCTTGCTTGCACACACTTTTTCAGTTCTGCCCACAAATTTTCTATAGGATTGAGGTCAGGACTTTGTGATGGCCACTCCAATACCTTGACTTTGTTGTCCTTAAGCCATTTTGACACAACTTTGGAAGTGTGCTTGGGGTCATTGTCCATTTGGAAGACCCATTTGCGACCAAGCTTTAACTTCCTGACTGATGTCTTGAGATGTTGCTTCAATATATCCACATAATTTCCCCTCCTTATGATGCCATCTACTTTGTGAAGTGCACCAGTCCCTCCTGCAGCAAAGCACCGCCACAACATGATGCTGCCACCCCCGTGCTTCACGGTTGGGATGGTGTCCTTTGGCTTGCAAGACTCCCCCTTTTTCCTCCAAATATAACGATGGTCATTATGGCCAAATAGTTATATTTTTGTTTCATCAAACCAGAAAATACGATCTTTGTCCCCATGTGCAATTGCAAACCATAGTCTGGCTTTTTTATGGCGGTTTTGGAGCAGTGGCTTCTTCCTTGCTGAGCGGCCTTTCAGGTTATATCAATATAGGACTTGTTTTACTGTGGATATAGATACGTTTGTACCTGTTTCCTCCAGCATCTTCACAAGGTCCTTTGCTGTTGTTCTGGGATTGATTTGCACTTGTCGCACCGAAGTACGTTCATCTCTAGGAAACAGAACGCGTCTCCTTCCTGAGCGGTATGACGACTGTGTGGTCCCATGGTGTTTATACTTGCGTACTATTGTTTGTACAGATGAACGTGGTACCATCAGGCATTTTGGAAATTGCTCCCAAGGATGAACCAGACTTGTGGAGGGTTACAATTTTTTTCTGAGGTCTTGGCTTATTTCTTTTGATTTCCCCATGATGTCAAGCAAAGAGGCACTGAGTTTGGAGGTAGGCCTTGAAATACATCCACAGGTATACCTCCAATTGACTCAAATGATCAGAAGCTTCTAAAGCCATGACATCATTTTCTGGAATTTTCCAAGCTGTTTAAAGGCACAGTCAACTTAGTGTATGTGAACTTCTGACCCACTGGAATTGTGATACAGTGAATTATAAGTGAAATAATCTGTCTGTAAACAATTGTTGGAAAAATTACTTGTGTCATGCACAAAGTAGATGTCCTAACCGACTTGTCAAAACTATAGTTTGTTAACAAGAAATTTGTGGAGTGGTTGAAAAACGAGTTTTAATGACTCCAACCTAAGTGTATGTAATCTTCCGACTTCAACTGTACGTGTTCGTGAGAGCCTGACCTGTCCACAGAGGGGTCATATTAGTGTGTAGCCCAAACTGTTCGGACGCTACAGACAGAAGTTGGCAGATCATCTGTACTGACTTCAGACGAGTTCCAAGACGCTTGTGGGGGTCGTAGAGCAAAACGGAGAACACCATCATGTTTTTCACAGTCTCATCTTTCCATAGAGGGATCATAGTTTGCAAGCCAAACTATGATTAACTACAATTATGTGAGAAGACCGATTTTCGGGGTGTCTCATGGTTTGACTAACACCGCTCTAGCTCTGTCACCTTTCACCACAGATACGGAAGTGCGACATAGGCGGGGGATTGAGACACATCCACTGCAAAAACAAATATGTTTTGTTTAAACTGATCGATTTACATGGGGAGTTTGGTATTGTGCTAATTAGATTTCCCCGGAAGCGCAGACATCAAAATTAAGGTTAACCACTATTATTGTACACAGAATGAGTCTATGCAATTTCTTATGCGATTTGTTAAGCACATTTTTACTCCTGAACTAATTTAGGCTCGCCATAACAAAGGGGTTGAATATTTATTGACTCAAGACAATTCAGCTTTACATTTTTTATTAATTTCTAAAATGCTCTACAAACAAAATTCCACTTTGACATTATGGGGTATGGTGTGTAGACCAGTGACACAAAATCTCAATTTAATCAATTTTTAATTCAAGCTGTAAAACAACAACATGTGAAAAAAGTAAAGGGGTGTGAATACTTTGTGAAGCCACTGTATATCCCTATCCACTGGACTTCTCACTAATTGAATGTGGTTGGTACTAGGTGACTTCAGTCAACAACCTCAACAATCCATCTGCCTATCAACAGAGAACCTTCTTTGTGATTCCTCGTGAATTTACATCAACAGTCATGTCTACAACAATACATTTTATTCAAATAGGATATGAACCATATGATATGATTAGCATGCCCAATGTAATACATGCTTCATTCACCAAACACAACAAAACTTTGACATGTACATTTTCATGAGTATATCATTTTTAAAATGTTATTCGTGCTCAAATCTATTGATGTCTGTATTTCCTTTATAGATTGATCTATTGTATTTTGTTTTATAACACAACAGCAGCAGAGGAAAAAAGTATACTCACCCAGCTCATCCATGCTTGCTCAATGTACTTATCAATGTGTATGAGCTTACATGTTCAGTTGTGTGTGTGTGTGTGTGTGTGTGTGTGTGTGTGTGTGTGTGTGTGTGTGTGTGTGTGTGTGTGTGTGTGTGTGTGTGTGTGTGTGTGTGTTGGGTTACTGGCAGTTACTGTGGTAACCAGCCCACTTTAATGAAGTCGAAACTGTCATTTCCTTTTGTCAGTTTCTTTTTGCAAACTTGAATTTCTCTTGGTGCACTGCTACCTTCCTGACACAGACTACATTCTAAGTCATTTTCTACTTATATTCTTGAAACATATGATCTGGTGAATAGTTTTACACATTTCATTTGGTTTATTTGATGAGTTAAAAACATAATGCAACCACACAAGTGAATACAAAGCACAGGTTGTATGTACACAAATGTTTTATCAATAACTATCTGCTAAAAGCTGATGGTATATGGGTTAACGGGTCAACTATAAATCTGAAGAATTAGAGGGCATACCCCCCTCCAAAAAAAATGGGCTAGGGGTAGATTAAAACGTTTATTTGACTTTTTTTAAATAGGAAAGACCAGAGCCATGTACAGGGCGTTCAGAAAGTATTCAGACCCGTTGACTTTTTCCACATTTTGTTACGTTACAGCCTTATTCTAAAATGGATTCAATATTTATTTTTCAACCTACACACAATACCACATAATGAGAAAACGAAAACAGGTTTTTAGAAATTCTTGCAAATGTATTAAAATTAAAAAACAGAAATACCTTATTTACATAAGTATTCAGACCCTTTGCTATGAGACTTGAAATTGAGGTGCATCCTGTTCCCATTGATCATCCTTGAGATGTTTCTACAACTGGATTGGAGTCCACCTGTGGTAAATTCAATTGATTGGATATGATTTGGAAAGGCACACACCTGTCTATACAAGGTCCCAAAATTGACAGTGCACGTCAGAGCAAAAACCAAGCCATGAGGTCAAAGGAATTGTCCGTAGAGGTTCGAGACAGGATTGTGTCGAGGCACAGATTTGGGGAAGGGTACCAAAACATTTCTGCAGCATTGAAGGTCCCCAAGAACACAGTGGCCTCTATCATTCTTAAATGGAAGAAGATTGGAACCACCAGGACTCTTCCTAGAGCTGGCCGCCCAGCAAAATTGAGCAATCGGGGGAGAAGGGCCTTGGTCAAGGACGTGACCAAGAACCTGATGGTCACTCTGACAGAGCTCCAGAGTTCCTCTGTGGAGATGGAAGAACCTTCCAGAAGAACAACCATCTCTGCAGCACTCCACCAATCACTACCTTTATGGTAGTGTAGCCAGACGGAAGCCACTTCTCAGTAAAAGGCACATGACAGCCCACTTGGAGCTTTTCAAAAAGCACCTAAAGGAGAAACAAGATTCTCTGGTCTGATGAAACCAAGATTGAACTCTTTGGCCTGAATTCCAAGCGTCACGTCTGGAGAAAACCTGGCACCATCCGAATGGTGAAGCATGGTGGTGGCAGCATCATGCTGTGGGGATGTTTTTCAGCGGCAAGGACTGGGAGACTAGTCAGGATCGAGGGAAAGATGAACGGAGCAAAGTACAAAGAGATCCTTGATGAAAATCTGCTCCAGAGGGCTCAGGACCTCAGACTGGTGTGAAGGTTCAGCTTTCTAAAGGACAACGACCCTAAGCACACAGCCAAGACAATCCAGGAGTAGCTTCGGGACAAGTCTTTGAATGTCCTTGAGTAGCCCAGCCAGAGCCCGGACTTCAACCCAAAGGAACATCTCTGGAGACCTGAAAATAGCTGTGCTGTGACGCACCCCATCAAACCTGACAGAGCTTGAGAGAATCTGCAGAGAAGAATGAGAGAAACTCGCCAAATACAGGTGTGCCAAGCTTGTAGCGTCATACGCAATAAGACTCGAGGCTGTAATCGCTGTCAAAGGTGCTTCAATAAAGTACTGAGTAAAGGGTCTGAATACTTATGTAAATGTAATATTTCAGTTGTTTTATTTGTAATCTTTTGCAAAAATGTCTAAAAACCTGTTTTTGCTTTGTCATTATGGGGTATTGTGTGTAGATTGCTGAGGGATTTATTATATTTTATCCATTTTAGAATAAGGCTGTAACGTAACAAAATGTGGAGCTAGTCAAGAGGTCTGAATACTTTCCAAAGGCACTGTATATGAACTGAATATGTTTGTCAACAACAGCCAGTATTTATTTAATATTTTTTTAACTTGTAGCCTAATCTGACCACTGTTACCGTCAATCTAATGCGTTCATCATTACACAAGGCTACAACAACAATACACTGACGTTATAGGCTATTTATTACATTGGTTTGCCAGCTCCAGGTAGGCTACACAAGTGGCACAAATTGATTTGCAATGACTCCAGTGGTATCTTCATTTCAACATATTTATTGTATCAAATAGTAGCCTACAATGACATACATTAAAAGGCTCCTCAGATGGCCATCTGAGGCAAATGTATAATTCTCCACATTTAGCTTAATGTAAGTTTAATTGAGGACTTTTCCCAATAAAGATAACCATGCTAGAGAGTTAGTTCCATAACTTCCATTTCAAATTTCCACTCGGGCAGCCCCGAGACCCAAGAACTGAGCATGCATAAAGCACTTCGATTGATACCGTTTTCTTTAAGCAGTAAACATTAGAATGCAGTCTAAACCACCTCCGAGCGGATTCATGTAATGTGCTGTAATGTACCCAAAGTCGTTTTCCAGTGCTTTGTCTCCATTATTTCTTGATGTGCATCAGTTCAAGCTTGTTAATATGTTTTATGGAAAAAAGTTTGGAAATAGGTGTCTCCATAATGACAATCTAAATAGCCTACCTACAAGTGGTAAAAAGCTGCTCTCTCTCCTCTCGCTCACGTGACTCAGTAGTGCTATAATGACAATCTAAATAGCCAACCTACAAGTGGTAAAAAGCTGCTCTCTCTCCTCTCGCTCACGTGACTTAGTAGTGCTTTCTCAACACAAACACACACACACACTCCTCTGGCCCTCCCCACCACTCACTCACTCACTCATTCACTCCCTCAACAACAGCCTGCCTCATTGCCTGACAGTCAGCAGCAGGTCAGAGTGAAATATGTCATGCCATGGCGGCTGCAGTTTAACTTAGAAATAGCCCAAAAACCTGCAACCCGAGACCAATACATTTTCACATGCGACATCATTTTCAAAGTAGCCCAATTTAGCAGGAAAACCATGAACATGGCAACACTGCGTGATGTAGTGTCCCCATGAGTGACAGAACACTGCGTGATGTAGTGTCCCCATGAGTGACAGAACACTGCGTGATGTAGTTGTCCATGGTGACAGAACACTGCGTGATGTAGTGTCCCCATGAGTGACAGAACACTGCGTGATGTAGTGTCCCCATGAGTGACAGAACACTGCGCTAATAACCGTGCAACTAGAGAAGATTACCAACCCCTACTGAGATTCGGAGCCTGCTGGTTTTCTGTTCTACCTGATAATTAATTGCACCAACCTGGTGTCTCAGGTTTAAATCACTGATTAGAAGAGAACAATGAAAAAACGCAGTGGAACTAGCTTTGAGGTCCAGAGTTGAGTTTGAGGGCTCTAGCGGTTATTTAAGGAGGTGTGTTTAACAATGGTGAATGACCTGACGAAGATGCAACTCGGATCGAAACTTTGTATTTTTGGGGCGTCTGATTAAATTGCCATGGGAGCATACCAGAGTTGAGGACATTCCTTTTTTCTTTGATACGTTATACCAGAGTTGAGGACATTCCTTTTTTCTTTGATACGTTCTTCTGTCCTACACTTGGATGTGCATATTTTCATATTTTGTCATATTGCTCACGAGTATATTTCATTGGCTGATCCCTCCTGATGACTTGGATTGAATTATGTTATCCTTCCTTAACGCATCGGAAGTTCCACCCAGTTGACAAAATGATGAAAGTCTTCAATGACGCTGCCAATGCTAAAACAGGCTTTTGGGTGCTAGAGTCCTAAATCTATCTCAATGGGTGGCCCCCTCTTTAAGAATTAGCAAATGTATAATATAATTAAATATACATTTACACAGTTAATCTTCCAAAATACATTATCACATGAATGTAGTCATCATGAGTGTTTCAGACATTTCAGTTCACAGCTCTGCTGTGTTGTGTCTTGGGATCTTCTGTCATTTTGCTTACTAGCTCTGACTTTGCAGATGACTACTTAATTGATTAAAAGTGTACTCACTATGCCTGTGATAATATGTGGTTGTCCTACCTAGCTATCTTAAGATGAATGCACTAACTGTAAGTCACACTGGATAACAACAACTGCTAAATGAGAAAACTGTAAAAATGTAAATGTAGGTGTCAAAGGATGGGGGAAATCATTTAAACTGTCATATTTTGACACAAATAAATTATATGGTATTACAATAACTATAGTGGCCAGTGTAAAGTTAACATTGAGATATCTTGTATCATTGGCCTCTCTCCTGTTGTTCATGCCAGTGCTGATGGACCAGATTAGTGACCCTCTGACCATGGCGTCGGCATCTACTACAAAAGCCGTCGGATGACAGTGGCACATGGAGATAGACGCGCAGCGGAGTAAGTCTTGAGTGCATCTAGGGTCATGCCTGCAGACCTAGGGTCAGCTGAAGAACCTGGGCTTCTCTTTGCACTCTGAGCTCGTCCACTACCTACTGCTGAGGTAAGACCTCAGACCAGACTGGTGTTGATGGTGGCACTGGTAACAAACGGCACACAATATTTATGGCTCATCTTTATTACACAACTATAACATTGGAGTAATGTTATGTTGGCTGTTATTAATTTTTGCTAAATTTCTTACCCCTCTCTTCTCTTCAGCTATTTTTCTAAAGTGTTTGCCAAATGCTCAGGTAAAGACATTTCCCCCATAACATACAGTTTACAGTTTCATTCATGTGAATATGTACTGTATATGTAAGCCTGTTTTTTGAATGGTCCACTAGGAAGTATGAAAGGGGACATGGCTGCCTTACTGACATCAAGAGAATCTCTGCATCGCTACGTCCTATTGGTCCACACTCACCGGCAACAGTGCCCCTTCCCACCCACCCTCCAGTCTGGCACTGCCATGGAGAAGTAGGCAGCTGGCACAGAGGCCAGCCAGTCAAAGGGAGAGGCAATGAAGCAGAGAAGAGGCCCAAAGCACTTACCACCTCTAGAGGAGTGCCTATGCCCATGTACTCAGGGGAAGGAAATAAGAGAACCCTCGGATGTGTTAGAGGCAGAACGGTGTCTGGGAAGGAGGACATCGGCTCTCATGGCAACCTAGTCAGAGTGGCTGTGAATAAGAGGGGGTGACATGAGAAGGGGACGGAGGCAATGTGGAGGGAGATATTACCCCTTCAGGTTCAACTAGGTTCAAAGGGAGGAGAGGAGCGAAGGAGCTCAAGAAGGAGAGTGTCACAGGGAGGCGTTGTCTTACTGTGAGGAGGACCAGGGGTTGTGATGGTGCAAGGCCCATGGTGACCCAAGAGGAGGCACAACAACCAGGATTTTTTGGGGAAAAATTTGAAACACAATACAACCACACATACATACAGTACAATGCCATTAAAATCCTATAAGATGACACAAAAAAAGAAAAAATATGTATTTCCATTGTGGTCCTCATGAAATTACATGAAAACAAAATATACACAAGATTATAACATGAAAACAAAATACATCTCACATACATCTCATCAGCAGGGAGGAAACCGTAAAATTAATCAAATAGATTACCATGTAATGTTCATTAAAAACAAGTATACTTTCTTTAAGCCTGTGCAGTTTTAAAGTATTTTGCCTATAAATCATTTCTTAAGGTTATCTTAAAACTCCCTAGCGTAGGGATGGCGAGGAGACGGTGGACCAGACAACCATCAACTCTGGAGAGAGCAACTCAACAGGTTCATTAATAAGAAATGTTATTGTCACGGATCTCTCCGGAACTTTCATTACACACACCTGGCCCCTGTTCCCAGTGATTAGTAATTGTATAAGTGTGCCCTTGGTTTACCATTGTCCTGTTGATTATTGTTACAATGTCCGTTGGATCGTGTGAGTACCTGTGCTGTGTGTTTTGGCTTTCGTGCCATTGTGGATTGCACAGATGATTATGGGTCTCGTCCCATGTGTTAATCATTGTGTGCTTGTGTTATTTATTCGAGGTACTCCTCGCTCTTTTGTTTGTATAGTGTTTGTTTGGTCTTCATCCCGTGCCTTTACACTGCACGCCGTAATTTGGGTATAATAAAAACATTATTACACATTCCTGCGCCTGTCTCCCGAATCATTCATACCGACGTGACAATTATCCAGAATTTCCTGATTAGTTCTGAAATGCCAGTGTTGACTCAACATCACTATGTTGTTTGGTCGTATCCAGGAAACGAGAATACACAGGAAGCTTCAGCGGCAGGAAGTGACACAACGCCAGCAGAGTCCTTGCAGTCATGGCAGGATTGGTAAAGTTGAATAGTTTGCTTCATGCACAACTCCTTGCATGTATTTCTTGTTCAAATCGTAATCAACCCAACCTTATGGTGATCTAATTTTATGTTTCAATAGGTGGCGGGCTGCCTATGTAATGTGATAATGATGATAAAGGTGATGAGGACAACCCAAGGCAAAATCACTGGAGAGAAGGATGTCCCTTCACCCAGCAGGTTTTAATGACGCTATTTATTTAATCTTCCAAGAAGGAAATAAAATGTGAATGAACATGTTGAAAAAATTTATGACCACTTTGTTGCACTTCATAGTGATGTAACTGTAGGACTGACACCACACTCCGAGGGCCCTCACCTCCTCCCTGTAGGCCGTCTCGTCGTTGTTGATAATCAAGCCTACCACTGTAGTGTCGTCTGCAGACTTGATGATTGAGTTGGAGGCGTGCATGGCCACGCAGTCGTGGGTGAACAGGGAGTACAGGAGAGGGCTGAGAACGCACCCTTGTGGGGCCCCAGTGTTGAGGATCAGCGGGGTGGAGATGTTGTTACCTACCCTCACCACCTGGGGGTGGCCCGTCAGGAAGTCCAGGACGCAGTTGCACAGGGCGGGGTTGAGACCCAGGGTCTCGAGCTTGATGACAAGTTCGGAGGGTACTATGGTGTTAAATGTTGAGCTGTAGTCGATGAACAGCATTCTCACATAGGTATTCCTCTTGTCCAGATGGGTTAGGGCAGTGTGCAGTGTGATTGCGATTGCATCGTCTGTGGACCTATTGGGGCGGTAAGCAAATTGGAGTGGGTCTAGGGTGTCAGGTAGGGTGGAGGTGATATGGTCCTTGACTAGTCTCTCAAAGCACTTCATGATGACAGAAGTGAGTGCTACAGGGCGGTAGTCATTTAGCTCAATTACCTTAGCTTTCTTGGGAACAGGAACAATGGTGGCCCTCTTGAAGCATGTGGGGACTGCAGACTGGGATAAGGATTGATTGAATATGTCCGTAAACACACCAGCCAGCTGGTCTGCGCATGCTCTGAGGACGCTGCTGGAGATGCCGTCTGGGCCTGCAGCCTTGCAAGGGTTGACACTTTTAAATGTTTTGCTCACGTCGGCTGCAGTGAAGGAGATTGTCAGCAAAAAAAGTTTTGTGCATTATCACTTAATTTATTACTATCTGTTTATTGTCATCCTAATTTAATGTTCCCATAAAAATAACACCAAAATCAATCTTGCCTTGTGAGTTTGACGGCTGTGGGAAAGTCTTCTCCTCTCTGCAGTACCTCAGTGTCCAGCAGCATAGCTGAAGATGACCACTCATTATCTACTTATTACAGTCATCGCAAGGTAAAATACACTAAACTCCATTCTATCTTATCGCACCTTTCGTTCAGCATCAAATGAAGTACCAGCACTTCCACCAGAGGACGCTCACCTGCTCTTACACTCCCTGTAGGGCCCTGTGTTTCTTCAGTCACATGGTCAAGACGAACTCTGGCTTTTGTCTTGAGATCAGAGGGACATCTGTGAGTTCTGTGCCCGGGTGTTCCACACCAATAGTCGCTTTCTCATCCACTGCCGCAGAGAGAAGCCTGTTCAGTGAGTGTTCTCTGTCATAGCAACAGCACTCAATGACTATTTTTCAGTTTCTTTTATACTGAAAGTATACTCTAAACTTGTTTGATAAATGTGTTGTGGTCCTTATGAGTGTCCCTCTGTCTATCTCTTTGCCTCACCCCTCTTCCTTGCTCCCTCTCTACCAGGTGTGAGGTGTGTGGCTCCACCTGCTGTCAGAAGGCCTCACTTCAACTGGCACATGAAAAAGAACAACATTGACGACAGCTACCAGTTCCCCTGCAAGGTCTGTGGCCGGTACTTGGAGAAGAGTTACAACCGCAAAAGCCACCTTGACTAGACCTTGAGCTTAACCATCACACCGCCGACACTGAATCACCCCTCACTGCTACCCCAGACCATGTCCCAGCACAGCAGTGACACCACAGCCAACTGCTTTATCCTTGGAGTGACATGAAACAATGAGGCTGTATTTTGCTCCACATTTACACCTGTAGAGATGTGTGGCATGTCAGGGTCCCTTTATTGACTGTAAATAATGGTCCTTTGGTCTTTTGTGACCGAAGTGGCCAGCAGGTCAGTATCTCTATGCAGTCAATGGACAATGTTCATACTGAAGACAAGCAGTCTCTTTCATTCTTATATGTGTTTTGGTAAAGAAGGGTAATGATTTGTATTTAAATAGGCAAGTCCGTTAAGAACAAAATCTTGTTTTCAATGACAGCCTAGGAACAGCGGGTTAAACTGCCTTGTTCAGGGGCAGATCAACAGATGTATACCTTGTCAGCTCAGGGATTTGATCTTGCAACCTTTTGGCTACTAGTCCAACACTCTAACCACTAGGCTACCTGCCACCCCAGGGAGACCACCTTTGGGTTTTGCATTTGTATAAATCTTTTACTATGCAGCTTTATTTATGAGGAAAGTATGTCGAAGGGAGGGGGAAATAAAATGTTTGTTACATTTTGTTCTATGACCTTGCACGACCTTGAAAGACAAATGACATTACACATTTTATCTATGAGGAAATGTGAATATATTATTATACCCCCTTTAATCTGGCTTTCAATACGTCCGTTTTATTGATGGAAGCCCACATTGGCCAACACAGCGGCGTACTAACAGGTGGGCGTTATGTTTAGAATAATATTTTTTCATCCAATTGGCGCATAGAAATTCTCGAGGACCCGCCTCCAAATGGTTGCTATGCCTACAACATCGCTCTCTAGGCTTGATTGACAAGTATGTCAACCAATAGGGACAGATGGGTGGGAATTTGCGCGCACACTGAAAACTGCCTAGAGATATTGTACCTCTGCCTACTATCAAATCACTTTGGGCATTATACAACTATGGCTGGAGCTGGACAGGTGAATGACTGAAGATGGAAAATGTACTATAAAGGTTTTCCAGAAAAAAAATACAGGTAATTAACTATTATTTAGGCTGGGTCCTGTAAAATTGCTTGCTTTGTAACTAGCGCGGGGAACTGCATAATGCCTTGCCGTCTTCAGCAGCATGACAGAAGACAATGTAGAATTCAAGCTTGCACGCTATCAGTAGCAGACAACTGACAACGTTTTTTACCTAAGCTTGCTGCCAACCTTTAACTGGATATTGGAAATGTTATATTATTAAATTATCAGAAATATAGATTAAGGTTTACTTGTTATATTTGCTAAGTAGACCGTTTGATGGCTAATTATGGAAGACTACTCAGTTAGGGTTAAGTGCCATGCTCAAGGGCACATAGACAGATTTCGGTGACTGGCTCAACGCTCTTAACCGCTAGGCTAGGCTACCTGCCGCCCTATCAAATATATTATATTTAAAGGTAGCGAAATTAGAGACTCGACTAATCGAGTGCTTTGACAATGTTTATTTTGATCATGAGAACTTGTTTGATGATATTGCTGGTTGGAAGAACTAAAAGTCACCTCTGACTGTCACTGTTTTGGTGTTTTTCAGGGGGGTTAACATTTTTTATTTTATTTTTTACTGTGTGTGTGTGTGTGTGTGTGTGTGTGTGTGTGTGTGTGTGAGAGAGAGAGAGAGAGAATATCCCTTATATTCATCTTGGTAGAATCATATCCTCCTGGGATAGTCCAAGATGTTAACAGCAATCAATGACCCCAGAGAGATTTATCTAATGACCATGATGTTGATAAAAGGTCTAGAAAGTTACTGTGACTTGAAAACTGTTCCAGAAATTGCCAGGTTTTCTATTTAGCATTGTATGGAATACCCCGTGTAACATTTTTTATTTTAAATAATGATGATAGTGGAAGTACAATTCCACATTGACACCTGTTCTCCAATTGTGTTTTAATCTTCTCAAAGTAAAAAATATAATGCCATTAGCTCTTATTCTAAAGCTGGTTTGAAACCAACTAGGCTTATATGAAAATGCTTTAGAAGAGGTTGATGAATGCACACTTGATGTTGTTTCTTTATTCAGATTGCAATCTACATGGTTTTCTAAACAGAGAACAGAAACCTTCATAGAGACACGTTTCTTGATCGGTGTTGAAAAAGTAATATAAGTACTGATATTGAGAGGTGAAGAAAACCCTCCCTTATGTCTTGATCAAGTGAAACTCTCTACTCTGCTAGTGCTGAGTGGTGAGAGAGCGTAGTGATTCATGGATGTGTGGGTGGGACTGGGAATGAAGAGATGTGAGGTGGAGGAGTTTCAATTAGATTAAGAAATATGTACCAACTTCATGGCCTCTTGCCAGTTGACTTCATGAGTAGTTGAGTATTTAGTTATGTATTCCGCAAAGCATTTTATCTTTAAAAAAATACTGTTTATTTATGAGTTGCACTCTGAAAGCTTAACCTACCTTTCTGTCTCATCTCTATTAACTTTTCATTATGGAGAGGCAGATATTCACCTGATAATCATAGTGAGAAATATGGGTGGGTTGAGGTCCAGTTTCTAATCAGGTACCTATTGAAGCCAGCTCAACATCCCTTAACTCAGAACCTCTGCATCTGAAATCATAACCATCCAGTTATTCTGGAGGGGTGAGCTGAGGTTGTGTGGTGCTTGCTGCTGCTGGTCCCAGTAGGTAGGCCCTTACTGCTGGAGATCACACTGAGCTTAACAGTGGAGGCTTTGACCCCCGCCAGGCCTGTTGATCTGGGGCCAGGCAGGCACCTAGCAGCCGCTCTCTACCCGCTGCCATCATCAGGTCCCTGCTAGCTCTCCTCCCAGGACAGAGACACATCTGAAGCATGCCGCAATTACAGCACATTCTTCACCGTCAGACACCATCCACATCACTCAGCCTTGCCTCGGCCCCTAAAAGGCTGCGATGTGGGGAGCAGCAAGGAGGGAGAGGAGAAAGGCAAGGCCAGGGGGAATAAGAGTCCTACTTTGCATTTAGATTAGAATTGACTGTCTCACTCTGTATTTTGCTGTTGATTAGCCTAAAGCCTGATCAGAGCCTTCCTGCAGAGCCGGCCACCTCAGCCGGCGAGGAGAATACCATATCAATATAGGGGGGGCTAACTCAATTCAATCATTTTATGGCACTGGGGAAAAGAAGCGTACCACTTGATCCTTAACTAGAATCCTTAGTTGCTACATACATTTTATAACTTATAAATTAATCATATATACCCATTGATTCTTTAAGAATATAACTTATAAATGCCTCATGAACTTAGTTCAACTGTCGTACCCCATCAGAACCCCAAAATGTAAGCTTGTTTTATGCCAATGTTTGTAAACAACGTAAATGTAAACAAACACTGTATAGCCTCAAAACATGGTGAAAATGATACATTTGATCAGTTCTTAGTATTTGTTATTTTATTAGGATCCCCATTAGCTGTTGCAATAGCAGCAGCTACTCTTTCTGGGGTCCATAGCTTTGTCTATGAATTTGAGAGTGGTTACATTTCCCCATCTCCTATCTTTTTAGTGAAATGGGGAGAACGCTTTATTGTTTCAATTAAGGATTCTAGCTTTAAGGATTTTCAGTCCTCATGATTTAGCTGGCTCCCTCTGCCCTCACAGCTGGCCCATACAGTATAGTATGGTGCTACTGTTGGTGGTGGTGAATTAATTATGGAGATCCCCTGCCTGTAATGTAAGCTACAGAGCTGCTGGCCGTGGACTCCCTGGATCTTGCCAGGCAGGGCAGAGCTGGAAGGCAGTGCCTGAGCCTGTGTAGCCGGTGGCCATGCTACTAAGCATAGGGTCTCTAGCAGATGGATCTCTCTGGCCACGAGTATCCACCGTGGGGCTGGCTGCAGGAACAGACCTCACTCTATGTTGGGTTACGGGTTCACTTCAAGCTGTGCTAAGTGGACCAGTGATAAGTGGAGCTCAATAATAGAATTTCCCAGGTCGAAATGTATCACAGGTTGTTGACATGGTGACTGACTACTGTGACGTCAGATCTATTTTGTGGAATTCCAAATAATATGGGATGTTGCAGTAGGAAAGGAGGAGATTTCTGATGTTCAGCACCTTGTGTTACCATTCATGTTTCTAATCTGGGTCACTCAAAAGCACATGGTGACCCAAAAGAGAACCATGCTGAAGGAGATGAGATGGATCCTCTTATTTTTTCTTGTCATCTCAATTAGCAGCTGGACTATGGAAATGTATTCTTACCTAATCGATTTGTATGATGTTTTGTAATGCCATGTTCAGACATCCATTCTGAATGGACTGCCAGTGCTCACCATGCTGTCATGCTCTGCTCAGTGCTGGGTCTGTGCTGGAAGTGATGCTTGGCAGGCTGGCTCCTTGTCATAGACTGTACTGGACTGCACCGTATGCTACAGGGAAAACAACACATTCAGCTCCAAACAATGGGGTGCATGGAGGAGAGCATACTCAGGTTCTGCCTGATTATTCTTCTGCTGCCTGGGTAGAGGAGGGAGAGAACATTTGACATCTGTGTCTAAATCACGAAAGACTTGAAATGGTACACACACAAGTACACAGTCGTGAAGAAGGTGACTCCTCCCCTCAGGAGGTTGAAAAGGTTTGGTATGGGCCCTCCAAATCCTCAAAGTTCTACAGCTGCACCATTGAGACCATCTTGACTGGCTGCATCACTGCTTGGTATGGCAACAGCACCGCCCTCGATCGCATGGCGCTACAGAGGGTGGTGCGGACAGCCCAGTACATCACTGGGGCTGAGCTCCATGCCATCCAGGACCTTTCATATCAGGCTGTTTTGAAAGAAGGCCCGGAAAATTGTTAGACTCCAGCCACCCAAGCCAAAGACTGTTGTCTCTGCTTCCGCATGGCAAGCGATACTGACATCAGTCACTGGTTTCATCAATAAGTGCATCGATGACGTTGTCCCCACAGTGACCGTACGTACATACCCCAACCAGAAGCCATGGATTACAGGCAACATCCGCACTGATCTAAAGGGTAGAGCTGCCGCTTTCAAGGAGCGGGACTCTAACCCTGAAGCTTATAAGAAATCCTGCTATGCCCTCCGATGAACCATCAAACAGGCAAAGCGTCAATACAGGACTAAGATTTGAATCGTAGTACACCGGCTGTGGCAGGGCTTGCAAACTGTTACAGACTACAAAGGGAAGCACAGCCGTGAGCTGCCCAGTGATGCAAGCCTACCAGACTAGCTAAATTACTTTTATGCTCGCTTCAAGGCAAGTAACACTGAAGCATGCATGAGAGCATCAGCTGTTCCGGACGACTGTGTGATCACACTCTCAGTAGCCAATGTGAGTAAGACCTTTTAAACAGGTCAATATTCACAAGGCCACAGGGCCAGACGGATTACCAGGATGTGTACTCTGAGCATGTGCTTACCTCATCACTAAGCTAAGGACCTTGGGACTAAACATCTCCCTCTGCAACTGGATCCTGGACTTCCTGATGGGCCGCCCCCCAGGTGGTAAGGGTAGGTAACAACACAACCGCCACGCTGATCCTCAACACTGGGGCCCCTCAGGTGCGTGCTCAGTCCCCTCCTGTACTCCCTGTTCACTCACACCCATACAGTCGTGAAGAGGGCATGACAAAGCCCATTCCCCCTGAGGAGACTGAAAGGATTTGTCATGGTTCTACAGCTGCACCATCAAGAGCATCCTGACTGGTTGCATCACTGCCTGGTATGGCAACTGCTCGGCCTCTGACCGCAAGGCACTACAGAGGGTAGTGCGAAAGGCCCAGTACATAACTGGAGCCAAGCTTCCTGCCATCCAGGACCTCTATACCAGGCGGTGTCAGAGGAAGAACCTAAAAATTGTCAGACTCCAGCCACACTAGTAATAGACTGTTCTCTCTGCTACCGCACGGCAAGCTGTACCAGAGCGCCCCCCTTAAGCTGCTGCTACTCCCTGTTTATTATCTATGCATAGTTACTTTAACTCTACCTACATGTCCATATTACCTTGACTAACCGGTGCCCCCGCACATTGACTCTGTACCGGTACCCACTGTATATAGCCTCGCTATTGTTATTTTACTGCTGCTGTTTTAATAATTTATTACTTTTCTATTATTTGACTTAAAGCTTATTTTTCTTAACTGCATTGTTGGTTAAGGGCTTGTAAGTAAGCATTTCACTAAGGTCTACACCTGTTGTATTCGGCGCATGTGACAAATACAAATGTGATTTGGTGTATCAAGTCTGACACCAACAGGCTCCTGAACAGCTTCTATCCCCAAGCCATGAGACTGCTAAATAGCTTAAGGAATGGCTGCACAGACTGAGTTGACCCTGGTATTACATTTATGTTTATGTATATGTTTATTTTTGCACTCTCTATATGCACACTCGCAGGACTCCACACATAGCATGCACACATATTTATACTGACTCTGCACACACACACTCACATACAATCATCATATGCACTACTGCTACTTAGTTTTTCATATGTCCTAATACCTAGTCACCTTACCCCTGTGTATATCTACCTCTGTCACGCCAGGATCCCTGCACATTGTAAATATGGTATTGGAACTGACACTGTGTGTACCTTCTTACTTTCTTGTGTTCTTATTTTTATTTCTTGTGTTTTTGTTCTACCGTATGTTATTTTTACTACTATGTTGATGATATTGATTACTGCATTGTTGGGTTTAGAGATGGCAAGAAAGGCATTTCATTGTACTTGTGCATGTGACATTAACACTTTTCAAACTTGATAATGGTCTGTCCCTATCACATTGAATGAATCAACAGGACCAAGTAGGTCCATATTACAGCCAGCTCCATGTGGCCAGATGTGCCAGTCACTGTTGGGTGACTCACAGACCTGGCTCTGGAAGCATCGTCATTGGCAGGTGGGCAGGGAGGGTAGTGGGTACTGCAGAATGGGTCTAACGGGGGAATTCTCTCCTCCTGTCCCTGCCAAATCAGGTTTGATGAAGGACAGAGCAACAGACTCTGCAGTGCAGTAGCTACACTCCCTGTCGCTGTCCTTGCAAAACGCCTACAGCTGCGACAGTTTGGCAAGACGCATCATAGATGTGTTACACCTGAGATTGGGGATTTAGCTATAGGTCACTGCTTTTAGAGCTCCTATATCAGTCTGCCATTTAGTGTAGGAGAGTGTTGATTGGTGGTAGCACTTTTCTCATTTCTCTTCCATTTGTCTTGTTCCCCTCTTCTCAGTTTGTTCTGTCTAAAAGCCTTAGGCCTGTCTGTTCTTTTACATGTCTCGTTTCACTATCCACCCACCCTTTCTTTCTGTTCCTCTCCTCTCCCACCTCACTGCCTCTGCCAGTGACAGATGGGACTGTTAATAGCCTAGCAGACCGTATTCACTCGATTCTTGGCCGAGTCAATACTATGACCCATTTTCTCTCTTCTCCAAGATGGAGGAGGCGGATATCTGGGGTTGTCAGTGAAGGTGGGAGTTGGTCAATTTCCCCCCCAGCCTCATGCCTTAACAGAGATGAGCTGAAGGAGGGGGGGTGTGGGGATATAAGGACCAGGCAGGGAGCCTCCGCTGAACTGTCAACCCAGAGAGAAGCATCTGCCAGTAGCCCCACTTCAATTCCCTCCACCACGGGGAAGAGAGAGGGAGGTGCAATATGGGTGTAGAGATGCCATTTATTTGCTGCCAAACAAGAGGATGGGGACAGTTTATTGGGGGGGACTGGAAGGGGCTTTTTTTGTTAAGCCCTCATTTTTTCTGGTAGTCCATCTGGTTCTTGTCAGTAGTTGTTTGTTGGCTCTTTCTATGGCATTAGACTGTAGACTGCAGCCTGGGCTCTAGGTGCTGATGTTGTCTTCTCCACTGCTGTGTGCTGCTGATAGCGTAACGTTGCCCTGGCTGTGGTCTTAAACTGAGCCACCACTAGCCTGTCTGACACTCTCACAATCAGCAGGGGAAAGGGCAGGAGCCCAGCCCAGTCCAGGGTGGAGGCAGCACAACGTTTTACTGTTTCAAACTCACTAATGCTAAGCTGTTGAGACAGAAAGGAACTAGGCCTACTAGCCCTTATGTGCTATTTGAATTATTCCTTATCAGTCCACCCACCTCTGAGCTGTGTAACATGGAGAAGGCTGTTCGCTCGCTCTCTCTCTCTCTGACCCTCTGTGTGAGACTCAGTGAGTCAGCTTGTACCAAATGGTTCCACCACAGTACCATCTACATCAGCCCACCATGATCAGCTCCTGTGGAATATTAATTACCAGAGGAATCCCAATGCACAACACTGTTCTAATCTTTGTTTACCTCTGGTCCAGTCCCCCCCCCCCCAAAAAAAAGAAAAGGCGATAAATACAATGCTGCCAGCCAAATTGCCCAGGAGGAAAACAACTACTGTAGGCAGGCTATTAGCATGTTCACCCACCACAATGTGAGCTGGAGGCAGTATGCGTTTTGAAACATACTTAATTGTTTGAAACCTGAATGTTTTATTTCATATTATGAGGCATGACTTGCCTTGCTTGAAAATCCAACCATGGAAATATGGAGGCAATTCTGTTCTAAAGACTAAACAGGAGGCGCATGAGTTTCAAGTTTGGGGAAGCATGCAATTTATCCTAACATTTCTAACGATCTGCATGCCAGTTGTATAAAGTGCCTCAATTTTGCTGGACCCCAGGAAGAGTAATGGGGATCCATAATAAATACAAATACAGTGCATTCGGAAAGTATTCAGACCCATTGACTTTTTCAACATGTTATGTTACAGCCTTATTCTAAAATGTATTAAATCATTTTTTTCTTCTTCATCAATCTACACACAATACCCCATAATAAATATTCAGACCCTTTACTCAGTACTTTGAAGCACTTTTGGCAGCGATTACAGCCTCGAGTTTTCTTGGGTATGATGCTACAAGCTTGGCACACCTCTATTTCGGGAGTTTCTCCCATTCTTCTTTGTAGATCCTCTCAAGCTTTGTCAGGTTGGATGGGGAGCGTCGCTGCACAGCTATTTTCAGGTCTCTCCAGAGATGTTCCTTTGGGTTCAAGTCCGGGCTCTGACTGGGCCACTCAAGGACATTCAAAGACTTGTCCCGAAGCCACTTCTGGATTGTCTTGGCTGTGTGCTTAGGGTCGTTGTTCTGTTGGAAGGGGAACCTTCACCCCAGTCTGAGGTCCTGTGTGCTCTAGAGCAGGTTTTCATCAAGGATCTATCAGTACTTTGCTTCGTTCATGCTTCAATCCTGACTAGTCTCCCAGTCCCTGCTGCTGAAAAACATCCCCACAGCATGATGCTGCCACCACCATGCTTCACCTTAGGGATGGTGCCAGGTTTCCTCCAGACATGACGCTTGGCATTCAGGCCAAAGAGTTCAATCTTGGTTTCATCAGACCAGAGAATCTTGTTTCTCATAGTCTGAGAGTCCTTTAGGTGCCTTTTGGCAAACTCCAAGCGGGCTGTCATGTGCCTTTTACTGAGGAGTGGCTTCCGTCTGGCCACTCTACCATAAAGGCCTGATTGGTGGAGTGCTGCAGAGAGAGTTCTTTCTGGAAGGTTCTCCCATCTCTACAGAGGAGCTCTTTCAGAGTGACCATTGGGTTCTTGGTCACGTCGCTGACCAAGGCCCTTCTCCCCCGATTGCTCAGTTCGATTACAGGCTCAAAATGGCCAGAAACAAAGAACTTTCTTCTGAAACTCGTCAGTCTATTCTTGTTCTGAGAAATGAAGGCTATTCCATGCGAGAAATTGCCAAGAAGCTGAAGATCTCGTACAATGCTGTGTACTACTCTCTTCACAGAACAGCGCAAACTGGCTCTAACCAGAATAGAAAGAGGAGTGGGAGGCCCCGGTGCACAACTGAGCAAGAGGACAAGTACATTAGTGTCTAGGTTGAGAAACAGACACCTCAAGTCCTCAACTGGCAACTTCATTAAATAGTACCCGCAAAACACCAGTCTCAACGTCAACAGTGAAGAGGCAACTCTGGGATGCTAGCCTTCTAGGCAGAGTTGCAAAGAAAAAGCCATATCTCAGACTGGCCAATAAAAAGAAAAGATTAAGATGGGCAAAAGAACACAGACACTGGACAGAGGAACTCTGAGTTGCCTCTTCACTGTTGACGTTGAGACTGGTGTTTTGCGGGTACTATTTAATGAAGCTGCCAGTTGAGAACTTGTGAGGCATCTGTTTCTCAAACTAATGTACTTGTCCTCTTGCTCAGTTGTGCACCGGGGCCTCCCACTCTTTCTATTCTGGTTGGATTAGCTATTCAACTTGGATTAGCGAACACAACGTGCCATTGGAACACAGGAGTAATGGTTGCTGATAATGGGCCTCTGTACGCCTATGTAGAAATCTGCCGTTTCCAGCTACATTAGTCATTTACAACATTAACAATGTCTACACTGTATTTCTGATCAATTTGATGTTATTTTCATGGACAATTTTGTTTCTCCCAAAAAACAAGGAAATGACTAAGTGAACCCAAACTTTTGAACGGTAGTGTACATAAAGCCGTAGAAAATATATTGATATTGTCTTGACTTGAGCTTTAACTAGTGAAGTACAACATTGTATCAAATAAATCAACTGGATCCAGGAAAGCAGTCTCTAGCGAACTTGCAACATTGTATCAACTAGCCTATTCTTGCCAGTTAGCTCAGGACCAACAGCTGTTTTTGCGCAAGGGAAAGCTATTTTATGACTTTTCCACTGGATATATGGGATAGAAATAAGAATAAGATGATTAAATTAGTAAGCATACTATATACATGGTCAGTTCCAGTGCCATATTTACAACTTCTATGCTTACTCAGGCGCGCGCGCTCCCTCAACATCAGGACAGAGGAGCCAAACCCATGCTCGTTGCTCACATGGAGCACTCCAAACAAAAGACCATGAAAAAAGTTGTACATGATGGTTATGAAATAAACCAAAACTTCTTTCTCACAAGTAACGTTTCCACTTCGAGAATCAGAATGGTATTGACTGTAGGCCTAATTTTAGTAGGCTAATACAATGCATTAACAAACATTAATGTAATCAAAGGATGGGGATTAACGGTACATTTACTACTGGTAACAAATGTAATGGTGAATTGATAAAAAGAAACAAACGGCAAACCTTTCACACAATGAATCAATGAATTGGCAGGAGACAGCGGAGTGCATCGTTCTGGAGAGCGGAGTGCATCGTTCTGGAGAGCGGAGTGCATCGTTCTGGAGAGCGGAGTGCATCGTTCTGGAGAGCGATGAATGCATAAGCTTGTTGTCTCAACATTCAAATTCTAGTCAAGATGCTTATTTGATATGCTTTTCACTGACAGCTGCATGAAAGACTTCCTTTAATGCCATTTCTCTCCTGTTCTATTGATTTTCATATCAACTTTCTATCGTTGTCCAGAAGCCGAAGGCAGTTAGAATAACAACCCATCCTAGTTTCACCGTCTTTCTAAGTTTCTAATGGAGATTTTCATCTCTGTCATATACTGCTCGCATCAGGTGCAGTGTTTAGAATGGTGTTTTCTCGCGAATTGCATTTTGGAAATATTTTACTGGCTGCTTCATTACAGGGGTTGCATGGCGTGTTAAAATGAATGACCATAATATTTGTGGTTTGTGTCATTCTGAGCACCTGGGGTGGATGCCGTAATGGGACACACAATACACATGGGGCTGGTAAATTAAAATCTTCCCGGTCAGGTTGTCCGGCGACACATTTCCCTAACAGAGATCCTCCTCTGGTCGCTCTCAAAGCCACATTTTTTTTATTTCCTAGAACATCCAATTTTGTTGTTTTCTAAGTCCACAATAATGCTTAAACCATAACAGGAGACCACTTTTGAGGTCTGGGAAAAATGTAAGAAATGTTCATTTGTGAGTGTAGTTAGCCTTTAATTCAAGTGCACCTGCACCTAGCACTGTTTGATTTAGTGTGTTTCTGTAGCGCACATTTGCAAACAAATACCCAGTGGATTGATGCAGGTAATCATATAATTCTGGTAGGCATACGCTACTTTGTAGCTAGTTAACATTTAATTGAGTAGGTTTTTGAGAAAGCCTTTCCATCTACCAGAAGACGGTTATAGCCTGTCATACCTGGATGTTTTACTTCATATTATGAGACCTGACTTAACTTGCTTCTAAGAAGCCAAGCCAAAATCCGACCATAGAAATGTTGAGGGAAATATTTATAAACACTCCTGTTCTTTTGGTTTTCAAATCAACAAATCAAACAAAAAAATTGTTTGCCCTTTTTCTCCCCAGTTTCGTGATATACAATTGGTAGTTACAGTCTTGTCCCATCGCTGCAACTCCCGTACGGACTCGGGAGAGTCGAAGGTCGAGAGCCGTGAGTCCTCCGAAACACAACCCAACCAAGCCGCACTGCTTCTTGAGACACTGCTCGCTTAACCCGGAAGACAGCCACACCAATGTGTCGGAGGAAACGGCGTACACCTGGCGACTGTCAGCGTGCATGGCGACTGTTAAATAAAAAAATATATTCCTGTGTATAGCCTCCACTACACCACTGAGGATTCTAGCCCCACACCAATCTCTCCTCTCAGCAACTATGTGTGAAGCCTGGCACTTTATGCTTACCACTCACCACCACCAGCCAGTGATCCAGCTACACAGCCAAACAGATCCCTCTGTCTAACTGATTCCACCTCTCCTCTTCTTCTCTATCAGTGTTGTAGAGCAGAGTGGGTACTTGGTAGCGGCTGCTGTATCTCACTTTCAGCCCTAAGCCGTGCTGCCAAATGAGAACCCTCCAGGGGCCCCATGCTGAGTTAATTAATTGTGTGTGTGCCCCTGTCCAGCAGCAGGTTGTCCTGCCTGAGCTAGGGTCAGCCACTCCTCTGTGCCAGCAGAGAGAAAACCCTGCCGTCAGCACAATGTAACACATCCAGGCAGGGACCATACCATCCCCTCTTACCCTCTCCTCGCAGCAAAATAACAGGGAACCTACAGCCAGGCCTTCCCTGGAGAAACGCTGCGCCTGCAGAGTCACAGACACTTTTTACACTCATTCATCTTTGCTATGTGCTTGGAAGGCTACTATTATTCATGATGAGCAGATAGCTAGGAGCTAATTGAGCAGGAATGAAATCCCCCACAGTGGAAGGCAGTGTGGATGGGTGGAGAAACGCTATAGGGGGTCAGGGGGCGTATGTTCAGCTGTTGCTATGTTTCCTCCTGCCTCCAGTCAATTGAAGTCTGCTCTGCCAGAACAGAAGCTCATGGTCACGAATCTCACTTCACAGTCAGAAAAGAGACCATGGTTCTTGTTGAGTCACTGTGTTGTAGAGGCTCTTTGTGTGTGTCCTCACCTTAGTAGACCTGCTGCTGTCAATCGCTCCAGGCCCAGTCTGGGAGGTGACTCTGGGGCGGGGAGGGGGTTGAATTAGAGGTATGGCTAGTCCCTCAGCGCTTTATTGCACACATGGCCAGTGAGTGAGCACACCGGAGAGATCTTTATTCATCTTGATCGGGCACACTCTCCTTGGTGGCTGTGTCAGATCAGTCTCTCTCCCCCTCCCTCCCCTGTGTCAGCCTCTCCATCTCTTTTGAAGTGAACTGTTTAACAAACCCTGGCTGTCCCCTCAGGACACTCTGGCCTTCATTAAACTAAAGGTTTCTATTGTCTACTTGCTTACGCCAGCTTGTTTTTAATAAGACCGCCTCAGAAGTTTCCACTTCATTCTTTGTACAGTAAAGTGTCACTGTGTCTGTTTTTGGGCCTGAGAGGTGGCTTTTCATGTAGCCCAATACATTGTTACAGTACCTGTACAAAGGGAGATTCAGCCCACAGCAAGAGCAAGAGATCCATAGCAATTCAGCACAGGGAAAACAACAATCCATTTGTAGAGGTGTCTCATTATTGGTGTGAATGTTGGTTCAGTGCCACTGGCTGACTCTGGTCACTGATAGAGGAGAGCAGGGGGCTGTAGCCTCGTTTCTGTCCCATCTGTAACATTTCTTTTCTTCTCTCACTTTACTGCAGATCCCTATAAAACTCTGAGTGAAGATGGCATTCTTTAAAAACAACTTCTGGGTGAGTCTTTTTGATGTATCATTATGTTCTATGAGGATCATTGGCAGCTCAACATGGAGAGGGGAAAACTGACAGTCAGATTGCATTATGATGATTTGTTTTGGGGGCCATTATGCATGAATACTCTAGACCCTTTTACTGCTCATTTCTATGCAGATTGCAGAAGCTAGTAAAAACCCAAACACTCAGACTGTATGTGACACTGACAGTAGAAATAATGGGCCTACCCTTCAGATAATGCTGTACAACTCTTCTGTAGATGAAGGACACCAATGCATGTAGGTTGACTGGGCAATTCTGTCCGTTCCCTGATTCACACATGAGTCATGATGCCTTACTTTCAGAGTTAATATTCTGTGAATGATACTGAACCACCACCATACAGCACAACATGTTGCATTCTACCAATCTGTCTCCTGAGTGATCTATCTGAATCATAGAGCGGAGGCTGCCTAGTCTCCTTGGTGATGGTGGGAGTAGGGGCACCGGGTTCATTCCTGACACACTGATGAACACAGGTCACATCTTTACAATGCCTGGAAAAGGAACCAACAGGAACCACATCAATATGTTCTAGCAGTCCTATAACCTGTGCAATAACGGTACATAATAAGCATGACAGCAATGTAACCCTGACTGTAGCCCCACTAGTCTGATAGGAGAGACCGGAGAAGACATTAGTCAGCTGCTCCTAGGGGGACTATGCCTGTGTACTGCTCTCCTCTGCACACCTGGCGGAGCTATTTCAGGTGTGTCCTAGTTCTAATACACCACCACTGCCCGCTCACCGTGGAAGGGGAAGGATATTTTGGGAAGGACGCTGTGGCAAAAAGTAAAAGTAACAATTGAGTCAAAGAGGAAACTATACCAGCCATCCGTTTAATTCAATTCAAGGAAATTAGATTCCTATCCTTGATGGAATTCAAAGGTTTTTATAGGTCGCAACATTTTGAGACTCTAGTTGTTTGTATTGTTTCGTTGTTGAGGGATATCTGATTATGAAAGTATCTGCTTGTTTGTACATGAAGCCTCTCTCTGTGGTGGATCCCCTCTGTCCTCATTTTGTGGAGTTGTTGTGTTACTGACTGTGACGGAGGCAGAGTTGAGTGTGTTGTTGTGAGGAGCAGAGCGTGCCGGGTTGTCTTGTCTGCTCTGCCTGCCTGCTGGCTGACCAGCAGCAAGTCATGTGATCCTGGCTGCCTTTGTGTGGCTGCAGGCAGCAGGGCCTCCATGCCTATGGAGGGGAGCGGAGACCTCCATTGTGTGGAACAAAGGTTGATCAAAGGTGCTTCCCTCCAACTCAAACCAGGAGGGATGCAACTCTCTCTGACAGTCTAACACCATTCTGTGTCTACAGGTGGCACTGTGTGACTTCCATATTTGCCATCGACATAATGATGTTGGCTTCTCTTCCTAGTCTTAATTAGTCAACAGAGGGAAGGATGAGGAATAGCCATCTGTTATGATTAGGTGCATTCTTAATGACGTCCTCACTCCAAGTCCTTGGGAGTAGAATGACTCCCTCCTTTCAGATGAAAGAAGGGTGAGTACAGTTTGGGTGTAATGCTCCGCTCAGTGTTTTCATCCCAACCAGTGGCGACCTGTCATTCAGGGCACCTGTTTTGAGCCCCACCTGTTTTGCATTAATACGTGTCACATATCAGTTTGCAAACAATGTAAAAAACTACAACATTTGAGTTAATAAAGCTGCGTACAAACATGGTCTCTGCTTTCTTAAGGCAGCTCCAAAATGCAGGTGTTTCAGCCTAGCTCAGTGCTTTCTGTGATGGAGGGGCAGCCAGCGGAAAATACAGAGCGTAGGGGTTGGTAATCTTCTCTAGTTGCGCTGTGATTGGCTCAGTGTTCTGTCACTCATGGGGACACTACATCACCACAAAATCTACATGGAGAGCTTGAAAGTTCAAGCCCCTTGGGTGCTGCCATAGATTTACATTAGAAGTGCCCATCCAAGAAAGCTCAAGGTCATTGGCCACAGATAAAATTATGTCAAATCACATATCTACCGTAGCTTTGATTGGACTGATCATGTCAACATCATACTTTCAAAATCGTAGCTTTCAAGCTAGACAAGCAGTCATGAATCACGTGGACAATCTACTGGCAAATACTTGTCATATGAAGAGAAATCTCTCTCTCTCTCTTTCTCTGGTCACCCCCAAAGCCAATTGAGGCTTCTTCCAGTTCTCTGCTGCCAATGACTGGAACGAACTACAAAAATCTCTGAAACTGGAAACACTTATCTCCCTCACTAGCTTTAAGCACCAGCTGTCAGAACAGCTCACAGATTACTGCACCTGTACATAGCCCATCTATAATTTAGCCCAAACAACTACCTCTTCCCCTACTGTATTTATTTATTTTGCTCCTTTGCACCCCATTATTTCTATTTCTACTGTGCACATTCTTCCACTGCAAATCTACCATTCCAGTGTTTTACTTGCTATATTGTATTTACTTTGCCACCATGGCCTTTTTTTTTCCTTTACCTCCCTTATCTCACCTCATTTGCTCACATTGTATATAGACTTATTTTTCTACTGTATGTTTGTTTATTCCGTGTGTAACTCTGTGTTGTTGTTTGTGCTGCACTGCTTTGCTTATTCTTGGCCAGGTCGCAGTTGTAAATGAGAACTTGTTTTCAACTTGCCTACCTGGTTAAATAAAGGTGAAATTAATAAAATATATATCTTTTAAATTGTAGATAAAATGTATCGATGCTCATCGGCATTGGACATAAACATTACACAAGTTGGAAATTGCATATTCAACAATGAGTGGTTTGGAATCAGTGGCTAACTGCAAGCGTTGCAAAGCAACGGGGGGGGGGAGCGAGTTCCGACTGGGGAAAAATAAGTTTTGAACGGTCATCCAAATTGGAATTCCAAGTCGGGAACTCTGGCCTCTTTCTAGAGCTCCGACCTGAAGATCACTTACGTCGTGATTCAACCTTGTTTTTTTTCAGAGTTCCCCAAGAAGGGCCGCAATACCACCTTCCTGTTCAAGTGAGCACAGCATAACTGAGTCCAAAAATGTCTTGTATACTGCTGCATAAATTATGTAATATGCCAGGGAGATATGTATACTGTAGCTAAGAAAGTAATACTAAGTGTATGTTGTGTAGTAAGCTGTTTGTAGCCCATGTGCCTCACCCTAATAATTTGGTCCCTTTCTCCCTCATAACTTAGCCTACTGTTCTGACTTGGTGGTGCACATGTAGCCTATAGCCTGTTTTAGACAATATTCGATGATGACGACATTTCTAAGAGCTTTTATTGTCTGCTTATATGCCCCCTTATTTATCCTACGGTTCTGACTTGGTGTACAGGGAGAATACTGTAAGAACGGCCCATGTTCGGAATTCTGTCGCTGTACATTTCAAAGGTGCTGAACAAATCGTTATATTGACTACGTTCGTCTACGCTCGCTCATTGTCTTAATCGATATTACGGATTGCCTCTTATCCGCTCATCGTTCCCTTATGCCATAGTTTGTATATCTCAATTGTCAGTGGAAACCACATTTTGTTCTTATGGCTGCAGGGGCAGTATTGAGTAGCTTGGATGAAAAGGTGCCCAGAGTAAACTACCTGCTCCTCAGTCCCAGTTGCTAATATATGCATATTATTATTAGTATTTGATAGAAAACACTGAAGTTTCTAAAACTGTTTGAAAGATGTGTGTGGGTATAACAGAACTCATATGGCAGGCAAAAACCTGAGAAAAAAAATCCAACCAGGAAGTGGGAAATCTGAGGTTTGTAGGTTTTCAATGGGTCAGTTTGCACTTCCTACGGCTTCCAGTAGATGTAAACAGTCTGTATAAGCTTGTTTGATGCTTCTACTGTGAAGTGGGGCCGAAGGAGACGGGAATGAGTAAGGTCTATCATGAGCTGACCATGCGCGTTCACGCGCTCTGTTCCATCGCACTTCTGAAGACAATGGAATTCTCCGGTTGGAACATTATTGAAGATTTATGTTAAAAACATCCTAAAGATTGATTCAATACATCGTTTGACATGTTTCTACTGACTGTTACGGAACTTTTTGACATTTCGTCTGCTTTTAGTGAACGCGCTTCGTGACTTTGGATTTGTTTACCAAACACGCTAACAAAAGTAGCTCTTTGGACATAAATGATGGACATTACCGAACAAAACAAACATTTCTTGTGGGAGTCCTGGGAGTGCATTCCGACGAAGATCAGCAAAGGTAAGTGAAGATTTATAATGCTATTTATGACTTTGTTGACTCCACAATTTGGCGGGTAACTGTATGGCTTCCTTTTGTGGCTGAACTCTGTTCTCAGATTATTGAATGTTGTGCTTTTGCCGTAAAGCTTTTTTGAAATCTGATACAGCGGTTGCATTAAGAACAAGTTTATCTTTAATTCTATGTAAAACATGTATCTTTCATCAAAGTTTATGATGAGTATTTKTGTTATTTGATGTGGCTCTCTGCAATTTCTCCGGATATTTTGGAGGCATTTCTGAACATGGCGCCAATGTAAACTGAGGTTTTTGGATATAAATATGAACTTTATCGAATAAAACATATGTATTGTGTAACATGAAGTCCTATGAGTGGCATCTGATGAAGATCATCAAAGGTTAGTGATTCATTTTATCTCTATTTCTGCTTTTTGTGACTCCTGTCTTTGGCTGGAAAAATGGCTGTGTTTTTCTGTGATTTTGCGGTGACCTATCATAATCGTTTGTGGTGCTTTCGCTGTAAAGCCTTTTTGAAATCGGACACTGTGGTGGGATTAACAAGAAGTGTATCTTTAAAATGGTGTGAAATACTTGTATGCTTGAGGAATTTTAATTATGAGATTTCTGTTGTTTGAATTTGGCGCCCTGCACTTTCACTGGCTGTTGTCATATCGATCCCGTTAACGGGATTGTAGCCATAAGAAGTTTTAAACAAGTCAGACATTTCAGCTATGATTTTTTTTAAACGCAGTAAATGAGGCTGAATGAACTGTTCCGTTGCCGGACAAGGCTCCGCTGATAACCAGGTGTAGCGGTGGTAAGGATTCACTTCATGTTGCTGAAAAGAATGCTCTGCTGTTGGAACAGCTTTATGTAGGCCCTAACAGTTTGGGCACCGTTTTATATATTGTTTGTGTTGTGTAATTGCTTTGCTGGCATGCATTAAAAAAAATCTAAATAATAATTGAGTTTGCCCCACCAAGATTTACATGCTAAAATCGCCACTGATCCCAAAACAGACATGTTAATGCCCCTGATATCCAATTCCCCTTTGAAATGGCTGAATGGGTGCTCTCGCATTGAACACCATGAATCCTTTAATTTCTCCTTTTTACCAAAGAACGGTCCGTTCAGTCCGTTGCTCCAGAAACCTGAAGGCCCACTAATGCACTACCATTAGGAATTCTAGCAGGACTGTGTGTTGGATGAATCATCCATGTCTTTTTATATAGTTCTCTGCTAGGCCTCATCAAGGCACACTGTCTGTCTGTTCCAGGAAATGGGCCCTGCTCTCCTAGGTGAATTATACCCAACCAATCATTCATCAGCAGAATGAACCCAGTGTTGCCTCTGCTCTTCCCTTGTCAATTTGTGCCTGGTTGTGTCTCTGGGACTCACTGGGCTCTAAGGTCCGGAGCGGACGGATGTAAACCCAGTGGCAGAGACGGATGGGCAGGAATGTTACCAGAGGACCCACTATCTCTCTCTCTCTATCTGGAAATGTTCTTTGCTCTGCTAAATTGGATTAATGGCAGCAGGATAGTGGTTTACTGTACCGTTACATAGAGACATTTCAGGGATTTTGCCTTCAGGTTCCTGAGGCCAGATGCAAGTGTTCTGGTGATGGTAATAGAAGCATGAGCGTGGACTGCGGTGTGTTTGTGTGTGTGTGTGTGTGTGCATTGTGCTCAGTCTCTGTCATGGGCTAGTCCTAAGCTCAGGGTCTCACGTGTACCGCTGGGCTCCATTCCCTCACCTGCGGCCCAATGGGGCACTGAAGCCATTAATCAGTGTGGCATTAATCAGGGACAGGGACCGGTGCTGTGATCTGATCTCAGCATAAAGTGATGTCCAGAGAGTAGTTCTACACAGGGACACTGCTGGTCTCTCCCAGGCGCTATGGACCAGGTATCAACTAGTGTAGGTGATGGGTTGTTTTGGGGACTCAGTGAGGCAGATGTGGAAGTGGTGTGCTGAGATACTAGGGGTGCTGCTGACACTCTTCCGTGGGATTGCCCGTAAGCACAAAACCTCAATGAGTCAGTTAGACGTTCTCTTTCCACGGATACTAACCTGGGTCTATCCAACTATGTTATCATTGTCATACCATATAGGCCTACTATGTCATGTCATACCACATATTATATACAACTCTGAAAATCGGATAGGAAATGTATAGCACTTTGACATCGGCTGACGTGAAAAGGGCTTTATAAATACATTTGATTGATTTGAAATGTCCTCCACTAGCCAGGCCTGATGGAGTTGTTGATCAATGGATTGGAAGGCAGGGTTGTTTATTCTGCTGACCAGTGAGAGAGGGACAGACGTTCTGTTACTGTGTGCCAGGTTTCACATGTGCCCCCCCCCCCCCCCCCCACCCCAGCCCACGAATGTCCTCCGACACCGGATCCCCTCACCACGCCACTGCTACTTGCTGCTACTCTGGCCACAGAACCTGCTGCCCATAGTGCAGCACTACACTGGCGTTCAACCACAACTCTTGTAACTGGCCAAGGAGGTAACCACACTTACCTAATTAAGCCGGACACGCTCTAGCAGGGAAATCCAGACACGGCTTCTTTATTTAACCACGCCAGTTCCCAATGAGGCCTGCCTTCCAGCACACCGTTTAAAGGAGCATCCCAGGCCTCGTTTGTACAGTAATTAGCTTTGTTCATGCCTGAGGGGGAAAGCCAGGGATACTTCTAATTTGAATCAAGTGAGAGTCGTTAGCTGGCCGCGCTGCACATTACAAAGATGAAATGGGGCAGCAAGTATTGGTTGGCTAACTGCAGTGGGCAGGCAGGGAGGGAGAGAGAGAGGGGAGGCTGCTAGATGTGGGAGCACTGCTCGCTGGGTGAGAGTTTAGGGTGTTATGGAAGGAGTGAGTGAGCAGACCCCCTCCCCAAACCTCCCAAGGGGCACCCTGCTCCTCAGGAGAAACAGATGGGTCCAGTGATATGTTAAACAACGACTGTAGCTAATACCTGTAAAACATGAACCTGGGCGTTACCTGACCTGACTGGACTGACAGACGATGCTGCTCTGTGTTGCATGGAGTACTAATGAATCTCAGCCATGGTGAGAAAGTTGAGTTGTCTGGGTGCCTCCACACAGACCCTCTGTCGCTCCTCTCGTCTCCCACAGATCACATTGTCATTGTAATGAGCTCTCTCTTGCATGAGCAAAACTTTCTTAGGGGAGCTGCATAAATCAGATCGAACAATAACTGTCAATGACCGCTGGTCATGGTGTGGAATATGAAACAGGTCTGTGTGATGAATGATCTCAGATGGAACATGATGGGTTTAGCTATAATTCATCATTCTAGTCATGGATTTAACTCTTAGGACGTCTTTGGATTATACGTTTCTTTTAGGGTACGATACTGACACCTCGAAACATACATACACAAACAAACCTGTCTGTCACATTAATGAAAGAGCTGTCATACGTCTCGCCCACTGTGTCTGTTACCTGAGGAACATGCCACTTCGATACAGCTACGACTTTGTCATACCAGGGTGGGAGAATGAACAGCTGGTTAGGATAATTAGGTTAAGGTTAGAAAACGGGTTAGGGTTAGCGAAAATGCTCTCCTAACCTGCTTCAAATAGTCACTTGTATTGTGTTTTTAGGGAGTCCCGATTTAGCCAGCCGTTATTTCTCCTTTCAGGAAACACAACGGTGTTATAGGAGTTGTTCATAAAGCCTAGACACCATATTAAATGTACCTCTTGTTTTCATTAGCTGATAAAATAATGTTCATACTAATTTCTAAAGCACAAATGTGTCCATAATTGTCAGCTTCGATTGAGACCAGAAATGGGAATTAGGCCTGACTCTTTAGATTAGGCTATTGTGTTTTTGTGAAATAAGCCTTTATTGTCTAGCTGACTAAGGCCTTGGTGTGTCTTTTAGCTCCTTTTACAGAGAAGTTATTTGTCAGTTGGACTGACTTGAACAGTAGTAGCTTTATGTATTGTTTGTTTGGGGTTCCTTTTCTGAAAATCACCTGTCACTCATCATTACATTCACTGCATGGATGACTGCTTGGGACCCGGTGATTGAATATCCTTGTTGCTTTGTTTTCAACTTTCATTTGGCCATTTGCTAATATGTTTTAATGATCACCAATGCCTTATATGATAATACTGTAGGCTATGTTTTAGATTGTGTGTGGCATTCACACGGGGGGGACAGCACCTAGTCAGAGAGGTTAGCATAGTGAAGGGAACTATATACCTGCTGTGTGTTTAGGGCTGAGCAGGGCAGGTCACCTTCCTCTGGGTGCAGATGGGAGACAGGGATGGACAAAGACTATGGCATAATTTCACTTCCATAGAGAAGGAAAGGTATTGGAGAATCACATGTGAATTAAAATCTCTGCATTAACTAGTGTACTGTATGCAGTGTTGGAAAAAGTACCCAATTGTCATACTTGAGTAAAAGTATAGATACCTTAATAGAAAGTTACTCAAGTAACAGTAAAATACTACTTGAGTAAAAGTATTTGGTTGTAAATATACTTTGGTATAAAAAGTAAATGTAATTGCTAAAATATACTTAAGTATCAAAAGTAAAAGTATAAATCATTTCAAATTCCTTATTAAGCACTTTATTTTTTATTTTTTTATGTACGGATAGCCAGGGGCACACTCCAACACTCAGACAATTTACAAAAGATGCATTTGTGTTTAGTGAGTCTGGCAGATCAGAGGCAGTAGGGATGACCACGTGTTCCCTTGATAAGTGCATAAATTGGATCATTTTCCTGTCCTGCTAAGCATTCAACATGTAATGAGTACTTTTGGGTAAAAAGTACATTTATTTTCTTTTGGAACGTAGTGAAGTAAAAGTAGTCAAAAATATGAGTAGTAAAGTACAGATACCCCAAAAAAGTACTTAAGTAGTACTTTAAAGTATTTTTACTTAAGTACTTTACACCACTGACTGCATGTCTGTAGGTAACTAATCAAATGGGTTTGAACCAGGGATGAAAGTAGATGTCATTTCTTCCTGGTACGGGACCTCTATGTATTACATCTAGAATCCCTATTAATTCAATAGGATCTCTGTGGGCCTAGTCATAAAGATTTGAAAGGTAACTTTTAAAAAATTGTGGCATAAACACAACCAGTCATGATGTTTTCATCTGATTTATAAAACAATCACTTCAAAGGGCTCCTTTACTAGGTTTCCCAGCGCACGTTCATCCACTCACAACATATCTTCTAAACAGTGGTGAACGGAAACAGACATCTGTTACACAAAACACCAACAAGTGTAATGACCTTTGGCGATTGTCATTAGGCCAGAATTTAAGTGTCCATTGCTGTCCGCACGCGTCTCTGTGTCGCCCACACTTCTCTGCCTCGGCAAAATGTCAGTGTTCTCGTCAAACCACATCACATTTTGGAGCTATACCACCTGTTTTTCATGCCTCTGACATGCGGTAATGATAAATAGTAGTGTAACAGCCTACCGTTTTCTTGACATTTTGTTTTAATTATTGTGATACGCTCATATTTTACCGGTACCGTGTACCTCCACTATTTATTTTGCTGGGGTGGCGTACCAGACCGCACCGCCTTACTTTGAACCCTGCTGAGGCCATCAGCCCATCACCACTCTCCTGCCTGAGTAGACCGACGTCTCAAAGCAACGATTGTGTTTGTCTGTTTGTTTAGTGTCTGTGTGTGTTTGGTGTCTGTAACTGAGGGTGGTTGTGGTGTTGGCCTGCTCCTAGCCTCTCTCTGGGAACCTTGGCATTCCAGCCATTCCCCTGCTAGTTGGGAAAAGTGTGTCCCTCTCTAGCAGGGTATTTCTAGTGTTGAGGTGCATCCGCCTGCCCGTCAGGACAGCCTACACAACAGCCCCGCTGTTGACATCAAAGTGGGGGCTTCAAGGAACAGGCTATTTTTAACGCTGCCTCTGTTAACTCTGCTGTTATGTGATGACTCTTTTTTTTTTTTTCTTTGTATTGTCTGTAGGAAGGGAATCCTTATTTAAACTTCTAGTTCACATTGCCTTCCTTATGCCAGTCTTGACGAAATCTGCACAAGGCTGCTAAGGTGCAGGAAGACAAAAGGAGAAAGCTTCTGCACACTTTGGGTCAATGGAAATTCTGATTTAATGCTATTGTAGAACAATAGATCTGACATTTGCATCGACCCTGTGGAAAGACTTCTTCGGCCTATGAAAATGACATTTCTGAAGAACAACTTGGCTTGCAGTCGGCCTGTCTATGAAACATGTATGTTTGTTTCCTTTAACCAGTGTCATGATTGCTTGTTGTTCCCCACTGAGCGAAACAAGAAGACAGCCACAGTATTAAAGGTCATGGAAGAAAACAACATGAGTTGTGTTTGTCATCACCAGCTCCCAGGCATACTTCTGTTGGCCAGATAAAGGCATTTCTGTTTTCTCCAACCCTGTGTCAACCTTGGTTCTGGTTGCTTAACAACAAGAGAAACATCCACATCCACAATATTTAAAGGTCATGATGAAAGAAAACAGTATTTGTTTTGTTTGTGTTGATTTGTGTTCAATGCTACTATGCTCCAAGGGTCCTCAATGAATAAGTAACAGAGAAGTGTTGAGTGGATTTAAATGAGAAAAACATCTATTTCCTGGGGTCGTAGGTTTGTCTGCCATCGCCTGCTATGTGTCACATCTTTCATATTGAGGGATCTCTAAATCCCATAGAGATGCAGTACAGTCTAATTCTGTTACTCACCCAAGGTGTTGTCTGTGTTTTTGCAGGGGGAGAAGAATGCAGGGTTTGACGTGTTGTACCACAACATGAAGCATGGACAGATTGCTACCAAAGAGCTGGCAGAGTTTGTCCGTGAGAGGTGAGGTGTTTGGGCTGGGATGTTCCGGAGAGGTGAGGTGTTGTTTGGGCTGGGATGTTCCGGAGAGGTGAGGTGTTGTTTGGGCTGGGATGTTCCGGAGAGGTGGTACATAAGTGACGTGGGAGTGATGTTTCTTAATCAGTTTGTCTTTCAACTCATCCATCCATTTGAAAAAGTCATTTTTCGAAACGTTCATAAATGTTTTGAACTTTGCCTTTTTAAAAAGACTGATTCCAATAGTGGCTACAGGGCCTTGTCGTTTCCTTTCATAGTCTTAGTGCAGAGGAACGGCTCCATCAGTTTCCCCTGCGTTCTAATCCACATAGCTGGGCTGTATTTGAACTCAGGCCAGCACATGGGAGTGTTAAGAGAGACACATATACTCTCACGCAATACAAGACACGGCCCTCAAGACAAGGAGCTCCCTGTCTTACTATACAAATATACACACACACTTGCAGTAGCTGTGTTTTTGCCTGTTATCTGGGCACTCAGCTCCGGTAACATGTCAGTCTGAATAATCCTCCTCCTGGATTGTTTTCCCAGAAGTCGTCTGTCTTTATTCAGTCTGTTAATGAGTCAATTAGCTGGAAGTTGAACACTCATTGTAGTATTTAAGCCTGGGCCTTACAGGGCTTTTCTCCCCAGAGGGGAAGACAACAACCTGCACTGTCAGACCAATGTCATAGTCCTGACTTTTATTCATAAGATCTGAACCACTGCACATTCCCCACAGAAGGAAGGAAATGCAGTTATCTACTTGGAGAGAACAAAGTGTCAGTCAGGAAATGAAAGAAGACATTGCAGGGAAGCTGTGTCTCCCTCATGACAGACAGAGTAAGCAACCCATTGAGCTGATTGATTCCCCACGCTCAGTGCAGAGGAGCTCTTTCTCAATCTGGATGTTCTATGTATCTAAACGTTGAATGTCATGTATTCTAGCCCTTTGTAGGCCTAACTACCCATCTCCAAGGTGCTTCTTCTCCATAAAGAGATGTCTCTTGCCGGAGGCCTGTGAAACTGCACTGATTTGTTTGTTTATTACATTGCTCTTTCCGTGTCAGGGTGGGAGGGGGTTGTTACCCCCCAGACATACTGATCTACTTTCTTCTCCGTGGGTGCTACAGATGGGTATTAAAGTTGTATGTTCCTCCTGCAGAAATGAGGCCATTTTATTATTTACATTTGGGTCAGGGCAACATTTACAGAGTATTGAAGCTAAATATTTATTTTCCCTTTGCCTGGTTGTTTATGCCTTTAGGTTTGTGCTTTATTATGCTCTGTACATGATAATATGACATTATGCTAGTAAGATATGCAGTTGTTTTGTGTGAGCCGGAAGGGGACGAGTTTAGATCCATCTGTAGTTGGATTTCCAATGCTGAGAATGCATAGACCATCACTCTGCCTGGTTGGTTACTGACCAGCCACAGGCTCAACAGGAATATCTTGATCTATCTGTGGTTCTCAGGGCTGCCATCGAGGAGACCTACTCCAAGTCCATGAGCAAACTGGCCAAAATGGCAAGCAATGGAAGCCCACTAGGGTGAGTATATGAGAACTCTTGCCATCAACATCTCAGTTTAAAATGAAATCAACTGTTTCATATGCTGGCAGGGTACCTAGAGGATTTATAGGAGTTTGTCTGTATGGTTTGATTCTCTTGGCCAGGGTCTATGGTTTACTGGGTCATAGCAGGCCAGGGTCTATGGTTTACTGGGTCATAGCAGGCCAGGGTCTATGGTTTACTGGGTCATAGGCAGGCCAGGGTCTATGGTTTACTGGGTCATAGCAGGCCAGGGTCTATGGTTTACTGGGTCATAGCAGGCCCGGGTCTATGGTTTACTGGGTCATAGCAGGCCAGGGTCTATGGTTTGTTTAACTCTAGAAATGCACCATAAAGATTCACTTTAATGTCATTACCATTCAAACAAAATGTATGAAATCGCATCTGTTAATGTATGTGATTATTAGATTTAAAAAAAACACGATGTTGGTGTTAGGACCTTGTACTGTAGGTGACATATTGCTCTGTGTCCCTCAGGACGTTTGCTCCTATGTGGGACTTGTTCCGGGTGTCATCAGACAAGCTGGCTCTCTGCCACTTGGAGCTGATGCGTAAGATGAATGACCTCATCCGGGACATCAACAAGTATGGTGACGAGCAGGTCAAAGTTCACCGCAAGGTAACACTTCTCACCATATCTTTCTATGATCACGACCCCTCTATCCCCCACATCATTCACTATATTATATTATAAACTGGGTGGTTTGAGCCCTGAATGCTGATTTGCTGAAAGCCATGGTATATCAGACCGTATACAACGGGTATGAGAACATCAATTTACTTCTGCTGTAATTATGTTGGTAACCAGTTTATAATAGCAATAAGGCGCCACGGGGTTTGATATATGGCCAATATACCACGGCTAAGGGCTGTCTCCAGGCACTCCACGTTGCGTCGTGCGTAAGAGCTGCCCTTAGCCGTGGTATATTGGCCATATACCACACCCCCCTGGGCCTTATTGCTTAAATATATATGACCATTTTAATAATATGTGCATGGTGTGTTTCTCAACAGACAAAGGAGGAGCAGGTGGGGACCCTGGAGGCTGTTCAGGCCGTCCAGGTGCAGAGTGGTCACTCCAGAAGTCCGAGGAGGGATACCACGCCAATGTATTGAGCTGGACGCATTGAGGAAAGAGGGAGCTCCCCAGAAAGAACTGGAGAAGGTCTGTCACTAGGCATCAATGAACACATTCGGTATAATACAGTATAGCTGTATAAACTGTTAAATGAAGCACAGGGTGCCTTACGTTTAATGAGTAGTTGCTGAAAGTACACTGAATAAGATAGACAGTTGAACAAGGTTGTGATTATTATAGCAGATCTTTGTTCTCAATGATGACTCACCAGATGAATAAAGGTTCCAGTAATGACTGGAGGAAGTCTATAAATCTCCCAGTGTCTCCTCACTAGGCGGATGAAGTCTATAATCGTCCCTATCTCTCACTAGGCGGAGATTGAAGTCTATAATCGTCCCTATCTCTCACTAGGCGGAGATGAAGTCTATAATCGTCCCCTATCTCTCACTAGGCGGAGATGAAGTAATAATCGTCCCTATCTCTACTAGGCGAGATGAGTCTATAATCGTCCCCGTATCTCTCATAGGCGGATGAAGTTATAATCGTCCCTCTCTCTCACTAGGTGAGATGAAGTCTATAATCGTCCCCTTCTCTCACTAGTGGAGATGAAGTCTATAATCGTCCCTCTCTCTCACTAGGTGGAGATGAAGTCTATAATCGTCCCCTCTCTTCACTAGGCGGGAGATGAGTCTATAATCGTCCCCTCTCTCTCACTAGGTGGAGATGAAGTCTATAATCGTCCCCTCTCTCTCACTAGGTGGGTAAGTCTATAATGTCCCCTCTCTCTCACTAGGTGGAGATGAAGTCTATAATCGTCCCTCTCTCTCACTAAGGTGGAGATGAAGTCTATAATCGTCCCTCTTCTCCTGGTGGAGATGAAGGTTATAATCGTCCCTCTCTCTCACTAGGTGGAGATGAAGTCTATAATCTGTCCCTCTCTCTCACTAGGTGGAGATGAAGTTATATCGTCCCCTATCTCTCACTAGGCGGAGATGAAGTCTATAATCGTCCCTCTCTCTCACTAGGTGGAGATGAAAGTCTATAATCGTCCCCTCTCTCTCATTAGGTGGAGATGAAAGTCTATAATCGTCCCCTCTCTCACACTAGGTGGAGATGAAGTCTATAATCGTCCCCTATCTCTCACTAGGCGAGATGAAGTCTATAATCGTCCCTCTCTCTCACTAGGCGGAGATGAGAGTCTATAATCGTCCCTATCTCTCACTAGCGGAGATGAAGTTATAATCGTCCCCTTCTCTCTTCACTAGGTGGAGATGAAGTCTATAATCGTCCCTCTCTCTCACTAGGTGGAGATGAAGTCTATAATCGTCCTCTCTCTCACTAGGTGGAGATGAAGTCTATAATCGTCCCCTATCTCTCACTAGGTGGAGATGAAGTCTATATTCCTATCTCTCACTAGGTGGAGATGAAGTCTATAATCGTCCTCTCTCTCACTAGGTGGAGATGAAGTCTATAATCGTCCCTATCTCTCTACTAGGCGGAGATGAAGTCTATAATCGTTCTCTCTCACTCTAGGTGGAGATGAAGTCTATAATCGTCCCCTCTCTCTCACTAGGTGGAGATGAAGTCTATATCGTCCCTCTCTCTCACTAGGCGGAGATGAAGTCTATAATCGTCCCTCTCTCTCACTAGGTGGAGATGAATCTATATCGTCCCCTATCTCATCACTAGGTGGAGATGAAGTTATAATCGTCCCCTCTCTCACTAGGTGCGGAGTGAAGTCTATAATCGTCCCTATCTCTCACTAGGTGGAGATGAAGTCTATAATCGTCCCCTCTTCTCACTAGGTGGAGATGAGTCTATAATCGTCCCTCTCTCTCACTAGCGGAGATGAAGTCTATAATCGTCCCCTTCTCTCACTAGGCGGAGATGAAGTCTATAATCGTCCCCTATCTTCACTAGGTGGAGATGAAGTCTATAATCGTCCCCTATCTCACTAGGTGGAGATGAAGTCTATAATCGTCCCCTCCTCTCACTAGTGGAGATGAAGTCTATATCGTCCCTCTCTCTTCACTAGGTGGAGATGAAGTCTATAATCGTCCCTATTCTCTACTAGTGGAGATGAAGTCTATAATCGTCCCTATCTCTCACTAGGTGGAGATGAGTCTATATGTCCCCTATCTCTACTAGGTGAGATGAAGTATATCGTCCCTATCTCTCACTAGGTGGAGATGAAGTCTATAATCGTCCCTATCTCTCACTAGGTGGAGATGAAGTCTATATGTCCCCTCTCTCTCACTAGGTGGAGATGAGTCTATAATCGTCCCTATCTCTCACTAGGTGGAGATGAAGTCTATAATCGTCCCTATCTTCACTAGTGGAGATGAAGTCTATAATCGTCCCCTCTCTCTCATAGGTGGAGATGAATCTATAATCGTCCCTATCTCTCACTAGGTGGAGATGAAGTCTATAATCGTCCCTCTCTCTCATAGGTGGAGATGAAGTCTTATAATCGTCCCCTCTCTCACTAGGTGGAGATGAGTTATAATCGTCCTTCTCTCACTAGGTGGAGATGAAGTCTCATAAGTCCCTATCTCTCACTAGGCGGAGATGAAGTCTATAATCGTCCCTCTCTCCACTAGTGGAGATAGTCTTAATGCCCTCTCCACTAGGTGGAGATGAAGGTCTATAATCGTCCCCTCTCTCTACTAGGTGGAGATGAAGTCTATAATCGTCCCTATCTCTCACTAGGTCGGAGATGAAGTCTATAATCGTCCCCTATCTCTCACTAGGGGAGATGAGTCTATAATGTCCCTCTCTCTACTAGGGGAGATGAAGTCTATAATCGTCCCTCTCTTCACTGGTGGAGATGAAGTCTTAATCGTCCCCTCTCTCATCCTAGGTGGAGATGAAGTCTATAATCGTCCCCTTATCTTCACTAGGTGGAGAATAAGTTATAATCGTCCCCTTCTCACTAGGTGGAGATGAAGTCTATAATCGTCCCCTCTCTCTCATAGGTCGGAGATGAAGTCTATAATCGTCCCCTCTCTCTCACTAGGTGGAGATGAAGTCTATAATCGTCCCTCTCTCTCACTAGGTGGAGATGAAGTCTATCGTCCCTCTCTCTCACTAGGTGGAGATGAATCTATAATCGTCCCTCTCTCTCACTAGGTGGAGATGAAGTTTATATCGTCCCCTCTCTCTCACTAGGTGGAGATGAAGTCTATAATCGTCCCCTCTCTCTCACTAGGTGGAGATGAAGTTATAATCGTCCCCTCTCTCTCACTAGGTGGAGATGAAGTCTATAATCGTCCCTCTCTCTCACTAGGTGGAGATGAAGTCTATAATCGTCCCTCTCTCTCACTATGGGAGATGAAGTCTATAATCGTCCCTTCTCTCACTAGGTGGAGATGAAAGTCTATAATCGTCCCCTCTCTCTCACTAGTGAGATGAAGTCTATAATCGTCCCCTATTCTCACTAGGGTGAGATGAGTCTATAATCGTCCCCTTCTCTCACTAGGTGGAGATGAAGTCTATATAGTCCCTATCTCTCAATAGGTGGAATGAAGTCTATAATCGTCTCTCGTTCATATAAGGTGGAGATGAAGTCTATAATCGTCCCCTATCTCTCACTAGGTGGAGATGAAGTCTAAGAAAGCTGCCGAGTCGTTTGCTGTGTGTATAGAGAAGTATAACCGCGTGGGAGGAGACTTCGAGCAGAAGATGAGCGAATCAGCCCAGGTCAGTCAGTCCACTGGGCCTGGGGCGGGTTACTTAGACACACTCAATCTTGGGGTTCCCTTAAGTTAACAAACCGTTTTTGTTCACAATGAACACGTCTCCATGGCTACCTGCACAGTTTCCAAGGAAACCCTCAACAAACCGAATGAACGGTGCTATATTTGTTTTTTAAATGATGACTGGAATCCTGGTGACCAATTACCTGTTAATAGCTACAATGGGAGATCTGTCCCTGATAATGAGTGAAGAGGAGAGAGCTCGGTGGGATTTCATGAAGACTACAGCCCAGACCATGATGGGGGAAATGACCTGTTCTTTCAAGCTATTACTCTAGCCCACATGCAGTGTTGTGATTAGTACCTGGTTATTACCTGGGATGGGACCTCTATTATACTCCACTGCTCTGGTCTGTACCTGGTTCTCTTCCTGTACAGTTGCCTCTGGTCTGTACCTGGTTCTCTTCCTGTACAGTTGCCTCTGGTCTGTACCTGGTTCTCTTCCTGTACAGTTGCCTCTGGTCTTTGGGTTCTTTTGGTTTATTTCTTACCACTTAACTGCACTTTGCGGTAGTTTGCGCTAGCGTTTTGTGGGTATTTTGAGTAGCATTTTGTTGTGCTTTGGGGTAGTTTGCTGTAATTAGGACCCATCTTGGTGTCTGAACACCATTGTTGTGTTCTCGTCCTCTGTACAGAAGTTCCAGGACATCGAGGAGGCCCACCTGAGGCAGATGAAACAGCTGATCAAGGGATACTCCCACTCCATAGAGGACACCCACGTCCAGGTGGGACAGGTAGGTCACCCAGACACTGACCCAGGCCAGGAGAGCCTGTCTGGAGGGATTTAACTGACCTCTTTGAGGGGTTGTCTCCTGCTACACTCAAACTGAACCACAGTCAAACTCCACACACCGAGCACATCCACAACAAATTCTCCAGTCCAAACCCCTATCTCTTCTCTGACTGCAACGAGCCCCTCTCTCCTCTGTTCAGGTCCATGAGGAGTTCAAACAGAACGTGGAGAACATCGGCATAGATAACCTCATCCAGAGGTTTGCAGAGCAGAAGGGCACAGGCAAAGACAAACCAGGTACACCACACAAACAGCATAAACAGATGGTTTGATCCCAGCATGTGTATGCGTGAGCGTGTGTCCGATTTGTCCTCACTGTGGTGTGTCCCTATATGTGGCAGCCCTGGTGGGGTTTGAAGAGTACATGACAGCTTTAGTACCGGAGGGGAGTAAGAAGAGTCGAGGAAAAGCCTTCAGGATTCCTGGACTGGGAAAGAGGGACAAAGAGCCAGACTCAACGTGAGCACGCACACACACACACAGACATGTGCGCGTACAACACAGACCGAGACAGAAACCCAGCTATTTTTACCAAGAAGCCGAGATAAATGAAAATTACTGGAGCGATGTCGTCACGCACACGCAGATGATAAATCCCAATTACCCTCACTTTCTTTTGTCAGCTCCTTCTGTGATACTATCTTGTCACTTAGCTACATTCACCTTTGTTTCTTTTTGCAGGGATTCAGCTGTGACGGAGACACCAGTGAGTATATGCTAATTCACAGTGGCTCAAAAACCATCAAATCAATGTCCGTTCTTCCATTATCAGTTCTACATTCCTGGTGGTGGTGAATTAAACAGCATATCACTGTGCCCTCCGCCAACGTACTGTACAGACACATCAATGCTGTGTATGTCTGTGTGTGCAGTGTGTGTGTGTGTCTGTACAGTGTGTGTGTGTGTGTGTGTGTGTGTGTGTGTGTCTGTACAGTCTGTGTGTGTGTGTGTCTGTACAGTCTGTGTGCGTGTGTCTGTACAGTATGTGTGTGTGCATTTGTACGTGTGTATGAGCAAGGGAGAGTAATCATGTGTGACAATGGTGTGTCTGGCAGTGTTTGGTTGTCTATTTTTATTATTTTGACCAGTGGCGATAAGATACCTTAATATAAAATGACTCAAGTAAAAATACAGTAAAATACTACTTGAGTAAAAGTATTTGGTTTTAAATCTACTTAAGTATCAAAGGTAAAAGTATACATCATTTCAAACTCCTCACGTTAAGCAAACCAGCAAACTGAGATCCTCCATTTATCCAGGTTCTAGTTTTCACACGGCTCCGAAAGTGATCTCCTGATGACAACATCACAGGGTGAAGGGTTGTTATGGCACTTTAAGCTTATCAAACACCAGGAGAAAGTATTTATGTTTGTATACAACATGGGTATTCTCTATTCTGCACACAGAACTCTCCCCTAGAGGTGGATGAGGAGGGGTTTGTAATCCGAGCAGACGTCAATCAGAATGATATCCTTTGCAATAACACTGACTATCAGACGAGAGGCTGTCTCTACTGTATTGTAGTAAAAATTCCCTTGGACAGACCTCTTTATCTTCATAATGAAAACAAAGCTTCCTGCCACTGTGTAAGTGAGTATTCTATCTTTATAAAGCAGTCTAGACGGTCTCTTATGAGATGAGTAGAACATTAAGTCTCCCTGCCCCCTGAGAGACATTTAAATAGACTGAAATGCTCTCTCTGTCCCTAGTCCAGCTCCAGTCCATTATCAGTGAATGAGGCTGGACAAAGGAAACCCTGACACTCCCAAAGTTGTCCAAGGCATAAGGCTCTTCCCCGTCCATTTTAGTCAGTCCACTGTCCACCCTCCGTCGGGTCACTTTTCCTTGACTCTCTGTCCGCACGCTGCTCGATGGAGGACAAGGAGGACAACTTCTACTCCAGCGACTCTGACTTTGACGACGAGGAGCCCAAGAAGTTCCACATCCAGATCCGTCCGGTGGGCAGCAGCAGCCGCAGCAACTCTGCTGCTACAGAGATGGAGCTGAAGGCCACCGTGGGGGCACTCACACTGCCCCCCAACAGAGGGGTATGACGGGGGAAGGAGTGGGTACAGGACCAGAGGGAGGCATGGGATGAAATGTGTTGCGGATTTTCACATGGTGTGGTATCAAAAGTCTAAGATTTATGAAAAGGGAAGCTCAGAAATGCTCATCTGTTTATTAAGACATGTTTATTTTTCCTGCTATTGTCTCTCCATGTTGTTGCAATAACAGCAGGATGTAAACATTCTAAATTGTTTAGATATTGCCAGACAGTGTAATTAATAACTCTGCTCTCTCTCGTTCCAGGTGTCAATCAAACGTCATCTCTCCAGTAAGTTCCATTAGAACCGGCTTCTTGTTAAAAATAGCTGGGTTTCTGTCTGTCTCTGTCTGTATGTTTTACGCATTTCTCTGTGTGTGTGGTCCTCTGACTCCTCTTGTCCTCTTCACAGGAAACAGCAGTACTACAGGACGTTCAGAGGGGGAGGGAGAGGGCGCCACCCACAGGGGTAAGTAGTTAGCACTCTCTCTCCACTGTTTCTGCAGCATCAGTAGTACTCTCTCCACTGTTTCTGCAGCATCAGTAGTACACTCTCCACTGTTTCTGCAGCAGCAGTAGTACACTCTCCACTGTTTCTGCAGCAGCAGTAGTACACTCTCCACTGTTTCTGCGCAGCAGTAGTACACTCTCCACTGTTTCTGCAGCACAGTAGTACACTCTCCACTGTTTCTGCAGCATCAGTAGTACACTCTCCACTGTTTCTGCAGCATCAGTAGTACCTCTCCACTGTTTCTGCAGCATCAGTAGTCTCTTCCACTGTTTCTGCAGCATCAGTAGTACTCTCCACTGTTTCTGCAGCATCAGTAAGTACACTCTCCACTGTTTCTGCAGCATCAGTAGTACACTCTCCACTGTTTCTGCAGCATCAGTAGTACACTCTCCACTGTTTCTGCAGCATCAGTAGTACACTCTCCACTGTTTCTGCAGCATCAGTAGTACTCTCTCCACTGTTTCTGCAGCATCCGTAGTACTCTCTCCACTGTTTCTGCAGCATCCGTAGTACACTCTCCACTGTTTCTGCAGCATCAGTAGTACACTTTCCACTGTTTTCTGCAGCATCAGTAGTACACTCTCCACTGTTTCTGCAGCATCAGTAGTACTCTCTCCACTGTTTCTGGCAGCATCAGTAGTACTCTCTCCACTGTTTCTGCAGCATCCGTAGTACTCTCTCCACTGTTTCTGCAGCATCCGTAGTACTCTCTCCACTGTTTCTGCACCATCAGTAGTACACTCTCCACTGTTTCTGCACCATCAGTAGTACACTCTCCACTGTTTCTGCCCCTTACCATGTACTTTATCATTTCCATATATTCTATCAGTGGTAGGTCATAACTGTTTGTTTCATATGGTATTCATGCATAGCATACTGTTACACCACCTTTAATGTTAGTGATACAGCCTCTTTAATCCAGGCTGTATCACAACCAGCCGTGATCGGGAGTCCCATAGGGCGGCGCACAATTGGCCCAGCGTCGTCTGGGTTTGGCCGGTGTAGGCCGTCATTGTAAATAAGAATTTGTTCTTAACTGACTTGCTTAGTTAAATAAAATAAATAAAAATGTTACTCCCAGTCTGAAGTGATGTGAATGTGATTTACCGTGTTGCTTCTGAATAGGCTTAACAGTGCGTATCCGTCCAGTGATAAATCGTCGAGGTGGCTGACCTTGGCTGAATGACACTGTCTATTTGTCACGCCTCAGGTCTGTCTGGAACATGGTTTATTAGTGAGGGAGTAGCAGCCTGTGATGCTACAGTAGGAGGCTATTTGTGGGGGAAATGAGCAGACTGGATTAATGATGAGTGCCTTGATTAAAACCGTAGCGTAAAGCGCTGGGCTGATGTTGCTTAGAGAAGCCAGGCTAATGGCTGGTATTTATCTTTATGGAAGGTAATGGGTATTCCCTTACGGCTGCCCTCCATCAGCACTCTAGCTAATCACATCTCTCCCTGATTGGGGAGCAGTCCCAAATTAAACTTCACTAAGTGTGTGTGTGTGTGTTTTGCAGAGGGAGAGCAGGATGGCCTATGCAGATCCACCTCCAGTCCAGATCCCAGTAGGTGAGTGAATGTCAGTCACACTCCAGTCCTCCCCTCTCTCTGTCGTATGTTTCTGTGAGGTGGAGAGACGCTGTGTGAGAAGAAGCCAGCAGATCTGATGACAGTACTGCATCATCTGACATTATCTCTGGTTATGCTTTTTATTAACTTCTGGTAACGTATTATATCCCTCTCTTGCTCCCTCGCTCCCTCACTGTCTCTTTCCCTTTCTCATTTCATCTGTCTCTCACCCACTCTCTAGGTTGAGTTCTACTGCGTCAGGCTCGGACAGTCTCTTTGGACCTCCTCTGGAGTCGGCCTTCAAGTCAAAAAGCTTTGCTGGTAGAGATCAGCTACAGAGAGCAGAGAGTGTCTTTGGTGCTTCTGAATGTAAATACGGTTTAAAGTATTATGATGTATTAGTGATAGGGACAGAAGTTTTTCCAGTCAGTAAAAACTCCTGATCTTATGTGTGATACATACTGTTTTAGGTAGTAGAATGATCATCTCCCCTTGTTCCCTCCAGATGCTGCCTTCTCCTCTGACTCCTCCTCTCCTGAGAATGTAGAGGACTCAGGGCTGGACTCACCTTCCCATCAGCCCCTGGGACCCTCCCCTGAGCCGGCTGGTTGGGCAGCGTGGCCGTCAGCAAGTCAGAATAAAGAACCAGCAGGACTGGGCAGGCCAGAAGACCCCTTCCTCACTGTCTTTAGAGACCCCTCCCCGGAACACAGCCCCCACCCCCAGGACAACCCTGCCAGTATCTGGGCAGCTGATCCACGATCCTCCCGCCCCCCTCCAGACATGGACCCCTCAGCCCTCTGCTTCCCGGCCTTCTCCCAGTCCTTGGCCCCTCCAGAGCTGGACCCGGCCCTGTGGAGCTGTAAACACATCCCTCCTGAAGACCCCTTCCTGGCTGCCTTCGAGAGGACCGTCACCCAGGAGACCCTGCCCCCCCCTGACGCCTGGGCCCCCCCACGCCCGCGCCCCTCCAGAGACGGAAGGGGGATAGAGGTACAGGGCGACTCCTTCTCCGGCTCCCTCAGTGACAGTAAAACCCTCCCCTCCTCCTGCTCTCGCAAGGACAGGGACAGGAAACGAGACCGTAGTGCCCCGCCCCCAGAATCACCTGACGATCCATTCGCCATCACTATGATTGGCAGCCCCACCCACCAGTCAGCCCTAGCTGCCGCGACAGGAATCCTGACCCACGTCGTCAGCAGTAGTAGGCTGACCCCCAACTCCAACTCCCTCCCATTATCCCATCCTAAGAAGGAGCTGGTGCACTGGAACTCTGTCCACAACCCCTTCCGTGAGGGGACCTCGGCTGGGTCTCTGGCCCTGGGTGGAGTGGTCCGGGAGGGAGGGAGGAAGCACCGTGAGTCACGCAGCGAAAGCGAGCCACGCAGGAGCGGCCTGCCTCTCACACGGCATTCTGGGCCACAGGAGGACCTGTGCTTTTCTACTGATAAAGACCAGAACTGCCTGGACCTGAACACATCACAGCCGCCCTGCAACATGGGCTCACACAAGGGTATGAATGTTGAACACTACACTACTGGCCTCAGATGTCTATGCACTAGCTATATTTTGAGATTGGATTTTCTAAATATATTTTCCCAAATGTACAACTATATTTCACTCTATTCAAAACCCCACTCTGTCTTTTAGACAACTTCCTCTTGTCTTACAGGTTGTAATATTGGTCATGTTCCTCTAGGTTCGAAGCATAGCTTCAGGCAGGACAGTGCAGAGCTGCTGGTGACAGCGCCTCCCAGACCAGCCAGAGCCAAGCGGTCCTCAGGCAGACTGAGTGGCTGTGAGAGAGTGAGTGTCTTCAGGAAAATCAACCAGACTACAGAAGCTCTGGTCTGGTCTCCCAGATCTGTGCATTTCACAGCTATAAGCCTGTAGACAACTACTTACTCTAACTGTTTACTTTGTCCTGTGTGTCTTCAGTCCAGGTCAGTGTGCTCGTCTCCTCAGCCGGAGCCCAGCCCAGACCTCACCTCGTCGTCCTCCTCCAGCCCCAGTGAGTGGGTGGCACAGACACGCGCCCCCAGCCCTGCCAGAGGTGGGCAGCCCTCACCCCTCTCACATCTGCACCAAGACCATGCGCCCCTACACAGTTAGTCTGAACACAACACTTTTTAAACTCGTTTTTTTAAGATACTCAATAGCATAAAGCACTTATTCATAAGGACATTGTGCCTTGAACTTGTCATAGACATAGCTATTCTTCCCACAGTGCATCTGTCTCGCGGACCGAGCCCGATCTCCCTGAGCACCCAAGAGTTATGGCCTGTGGCTGCAGCCATCACAGAATACATCAATGCTTACTTCAAAGGTGGACAACACAACCGGTCAGCATACATAAGCCCTCTGTACACCAGATCCAATGTTATTACCTATTATACACAGGCCTGCTGAAAGCTAAGTGTGTGTATGTTTTTCTTCTCCAGCTGTCTGGTGAAGATCACAGGAGATCTCACCATGTCTTTTCCTGCTGGAATCACTCGTATCTTCACTGCTAACCCAAACGCCCCGGTCCTCAGCTTTCGATTGGTCAACATCTCCCGGGTTAACCACTTTCTGCCCAATCAGAAGCTGCTTTACAGGTAGCTTAATATGAGCTATGGGATTGGTTGTGAGGTTATGATATATAGACCGGTTGCGTGACAATGTCACGCAAATTATGCACACACATCGCAAGGGTAGAAGGCTGTGTTATGATTCTGAATGATCCGATAGCTAGCAACAATGACAAGACGCTGCCATGTTGGGAATCATAGGAGGCTTGTTTCAGATTAGTTTATCTGGTTCTTGATACCATGTCTTGTTTTGAGGTGTTTTGGCTTTAACCAAGTCTGACAATACGGCTAAAATTTGCTAACTAACAACTGTAACAATGTAACAAAGTGCTTATTGTGCAAATGTGTTTTCAATTGACATTTAGAGAGAAATATAGTTTACATGTTGTCAATAATCCTATGATTCGAAGCCAACCCAGTCTGTTTTGCCCCGAAGATGCACACGCATAGGTTTTGTTGCTAAACAACACACCTGTCTACAGATTGCTGAAATGGTAAGATATATATGTCTCATTCTCCGGTTTGTGTTATTCTCCACAGTGACCCCTCTCAGAGTGACCCAGACACCAGGGACTTCTGGTTCAACATGCAGGCACTGAACCTTTACCTGCAGAGAGAGGCTGAGCTCAACCCCCTGGCCTCCTACTATAACGTGGCCCTACTCAAATACCAGGTGACTGATGAAGTACAGTGGTACTCTTACCCTCTGTCATCTGAAGTTACACAAAAGTCTTCCAAATGACAGCATCAACAACCTCTCCCAACTCTGTTCCTCTCAGGTGTCGTCCCAAGACCCTGGTCGTGCTCCCCTCCTGCTGTCAGCAGAGTGCCAGCGTAGTGGCACGGTGACCCGTGTAGCATTGGACTACCACTGCTGTCCGGCCACCGCCCCCTCCACCCAGCTCACTGCTGTGCAGGTGCTGCTGCCCCTCGACCACACCGCCACAGACCTGCAATGCCAGCCCCCAGCCTCCTGGTGAGTTAGGGTGGGAGTGGGAGGAGGGAATGAAAGGGGGATGTATGGTGGGCGGAGGGATAGAGGTATAGTGACAGTAGGAGAAAGGACAGACTGAAGGTCAGGGAGAAGGTGAGGACAGACTGGGAAAGACGGGGAGAAAGAGAGAAGAGTGGGAACTGGGTTGGCCCCACTGACCCTTTGTCTGCCTTCACAGGAATGCTGAGGAACGACAACTACTGTGGAAACTACCCAACCTCTCCCCTACCAACCACAGCAAAGGTTACTTGTCTGTCTACAGTATATCCACACCCATCTCACTCAATGGCCACATATCAGTCCTATTCTAGCAATATAAATTATAGTTAAGGAAATATAAATGCAGTATAAAGTTCTTTATTCCAAGTCTGGCCCTTGACTACATAATTGCATTGAGTGCCACCCTCTTCTCTATTTTAATATGCAGCCTCTATGAAGGTATCATTATCTTAAATATCAAGATTACCATATGAAAGCTGAGCCTGAGTGGAAGATGGGTCAGTGATAATATAAAGGAGAATTGGCAGGGATTATCATTTAAAAAAAACATTTTAGTCATTAAGCAGATGCTCTTATCCAGAGCAACTTATAATTAGTGCATTCATCTTAAGATGGCTAGGTGAGACAAGACATCACAATCGTACAAAGTAGATTTTCCCTCAACAAAGTATTTCTCAGCCAGTGTTAGTGGGAAAAGACAAGTGCCTTTTTAAAAATAACAAGCCAGTGTTATTAACTTGCTCCTGTTAGTGGAGGGGAACTGAAGAATGTGTCAATTGTTGGTTGTTCCAGGCTCTGGCACTCTGTGTGCCAGCTGGCAGTGCCTGGAGGTTCCTCGTGGACCTCCCCCCAGCCTGGCAGTCCAGTTTGTGGGCTCCGGGGCCTCTCTGTCGGGCATGGATGTGGAGCTGGTGGGCAGTCGCTACCGTATGTCCCTCGTCAAGAAGAGATTTGCCACAGGTACAGTAACACCATATGTTACTAAGCCTGGCCAATAAGATAGTGTGTGGGCCTTGGAGTTTCACAAAAGAATGTATAATAATGGGTTTCACCACGTTTGTGTCTCCTTTGCAGGGAAGTACATGGCAGGCTGCTCCTTGTGAGGAGCAGTAGGAGTGCCCAGGCCATTGATAGGAGTTCCTGGAGTACACATTGCACTTTTAGCCCTCTGGGCCATACTGACCTCCTTCCCCAGGAGGTAGAGGACAGACAGACTGGGATGGGTTTGACATTGGGACCAGACACCGTGCTCACTCATTCTCCTGGCTTTGGAGGAGAATGTGCACTTAACATGTGTATGCTGACCTGAAAGGATCAAGCTCGTTTTCGGACCTAGCCTTTTCTTTTTCAGATCTGCATTGTACACGCAATCCTCACCCTTTCCCAGGGGAGTGTACCCTTCTTTTTTTCTTGTATTGAATCTTGTTTGTTGTGTTTGCATTGTTCTGTGTGCCTTTTTATATCAGGAGTTTGAAAACTGGATGTAAGAAGTTGGTTTTATTGAAGAGAAAGAATATAAACATACTACTTACGTAATGTCTTGGAACAGAATTTCCATGGAAACTTGAATTTAATGTAAATAAGGAATATTTCTGCACATATAGACTGAATCATTGTGAGTGGTTACAGTATTAACACTTCATTGGCCTGTAAGACTCATTGAAAAATGTTAGTAAAGCTGTTTTTCCAAAATATACACATTTCATTTGACTTCCTAATTAATAAATGAACGTGGCCAAAAACAGATGGTTTCCACCAATTTATTACACATTGATCAGTACAAAATACAGTTGAACTATGCAGTTTGTTACAGACTGTATGCCCTCAAGCTAGGTAAAGTGTAGTCAAGAATGTTTAAAAATACATAAAAATAAGGGTTCAATATACTTAAGAAGAACCAGATTTAGTTCAATAAAAAATAATCCTCAGCCAAAAGTCTAACAGCATTACAAAAAACATTAAAGTTCACATAGAAATTACTTTCCAAAGCACTTAAAAAGGCAAAGTACTGTGACAGGCACGAGTTACAAAGAGCTCAGGATTCTCAAGCTACTACAAACTCTGAGGGGGGGGAAGTAAAATTCAACCAAAAGTGTTTAGAAAAAAAGTTCATGTCAATCAGTAATTAAATCAGTTATGTTTTCATAAATAGAAATGGAGATTCTCTCAATATGGACACACGACTGACGGTTAATTGGGCACTTACACCCCAAATATCAACACTGTTACAGTTAAATATTGTTGTGTTGACCATAAGACATAGAAAATGATCAAAACAAGACAACGTCTGCGTCACACACATACACACATCAGTCCCAGCCACTAAATAATCAAAGCAAGGAGGACATCCCCTTTTAAAAGCACAAACAGTACAGTATGGGAGGAGAGAAATGATTGGGGAAAGACCAAGTGCTGGATTCAATCCGTATTGCGGAAGATCCGCGTTTAAAAATGTAAAGGTCATTTCCGTTTACCGTGAATGCAGTCTTTGAACGTTGCCTTTCAATTTCAATCTTCCACGATACCGGTGTGATCCAGCCCCATGTGAACACAAAGGCCATTAATAAACACATTTTCTACATCATATTAAGAAATATATTTATGTATGAATGTTTAACAGTTTGTTGGTTTCACACAATCAGTCCTTCTACAGTACAATTGTACGGCTATATAATATGTAATCATCTTTAGAGAAACCGGCTCGAGCCGTTTACACTTTCATATATCGAGCAATAAACTAAACATGGATCAGGATATTCTGAATATTTCCCCCTCCAATCAAAATGGAACGAGTCCATTTGAGTAACGGTACCATTAGGGGGGTGAGCCACACTATCTGAACTCAGAGCATCAGTTGAACTGAACAGATGCAATTAGGAGTTTCCTTTTAAGGGTTTTGGCTTCGGAGGTCCAACACTCTTTCACGTTTTGGTAAATACATACTATTTTACGTCCCTTAAGAAATTCGACATACGGCTCCACAAAATGGATGCCAGACAGCTCCAGTTAACCCAGAAGGTAGATCATCATATATATATATATATATATACATACAATCTGGTGGTTTCCTGAACACAGTCCACCACTCTCCTTTCAGTCCTTAAAACATCAATCTAAAGGTCTCATCAATATAGATGCAACTGGCTTGTCCTAGACTCTGGGGTGTGACATCTAGAAACCCCCAAAGTTCTAGAGTCATGGATCAATGAGACCAGCATTGTGTGCATCCTGAAATTGAGTTGATGCCAAACAGCATCATAGAATAGTTACAATTTGGATGAAAACTGATATATATATACATGGAGAAGGTTACTTGAGTATGGGGGAGTTAACAGTGGCTACTCTTTTATAGTTGCCTCATAAGAACAGAGCAGAGCATAGAAAAGGAGGTAACTAATCATCTCATACGGCCAGGGTGTTAGAGGTCCCTGCCATCCCATCAACTATGAGACTAGGGTATTTTTTTCTGCATCAGGCCCTACTGACAGAGCCACGGGAGTGGCCGCGCTGGTGGGAGAGGGACAAGTCCTTTGGGTCAGTTGGTTGCATCAATGTGCGTTGAGGCAACACGTAGAATAATCCTATTACACCTACAGGTTTAAAGGTGCTTTAGAATGTCTGAGGTTCTGAAACAATACATTCATACTGCGGTAGAGGCACAGCTGAGGGAGGAGATAGACATCTGTAGTAGTGGTGGTTAAAGAGTTAGCATCTAAGGCACTGGAATTACACTATGGCACAGCTAATAAAGGATAAGAAACACACCACTCATACAAAGTTACATGTATCCAACATGGGTACTGCACAAAGTCATCCTTATTCACAGTTGCAAAACAGGAAAAAAACTAAGAAAATAAATTTGAACTGTATACCCCTGTCAGGTCAAACCAGACCCCCTTGGTGAGCATTCATTGTTTTCCCTGGGATAAAGAGTCCCCCTTTAAATACACTAACTTGGAGGAGTGGTTGGGTAGGGGCTGAGCCTGCTGCTCTTCTCTATATACACTGAACAAACTTGCTGTGTAGCAGGCTGGGCTAGCGGCTCAGTGTGCTGACAGGACCAGGAGAGCCCAGAGCTTCAGCAGGGCTCCTGAGAGAGGGTCACGGGCCTCATCTGGTCTCAGATCTCTTGCAGCGAGTGGTTGATTTCGATCCTCTCCCTTTTCACAGCCGGCTCGTTGGGCCCTCGGCCCTCGTCACTTCCCATGTCACTCATGTCGTCTGAGAAGGACGGGTCTGAGATAGAAACAGAGGTTAACAAAAAGGTAAGGTCTAAATTTATACCACATTGAGACATAGGGGACAGCAAGTCAAACACTAGGAGCCAGGAAGAGTAGACCAACCTTTATCCATGAGCATGGGCAGCATCGAGTTTAGGTCACTGAACTGTGTTTCACAAGAAAGGAGAAATTGTATTAGTAATGGGCTAATACAGATTTACATGCTGTCAACAGGCCATTTACCTATAACCAGAAACTCACCATACAACCTGGTGTGCGATAAAATATGCATAATTATTACGCAGGAGTTCCACAGGATAGCTCAAGGAAACTGGTACATGAAAGGCTGCCCACTCACTTCTCCCATGACAGCGATGGGCGTCTCTCCGGTTGCCTGGGCGACGCGGTGCTCCACCAGGTAGAACATGTACTCGTCGTAGAGCAGCCTGATGAGATGGAAGGAGCCGAAACTAGCAGCACTACGCAGGGTCAGGTCCCTGATCACCATGGAGCTGGAGGAGGGGAGAGAGGGAGGAGGCAATCAGAGAGAAATTACATTAACACAGCCCCAATGAGCTTCAATCTGCCAAAGCCACATGAAGCTAACCACCACAATTCATCAGCCTGAAAATACTACCACACCTTAGTGAAAATGCATACTGTATATATACAGGTAACTGCCAAAATAAAAGAAACGCCAACATACAGTGTCTGAATAGGGCATTAGGACACCATGAGCCAGAACAGCTTCAATGCACCGTGGCATAGATTTTACAAGTGCTGGAACTCAATTGGAGGGATGTGACAATTCTTTCACGAGAAATACCATCATTTGGTGTGTTGTTGATGGAAAACGCTGTCTCAGGCACCACTCCAGTGTTAAGTGTTCAATTGGGTTGAGATCTGGTGACTGAGACACACACCCTTTAAACCCCCTATGCTCCTTTGAGACCCCTCTTTCAAAGTCCCTGAGATCTCTTCTAGCCATGCTAGCCAAAATACTTTTTATACATGACCCTAAGCATGATGGGATGTTCATTGCTTAATTAACTTAGAACCAGAACTGTGTGGAAACAACTGCTTTCAAAAATACTTATTTTGGCAGTCACACACACACACACACACACACACACACACACACACACACACACACACACACACACACACACACACACACACAACACACACACACACACCACACACACACACACACACACACACACACGGTATTAAGACCCCTTGACTTTCCACATTTGTTACGTTAAATGCATTGAAATTATGGATTAAATAAAATATTTCCCTCAGCAATCTACACACAATACCATTTAATGACAAAGTGAAAAGTTTAGCCCTTTGCTATGAGACTCGAAATTGAGCTCAGATACATCCTGTTTCCATTGAGCATCCATCTACAACTTGATTGGAGTCCACCTGTGGTAAATTCAATTTCTTGGACATGATTTGGAAAGGCACACACCTGTCTATATAAGATCCCACAATTGACAGTGCATGTCAGACCAAAAACCAAGCCATGAGGTCAAAGGAATTGTCCGTAAAGCTTCGAGACAGGATAGTGTCGAGGCACAGATCTGGGGAAGGGTACCAAAACAATTCTGCAGCATTGAAGGTCCCCAAGAACACAGTGGCCTCCATCATTCTTAAATGGAAGAAGTTTGGAACTACCAAGACTCTTCCTAGAGCTGGCCGCCTGGCCAAACTGAGCAATCGGGGGAGAAGGGCCTTGGTCAAGGAGGTGACCAAGAACCCGATGGTTACTCTGACAGAGCTCCATAGTTCCTCTGTGGAGATGGGAGAACCTTCCAGAAGGACAACCATCTCTCCAACAATCAGGCCTTAATGTTAGAGAGGCCAGATGGAAGCAACTCCTCAGAGTCAGGGACTGGGAGGCTATTCAGGATCGAGGGAAAGATGAACGGAACAAAGTACAGAGAGATCCTTGATGAAAACCTGCTCCAGAGCGCTCAGGACCTCAGACTGGGGTGAAGGTTCACCTTCCAACAGGACAAATACCTTAAGCACACAGCCAAGACAACGCAGGAGTGGCTTCGGGACAAGTCTCTAAAAGTCCTTGAAGTAGCCCAGCCAGAGCCCGGACTTGAACTTGATTGAACATCTCTTGAGAGACCTGCAAATAGTTGTGCAGCGACGCTCTCCATCCAATTTGTCAGAGCTTGAGAGGATCTGCAGAGAAGAATGGGAGAAACTCCCCAAATACAGGTGTGCCAAGGTGTGAAAAGACTCAACGCTGTAATCGCTGCAAAAGGTGCTTCAACAAAGTACTGAGTAAAGGGTCTGAATACTTATGTAAATGTCTAAACCTGTTTTTGCTTTGTCATTATGGGGTATGGTGTGTAGATTGAGGGGGGTGAAAAGATTTAATCAATTTTAGAATAAGGCTGTAACGTAACAAAATGTGGAAAAAGTCAAGGGGTCTAAATACTTTCCGAAGGCACACAGTGGCCTCATACATACAGTACCACCCAAACGTTTGGACACCTACTCATTCAGGGGTTTTTCTTTATTTGTACTATTTTCTACATTGTAGAATAATAGTGAAGACATCAAAACTATGAAATAACACATATGGAATCATGTAGTAAACCCCCAAAAACTTTTTGCCATGATGACAGCTTTGCACACTCTTGACATTCTCTCAACCAGCTTTATGAGGTAGTCACCTGGAATGCATTTCAATTAACAGGTATGCCTTGTTAAACATAAATTTGTGTAATTTATTTCCTTCATGCAATCAGTTGTGTTGTGACAAGGTAGAGGTGGTATACAGAAGATAGCCCTATTTGGTAAAATACCAAGAACAGTTCAAATAAGGAAAGAGAAACGACAGTCCATCATTACTTTAAGACATGAAGGTCAGTCAATCAGGAACATTTCAAGGACTTTGAAAATGTCTTACAGCGCAGTTGCAAAATCCATCAACTACTATGATGAAATTGGCTCTCATGAGGACCACCACAGGAAAGGAAGACCCAGAGTAACCTCTGCTGCAGAGGATAAGTTCATTAGAGTTAACTGCACCTCAGATTGCAGCCCAAATAAATGTTTCACAGAGTTCAAGTAACAGACACATCTCAACTTCAACTGTTCAGAGGAGACTGCGTGAATCAGGCCTTCATGGTTGAATTGCTGCAAAGAAACCACTACTAAAGGACACCAATAATAAGAGATTTGATTGGTCCAAGAAACACGAGCAAAGGACATTAGACCGTTGGAAATCTGGCCTTTGGTCTGATGAGTCCAAATGTGAGATTTTTTGTTCCAACCGCCGTGTCTTTGTGAGACGCACGGGTGAACGGATGATCTCCACATGTGTATTTCCCACCGTAAAGCATGTAGGTGAAGGTGTGGTGGAGTGGGGTTGCTTTGCTGGTGACACTGATTTATTTAGAATTCAAGGCACAATTAACCAGCATGGCTACCACAGAAATCTGCAGCAATACACCATCTCAGACTGGTTTGCGCTTAGTGGGACTATCATTTGTTTTTCAACAGGACAATCACCGAAACACACCTCTAGGCTGTGTAAGGTCTATTTGACCAAGAAGAAGAGTGATGGAGTGCTGCATCAGATGACCTGGCCTCCACAATCACCAGACCTCAACCCAATTGAGATGGTTTGGGATGTGTTGGACTGCAGAGTGAAGAAAAAGCAGCCAAGTGCTCAGCATATGTGGGAACTCCTTCAAGACTGTTGAAAAAGCATTTCAGGTGAAGCTGGTTGAGAATGCCAAGAGTGTGCAAAGCTGTCATCAAGGCAAAGGGTGGCTACTTTGAAGAATCTAAAATATATTTTGATTTGTTTAACACTTTTTTGGTTACTACATGATTCCATTGGTACTTCATAGTTTTGATGTCTTCACTATTATTCTATAACATAGAAAATCGTAAAAATAAAGAAAAACCCTTGAATGAGTAGGGTGTCCAAACTTTGATTGGTACTGCACACAACACACCACCACACACACACACACACACACACACACACACACACAACACACACACACCACACACACACTGCTATTTCAGCCACACCCGTTGCTGACAGGTGTATAAAATCGAGCACACAGCCATGCAATCTCCAAAGACAAACATTGGCAGTAGAATGGCCTTACTGAAGAGCTCAGTGACCTTCAACGTGGCACCGTCATGGGATACCACCTTTCCAACAAGTTATTTGTCAAATTTCGCCGACCTCATTAATGCTCTAGTGGCTGAATGGAAGCAAGTCCCGCAGCAATGTTCCAACATCTAGTGGAAAGCCTTCCCAGAAGAGTGGAGGCTGTTAAGGCAGCTAAAGGGAGGACCAACTCCATATTAATGCCCTGAATTTGGAATGAGTGTTCGACGAGCAGGTGTTCACGTACTTTTGTCATGTAGTGTATCTATCTTTAGAGACTGATCCATCTATCAACATTATCTATCTATCGAGGTCTGTCTGTCTATCGAGGTCTGTCTGTCTGTCTAGATGGGTCCATACCTGTAGAAGGACCACTTCAGCAGGAACTGTCTTGCAGCCCTGGGAAGCTGGTGCTGCCCTCGTGGGGCTTGAGCACCTGGTTGACACGTTGTCCAGCCAGGCGGCCCCCTGGTCCAGAGAGCTCTGCTGCTGCAAGGTCACCTTGAAGTCCTGCTCCAGCCGCTGGACCACAGTCTCGTCACACTGGCATACCCACGACGCCTGCTCCTGTAGACCAACAACACACACACCCCAGTCTGAGAGGATTTACAAGGTACAGGTACAAACAGAAAGGCATGCACACACACACACACACACACACACACACACACACACACAGTGGGAAGAAAACACTTCCAACAAAGATGAACCCAAGGAATTATTAGTTCCATGGTCCTACCTGTACGTTGGCGAAGTCGACGCGGTTGAGGTCGCTGAGCATCTGATTGATCTGTGAGGTGTTCTGCAGCACGGCGCGGGCTGCCTGGGCCAGGTGGTTCAGAGAGGTGTACCGACGCAAGGTCTGAGCAAATGCACTCACCACCGCTGCCTACAGCACATACAAGAGATGGTTAACTTCACCTGGGAATGTATCGCGTGTAATGTATATCTGCGAGTTCAGCTGTCTGCAGAAAGACTACGAGGGTGTTGGAAGGTGTTTTGTACCTTGGTGCGTACAATCTCATTGGGAAAGTCGCTCATGGCTGTGGTCAGCCAGCCCTCCAGACTCTTGGCAAAGTTGCGAATGGCCTGAGTGAGAGTACCTGCAATAAAAAAAAAAATCAGCTGGGATAAATACAATACATTGAGTGCGATAATGATAATGTTATTATAATGTAGTAATGCTGAAGGTAGGCAGGTGTACTGACTGGGGACAGGGCGTAGCACGTCAGGGATGAGGATCTCCACCAGGGCCTGGTACAGGATATGGTCACAGCTCCTCATCCACAGCTTGACAGGCTCATACTTGCACAGAGCCATCAGCTTCTCCCTTGGGATCACGCCCTCCATGTCCTCATCACTGTACACACACACAAAAATCACTAAAAGCACAGTTTTCAATCACAGAAAACATACATGCATATAAAGCGTGAAAGCAAATGTTTTCCTAATTCAAATATTACTTTCTCAATCCTCTGTTGTCTGACCTGTTGGGGATGGTGATGGTTACGTCACTAGATGGCGCTGTTGAATACCAGAAGGTCTGCCACAGCTTCTCAATGTAGTGGAACTGGAGGTTCATCACCACATCCAGAGTAGCCTACGGGGGAGAGGAGGAGGAGGGGAGACGGGAAGGACAAAACACAGAGCTGAGCCATGGCAACCAGACACACAACAAAGTTTCTCTGCAGCAGCCTCCCGACTGGTTAGAGGCTGAGTCCAAGCTAAACGCTGCCTTCCTTCCAACCCATTGATCCCAAATCAGAACAGATAATATTTGAGTGATATTTACTAGGAATTCAACTGTAACATGGCTTTAACAGGGACTATAGTGTGTGCTGTAAGTGTGTAGCTCCCTGCAATATTGGGCAGCCTCAACTCCACACGGCTTCCTCATTCCTGTTTGAACTCTCACATACCGAGTTCTGAGCATGTGCTACACACTATAATCAACACGCCAATCAAATCTCCACATGACAGATTTACTATACTAAAGATTTACCAACTCACTATACAATTTCCCAGTAACATTATGGGCTAAAAGAAGACAACTTCACTTTGACAACGTCAAAAATAATTGAAATGGCCACAGATATAGCCTAAGGTATGTTTAAATATGGCATAATATAGACAGTGAAGCCACAGTCAACCCTCAGTAACAGAGCAGCAGTGAACCTCCTGTATGTTCTGTCTATCAGTGCTCTGTGATTAGTGGTAGTGTCTCTATTCACTCTTCACACCATGCCCAGAGATTCTCCTTTGGCAGGACATGCTCCCAGTCTCCAGTTACAGCCCGGCACAGTATAGGCTTTCCTTCAATCACATGATATGTTTTTGCTTCCTCTCCAAGGATCACTATGGTAACCGTGTTTACCGTTGCTCTGGGCAACAGCTTAAACACTAAACTCCAAAACAAAAAGAAGAATTCCCCTGCCCCTACAAACAAGCGTTTTGCCTCCCCAGTTTCGACACACAGGAAAAACAGCATGCTTTAGAAACTATGGCTAGAGTGAGAGAGAAAAGGGAGAGGGAGAGAAAAGAATGACAGATGACTGAGGTTCCTTAACACTGCCCCCACACACATACACTTCTTTATGTGGTTTTACCTGATTTATTCATTTCCTTCCGCGCTGGAGTTTTTATTGCTCATTTTATCATTCAACTCAACAAAAGCATGCTTAATTGGTGTGTCTGATAGCAGGATATTTGGTTCTTATCAATAACTGTGACATATAATAATAAATGCATGTATGGGCGCCAAAGTGAATGAATATGAATGTGTATAGAGGTAATTAATGCTTTGCTTGTATGAAACAAAATGTTCCGACCATAAGGTGCTACAGAGGGTAGTGAGTACGGCCCAGTACATCGCTGGGGCCAAGCGTCCTGCCATCCAGGACCTACAGTGCCTTCAGAAAGTATTCAGACCCTTTGACTTTTTCCACATTTTGTTACGTTACAGCGTAACAATATTCTAAAATTGCTTAAATAAAAAAAATATCCTCAGCAATCTGCACACAATACCCCATAATAACAAAGCGAAAACAGGTTTATAAATGTTTGATAATTTCTTTAAAAAATATATTTAAAAAATACCTTATTTACATAGGTATTCAGACCCTTTGCTAGGACACTTACCACAGGTGGACTCCAATCAAGTTGTAGAAACATCTCAAGGATGATCAATGGAAACAGTATGCACCGGAGTTCAATTTCAAGTCTCATAGCAAAAGATCTGAATACCTATGTAAATAAGGTATTTCTGTTTAAAATGTTTAATAAATTTGCAAAAATGTTTAAAAACCTGTTTTCACTTTGTCATTATGGGGTAATATTATATGTGTGGATTTCTGATGATTTTGTTTTATTTAATGCATTTTAGAATAAGGCTGTAACGTAACAAAATCTGGAAAAAGTCCAGGGTTCTGAATACTTTCCGAAGGCACTGTACATGTACAAATGACCTCGACTAACCTGTACCCCCACACATTGACTCGGTATCGGTACCCCATGTATATAGCCTTTTTACTTTTGTTTATTTAGTAAATGTGTTCTTAACTCCATTTCTTGAACTGCATAGTTGGTTAAGGGCTTGTAAGTAAGCATTTCACGGTAAGTTCTACACCTGTCTGCATCGGCGCATGTGACAAATAAAATGTGATTTAATTTGAAACAGAAAATCTACAGCTGTATTTCTACTGAAAGCAGCGTGAGGAATAAGTTATTCCTGGACCTACACCTTGATTTGTCCTTTGTATGCTTGTTACCTTTATTTTAAATAGTACATTTCATTTAACATCAATAATCCTCCTAGTATAAAGTTAACAGATGGTTGTTTGCTCACAAAGAGAAAAGCGCATAAACATTAAACACACAGAAACACACAGAGAGCTGTGAGAGTGACAGAAATGCGCCGGCCAGACAAAGGCAGGAGCCCATGTGCCTGTCCAATGACCAGGCAACACAAAGGCCCACGGGGAGGCGAGCACAAAAAGACACCAAGATGTCCGCCCAGCGCGCTGAAAGGTTAATTGGCATGTCTTGAAAGCTGAGCTGAGATGAAAGGAGGCTGGAACAAAAGGAGCGTGGTGTGGCTGGACAGAGGGAGGCCACGGATAATATGATAAACCCACGGCTTCAGTGCTTTAATTAAGCTTTTCAGGGCACCTCTCCCTTTCGGTCTCTCCTTCTCTCTCTATAGCTTGGAAAGTCCTGCAAAAATGTACATTACACATTTCACCCCCTCCCTCATCACTGTATCCCATCCAGGGAGTTGGTATTCTCTTCGGTCACATTCAACAGTAACTAAGGATGTGTTCTAGCACCAGCTCTGAAATGTCTTTTCCCCCATACATAATTTCATCAAATTTGCAGTGCCGTCGACTAGGACAGGATACCTGTTGAGGGCTGCAGTCTAATCGCTCTCGCTGGCAGCGCGTGTTGCACCAAACCAGACCACACCAGAGCAGTGCAGAGTTTGCAGCTAGTTGGCGCTGCGTCGCACATACCTCACAGTGGTCCCTGTACAGGTTCTGCAGCTTCTTCACATCATTTATGTTGATACGCTCGGGGAGGGGCTGGGTGCCCAGGTCAGGGGTGGGGAACGGGGGCAGGACATGTGACACATCTGCGGACACGATGACACACGGTCAAATCCCAAACAACAACAAAGAGGTGTTTAATAATAATAATGTTAAGTGACATAATTACATTTTGCATCCAGTGATTAAACTGGGCTGGCCCTACCCTAGGCTACCATGCAAGCAGTCTAAAAGCCTTTTATCATGACTGTTTTATCCTCAGTGTTCACAAACTATGGAATTAATGCGAGCTCTGTTTTGGTACAGGGGACCTGATGGTCTCTCAGTGTTACAGTGTGGCCAGCGGAGCTTCTTACCAATGTACTGCTGGTGGTGCTGGCTCTGGGCTGCCACAGACTGCTCTGGGGTGCTGGCTGAGTGCTGGGAGCCTCCTGACAGGCTGTCTCCCATGCCATCCACCTTCTGGAGGGGCTTGAACCTGCGGAAAGGGGAGAGGGCAGCACAGCTATGTTGGGTGGGGCTGGGAAGAACTAAAGGATGACTGGGAGAGGAGAGGAAGCACAAACGAGGAGAGGAGAGAGTGGAGAATAAAGGCAGGTGTGAGGTTAAATAAACCATGTATCTGAAATGAGGACGAGTGCACCACTTCACTCCATTACAGATGGATTTCAAAATCCACAAAAGTCATTTGGGCAGAGGCAGGGGGACATGAAGTCAAATGTTCAAAGAATATCAAAAGGAACTGGATTAAAGCTTTGTCAGACAGTATGGACAGATGAGAGAGAAAGAGAGAAGAGGTGGAGGATGTGAGCGGGAGGGTTCACCTCTGTTTCTGGTGCATGGGTTGCTGTCTCATGGCCATGTACTGAGAGTCCTCTTGCAGTCTGTTGAGTGGTGAGTCTGGCTTCAGCCTGATGCCATAGTAGTGGTACTTGGAGTTGCCCCTGGAACAAACAGGAACATGGGGGGTTAATAAGGAAATTGTAATCAGCTTCGTAATCTGTCTTATCATCATCAGAATAAATCCTCACTATCAGCATCATCAATCAATCTTTCTAATCTATCATTAACATTATCCTACACCTGCCCTTCATTACCATCACGGACATACCTAGTGCCGAGGCGGCGGGTCCTGAGGCCCATGAAGACCGAGCGGATGAGTTTCCCGAAGGAGGCAGCGTTGACCGGGTCCAGTTTCTGCTCCTGACAATGGCGCAGGTAGTGGTTGTAGAGGGAGCTCCGGGGCAGGCTCACCCCCTCCGCTGTCTCATAGTTATCCAGCAGCCACTGCAGCTACACACACACACACAGCACAGAGACACACCGTCAGTCACCTACTGGACACCTACTGCTGCACTCTGATCCTCACAGTACCTCAGAGGAGGCTGGTGGGAGGAGCTATAGGAGGACAGGCTCATTGTAATAGCTGGAATGGAATAAATGTAACGGTATCAAACATAAAAAATATTGAAATCACTCGTTTGCCTCCGTTCCATTAATTCCATTCCAGCTATTACAATGAGCACGTCCTCCTATAGCTCCTCCCACGAGCCTCCTCTGCAGTACCTCCATCCTGCAGCTGTCTGCCCAAGGAGATGGAGAGCACTGCCTTCTATTATCACATCAAAGGACAGCAGAAACACACACACACACACACATTTTGTGAGTTTAAACATGAGGGTGAGAATTTAGATTTTGGCTTAAAACTGTCAGGGGGGGGGGGTGAATTAGTGTATTTGATGTGATAATTGCTCCTTCATTGCCTCATCAGAAGACCACATATTATACCTGTTCACTAGAGCAATATAGAACTCTGCTCACCCCTATTCTCCAATAGAAAGGACTTCCCTGTCTGTGTGGCTGGTGATTGGTGGAGAGGTAAAGGGAAGATGATCGCCAGTTGGAATATAAATAAATACAAGCTGTGGGGATGGATATTTTTCTCCATTAACAGGTTGGCCAGACTGAGTGTGGCAGACATAGCATGAAGTGGACTAGAGACTTGATGACAATAATATGACTGTCAGGAGCTGCTTGATGATTTAGAGATTCTAGATAGGTGACCAAGGGTTAAGACCGGGAATGGAGAAGAACCCCCTAGCGTCCAATGAAATAGCTGATTTGAATGGCAGCTCTGGTAAAGTAGTGGTTGAAAAGGAGGGAGGGCGTTGTGTGGATATAACAATCACATAGCGGACATGATGTGGAGGATGGGGAATCTGAAAACGCAAGAGGTTAAATATGCATAGCTTTTGTCAAGACATGGCCAAGGCAAGCCCAGCCAGCAGCAAGTCCCACAATCAACAAGTTGTGGTTGAGCAACAAGCGGCAGCAGATGCAAGGAAAGTCTATGGTCAGACGACAATGTAGTGTTTTATGCCACAGCACCGTGAGGCTAGCATTAGCAGAAGTCTGTCAGTATGTTCCCTTCAGCAGTAAGAGAAGATATCTCAGTGACAAGTGGTAGTGTAGCCCACAGCCAGGGAGACAAAGGCGGGCCTTTCTAGTCCTTTTCAAAGAAAGTTCCTGTTTGACTTACATGGCTGTTGAGCAGGCTGCTTTTGTGAGTTGCAATCCCTTCAGACTTTTGGAGGTTTTCAATCGCCATTTCAAGCTAAAGAAAAAAAAGGAGCATGCAAAAAAATAATTAAAAACGGGAGGAAGCAAAAAAGGAGGGAAACGAAAAAGAGAGGGAGAGAGGAGTTGAGGTGAAGGGGGGTAGACAGAGAAAACAAAATCACAAAACAGAAAGGAAATAAGACGGTTAGCTGCAGCCAGATCTCTACATTTCTATTACACTCAGTCAGTCTTGCGACCAAATTCATTATTGGCTGACAAAAGCATGCAAATGAGGGGGGACTCAAGGGGTTAAGCTGCTGACTGAAGGCATTCCTGGTTTGACACTATGCAAATGCACTCCGCAAACAGGGCCACGTCACACCATGCACAGTGACAATGAGTCAACAAATTCCACCTTTCCCCCAAAATAATCATCACACAATGCAAAACATGACCAGTTATATGGAATGGTCGGTCACTGTTGCAATACAAAATGTATTAGACCGACTGGCCTAATACAAAACACATCTTACAGGAGATATAGATTTCCATATCATCCCCCTCTTTTCTTTCCGTTTGTTATCCAAAAGGAACCATTATCAATGAATTTACCAGATCATTTAGATATTTTTCTGCGGTATCATGGACTAGAGAAAATAGAGAGAAGATAAACTAGCGGGCATAGTGAATGATAAAACCTGGGACTGGGCTTGCTTTAAAGGTGGGGGGGGAGAATAGACACCCACAGAAAGATGCGTGGTACAGTGGCCAAACTTGAGAAGAAAAAGAGCAGGCATCGTTCCAAGGCCTTAAAAAGTCTCCCAAGGGCTGTTGGCCAAATGGTAATGAGGCCGAGGGGTTGCTTTGTTTCGCAGGGCGCTCAAGTGCCTGTGAAAAACTCTAAAACAAGGCAGCACTGAATTATTTAAGCCAGCCTGCGCCCTGCTTCCCCTGTCCTGCTCTTCCCGTAAAGCCATGGGGCACTGGGGAGGTTGAGGCCCACCCCATACTCAGGTTTCCCTGAGGCTCAGCAGATAGGCCAGGCAAGCAGGTGTGATGACAGTCACGCCAGCGTGCGTCACAGCCACGGCAGCGTAAGGCAGGGCAATTTGTCTGCTAGGGCAGAGCAATTTGTTTGTTGGTGTAACTAATAATTTAGACACGCTTCATATACTGTAGGATACTTTAATCCGTACACGGCTTAAAAAGCTGTTTAGTAAAGGCAACCATAAACCATCCCTCGTATATGTAATGATTTGGAATTACTGACTCTCAGACATGGGCATTCATTTCTCAACTGTTGGTGCCTCTACTACAGTTGAAGTCGGAAGATTACATACACTTTGGTTGAAGTCATTAAAACCCGTTTTTCAACCACTCCACAAATTTCTTGTTAACAAACTATAGTTTTGGCAAGTCGGTTAGGACATTACTTTGTGCATGACACAAGTAATTTTTCCAACAATTGTATAGACAGATTATTTCACTTCTAATTCACTGTATCACAATTCCAGTGGGTAAGACGTTTACATACACTAAGTTGACTGTGCCTTTACACAGCTTGGAAAATTCCAGAAAATGATCATGGCTTTAGAAGCTTTTGACATCATTTGAGTCAATTGGAGGTGTACCTGTGGATGTATTTCAAGGCCTACCTTCAAACTCATTGCCTCTTTGCTTGACCACACAAGTCTGGTTCAACCTTGGGAGCAATTCCCAAACGCTTGAAGGTACCACGTTCATCTATACAAACAATAGTACGCAAGTACAGCAAAGGACCTTGTGAAGATGCTGGAGGAAGCAGGTACAAAAGTATCTATATCCACAGTAAAAAGAGTCCTATATCGACAACCTGAAAGGCCGCTCAACAAGGAAGAAGCCACTGCTCCAAAACCGCCATAAAAAAGCCAGACTACGGTTTGCAGCTGCACATGGGGTCAAAGATCGTACTTTTTGGAGAAATGTCCTCTGGTCTGATGAAACAAAAATAGAACTGTTTGGCCATAATGACCATCGTTATGTTTGGAGGAAAAAGGCGGGAGGCTTGCAAGCTGAAGAACACCATCCCAACCGTGAAACACGGGGGTGGCAGCATCATGTTGTGGGGGTGCTTTGCTGCAGGAGGGACTGGTGCACTTCACAAAATAGATGGCATCATGAGGATGGAAATAATGTGGATATATTGAAACAACATCTCAAGACATCAGTCAGGAAATTAAAGATTGGTCGCAAATGGGTCTTCCAAATGGACAATTACCCCAAGCATACTTCCAAAGGACAACAAAGTCAAGGTATTGGAGTGGCCATCACAAAGCCCTGACCTCAATCCCATAGAAAATTTGTGGGCAGAACTGAAAAAGCATGTGCGAGCAAGGAGGCCTATAAACCTGACTCAGATACACCAGCTCTGTCAGGAAGAATGGGCCAAAATTCACCCAACTTATTGTGGGAAGCTTGTGGAAGGCTACCCGAAACAGTTGACCCAAGTTAAACAATTTAAAGGCAATGCTACCAAATACTAATTGAGTGTATGTAAACTTCTGACCCACTGGAAATGTGATGAAAGAAATAAAAGCTGAAATAAATCACTCTCCACTATTATTCTGACATTTCACATTCTTAAAATAAAGTGGTGATCCTAACTGACCGAAGACAGGGAATTTTTACTGTGATTAAATGTCTGGAATTGTGAAAAAATGAGTTTAAATATATTTGGCTAAGGTGTATGTAAACTTCCGACTTCAACTGTATACCATAATGTTTGATGGACTTATGTAGTCATATCACAATCATGTCACTGACAAACCTACTGGACTGGAAACATTCTCCCTACTAAATTCCTAAGTCCTAACAAACAGCAAACAAGGACAGAGTATATGTAACCCATCCAAGGTGCTCACCATAGCGGAGGAGGAGCGGGAAGAGTGTGAGGCGTGGTGGCGACCCCCATCCATGCCCCCGCCGTGGATCAGGTAGGTGCCGCCACCGGAGATGACCTGACTACCGCCCACATCCATGGCGATGCCCACCATACCGTGGGGCGGCCCGCCGCCGGCCGAGGAGACCACCGTGGTGACCTGGGCACCCCCACCCTGAGAGTCAAAGTAGGCTCCTCCACTACCTTGCCCATACAGCTGGGCCTCAGGGTTATAGGAGTAGGCTGTCCGGCTGGGGAGAGAGGTGCTATAACGTAAAGGTATGACCTCAGATCTATACAGAGTGAAATATGAATCACATACTGTAACATTGCATCACTTAGCTTATGTTCCTATTATAGTATTACCCATTGGGTTGCAAAGAGAGGGTACAGTGCTTTGACTTTTTCCACATTTTATTGTGTTAGACAGAAAATGAAATAGCTTAAATGAAAATTTTTGGGGTCACTGGTCTACATACAATACCCTATAATATAAAAGTGGAATGATGTTTTTCGATTTTTTTTACCAAATGATTTAAAACTGAAAATCTGAAATGTCTTGAGTCAATAAGTATTCAAGCCCTTTGTTATGGCAAGCCTAAAGAAGTTCAGGAGTAGAAATGTGCTTAACATGACACATAAGTTGCAATCATAGTGTTGAACATGATTTTAGAATGACTACCTCATCTCTGTACCCCATACATACAATTATCTGTAAGGTAACTCAGTCAAGTGGGGAATTTCAAAACACAGATTCATCAAAGACCAGGGAGGTTATCCAATGCCTCAAAAAGAAGGGCACCTATTGGTAGATGGGTATAAAAAAAAGCAGACATATCCCTTTAAGCATGGTGAAGTTATTAATTACACTTTGGATTGTGTATCAATACACCCAGTCACTACAAAGATACAGGCGTCCTTCCTAACTCAGCTGCCGGAGAGGAAGGGATTTCAACATGAGGCCAATGGTGACGTTAAAACAGGTATAGTGTTTAATGGTTGGGATAGGAGAAAAGTGAGTCTGGATCAACAACATTGTAGTTATTCCACAATACTAACTTATCTGACAGAGTGAAAAGAAGGAAGCCTGTACAGAATAAAAGTATTTAAAAACATGCATCCTATTTGCAACAAGGCACTAAAGTAATACTGCAAAAAATTGTTGTCTTGGCTGTGTGCTTAGGGTCGTTGTCCTGTTGGAAGGTGTACGTTCGCCCCGGTCTGAGGTCCTGAGCAGGGGTCTCTCTGTACTTTGCTCCATTCATCTTTTCCTCGATCCTGACCAGTCTCCCAGTCCCTGCCACTGAAAACATCCCCACAGCATGATGCTACAACCACCATGCTTCACCGTAGGGATGGTGCAAGGTTTCCTCCAGACGTGACGCTTGGCATTCACCTCCCTGACCAAGGCCCTACTCCACCGATTGCTCAGTTTGGCCAGGCGGCCAGCTCTAGGAAGAGTCTTGGTGGTTCCAAACATCTTCCATTTAAGAATAATTTTTTTGGTACTCTTCCCCAGATCTGTGCCTCGACAGAGTCATATCTTGGAGGTCTACGGACAATTCCTTCGACCTCATGGCGTCTACCTCACGCACTGTCAACTGTGGGACCTTATACACAGTCGTGGCCAAAACTTTTGAGAATGAAAATGTATATTTGTGTCACAAAGTCTGCTGCCTCAGTTTGTATGATGGCAATTTGCATATGCTCCAGAATGTTATGAAGAGTGATCAGATGAATTGCAATTAATTGCAAAGTCCCTCTTTGCCATGCAAATGAACTGAATCCTCCAAAAACATTTCCACTGCATTTCAGCCCTTCCACAAAAGGACCAGCTGACATCATGTCAGTGATTCTCTCGTTAACACAGGTGTGAGTGTTGACGAGGACAAGGCTGGAGATCACTCGCTCATGCTGAATTGAGTTCGAATAACAGACTGGAAGCTTCAAAAGGAGGGTGGTGCTTGGAATCATTGTTCTTCCTCTGTCAACCATGGTTACCTGCAAGGAAACACGTGCCATCATCATTGCTTTGCACAAAAAGGGCTTCACAGGCAAGGCTATTGCCGCCAATAAGATTGCACCTAAATCAAGCATTTATCGGATCATCAAGAACTTCAAGGAGAGCGGTTCAATTGTTATGAAGAAGGCTTCGGGGCGCCCAAGAAAGTCCAGCAAGCGCCAAGACCGTCTCCTAAAGTTGATTCAGCTGCCGGATCGGGGCACCACCAGTACAGAGCTTGCTCAGGAATGGCAGCAGGCAGGTGTGAGTGCATCTGCACGCACAGTGAGGCGAAGACTTTTGGAGGATGGCCTGGTGTCAAGAAGGGCAGCAAAGAAGCCACTTCTCTCCAGGAAAAACATCAGGGACAGACTGATATTCTGCAAAAGGTACAGGGATTGGACTGCTGAGGATTGGGGTAAAGTCATTTTCTCCCTTTCCGATTGTTTGGGGCATCTGGAAAAAAGCTTGTCCGGAGAAGACAAGGTGAGCGCTACCATCAGTCCTGTGTCATGCCAACAGTAAAGCAACCTGAGACCATGCATGTGTGGGGTTGCTTCTCAGCCAAGGGAGTGGGCTCACTCACAATTTTGCCTACGAACACAGCCATGAATAAAGAATGGTACCAACACATCCTCCGAGAGCAACTTCTCCCAACCATCCAGGAACAGTTTGGTGARGAACAATGCCTTTTCCAGCATGATGGAGCACCTTGCTATAAGACAAAAGTGATAACTAAGTGGCTCGGGTAACAAAACATTGATATTTTGCGTCCATGGCCAGGAAACTCCCCAGACCTTAATCCCATTGAGAACTTGTGGTCAATCCTCAAGAGGCAAACAAAAACTCACACATTCTGACAAACTCCAAGCATTGATTATGCAAGAATGGGCTGCCATCAGTCAGGATGTGGCACAGAAGTTAACTGACAGCATGCCAGGGCGGATTGCAGAGGTCTTGAAAACTTTTGGCCATGACTGTAGACAGGTGTGTTCCTTTTCAAATCATGTCCAATCAATTGAATTTACCAAAGGTGGACTCAATCAAGCTGTAAAAACACCTCAAGGATGATCAATGGAAACAGGATGCACCTGAGCTCAATTTCAAGTGTCCTAGCAAAGGGTCTGAATACTTATGTAAATAACCTGTTTTTGCTTTGTCATTATGGGGTATTGTGTGTAGATTGATGAGGGAAAAAACTATTTAATCCATTTTTGAATAAGGCTGTAACGTAACAAAATGTGTAAAAAGTCTGAATACTTGCCGAATGCACTGTATGAGTCAGCCTACTAATTATACAAATAGGCCATATTATATTTAAAAATTAAAATTCAATTCGCTAGCCTACTTTGTGTGCTGCCCCAGAATCGCATGTTCTCTTCTGCTTTCATGGTATGAACGATGTGCGTAATTCCAGTCCATATAATACAGTACAATACAGTAATACAGTTCACACTCGAAAATATTAGTCTACAGGAACTAGATTAATTTATTTACCCAAGAGAGCATATAGCTAGCTACATCTATGGTTTTTCTGTTTTTCTGTTATCCATAATGTGCAGTAGCCTAAATCATATAGACTACCATTCAAATGTTTGGGGTCACTTATAAATGTCCTTGTTTTTAAAAGAAAAGCACATTTTTTGTCCATTAAAATAACATCAAATTGATCAGAAATACAGTGTAGACATTGTTAATGTAGTAAATGACTATTGTAGCTGGAAACAGAATATTTTTTATGGAATATCTACATAGGCCCATTATCAGCAACCATCACTCCTGTATTCCAATGGAACGTGGTGTTAGCTAATCCAAGTTTATAATTGTAAAAGGCTAATTGATCACTAGAAAACCCTTTTGCAATTATTTTAGCACAACTGAAAACTGTTTTTCTGATTAAAGAAGCAATACAACTGTCCTTCTTTAGACTAGTTGAGTATCTGAAGCGTCAGCATTTGTGGGTTCGATTACAGGCTCAAAATGACCAGAAACAAATAACTTTCTTCTGAAACTCGTCAGTCTATTCTTGTTCTGAGAAATTAAGGCTATTCCATGCGAGAAATTGCCAAGAAACTGAAGATCTTGTACAACATTGTGTACTACTCCCTTCACAGAGCAGCGCAAACTGCTTCTAACCAGAATAGAAAAGAAGAGTGGGAGGCCCTGGTGCACAACTGAGCAAGAGGACAAGTACATTAGAGTGTCTAGTTTGAGAAACAGACGCATCACAAGTCCTCAAATGGCAGCTTCATTAAATAGTACCCGCAAAACACCAGTCTCAACATCAACAGTGAAGAGGCGACTCCGGGATGCGGAGTCTCTGTATTTGAAGTTATTTTAAAATGGACCAAAAAAATGCTTTTCTTTCAAAAACAAGGACATTTCTATTTGATGGTGTATGTATTGGGCAAGTGCACAATAATTTGGGCTTTTTGGGGTTTGGGCTCAATAAATGATGTTAATGTAGGGCTCATAAAATGTATTTAATATATGGCTCATCAGGCTCAGGTAGCATCAGGTTTGAATGTTCATGCTGAACAAAGCTCTAATCAAAGACATATTTAAATGATTTATTATGCATGCTTTTGAATAACACTTCCAGTTTTGGCGTAAAATACCGTGTTACCCGGGAGAAAAGTGATTTATTCTCAGGATGGAACATCTGTAAAATACCGGGGAAATATTCAACCCTAGGGTTCCCAAGTGGCGCAGCGGGCTGTATCACAACCGGCCATGATCGGGAATCCTATAGGGCGGTGCACAATTGGCCCAGCGTCGTCCAGGTTAGGGGAGGGTTTGGCTGGGGTAGGCCGTCATTGTAAAATATGAATTTGTTCTTAACTGACTAGCCTAGTTAAATAAAATGTAAAAAATAAATAAAAGTACATATATTTAAAAAAAAAAATGAACTAATGCCTTGTCGTTAAAATTCAGCCTACTCTGATGTTTTTATCCTGAACTGTATCCAATGATTTATGAAAACTTTCTTGATAGGTCGATTTCCTCATTGTGGTTTTACAGATGTGTTTAATACGTTTTATGTACATACTTTATTCGAATATTTATGAAATGCACCTTGCTATATTTGGTAACACACTTTTATTTGTCCTTGACTCCAACTGCATTCGATGCCCTGAACGGATGTGGGTGGAGCAATGTCCACATAAGGGTGCAAATTACAAACACTGCCAAAAGCAGTGACCGAAACGTAAAGCTTAATAAAGAACAGTGATACTAGCAAGAGCAGTGTGCAGTTTTCTATTTTCTTTTATGTAAGCCTACCTTAGAATGACACATAATTCACAGAGAGTTATATAAATAGCACTTCCAGTTCGAACGGGAATAGAGGGAAGCCCGGTAATTTCTTGCGCTTTTGAAAATAATAACGTGCAAAGGTTGCAGAATCCAGGCGTGGAAAACTTTTAGAGACTTACCCAGAAAGACTCAGAACTGTAATCACTGCCAAAGGTGCTTCTACAAAGTATTGACTCAGGGGTGTGAATACTTATGTAAATTAGATATTTAGACATTTCAATTTCCAAACATTTGTAACATTTTCTAAAAACATGTTATCATTATGGGGTATTGTACACTGCTCAAAAAAATTAAGGGAACACTTAAACAACACAATGTAACTCCAAGTCAATCACACTTCTGTGAAATCAAACTGTCCACTTAGGGAAGCAACAACTGAATTGACAATAATTTCACATGCTGTTGTGACAAATGAAATAGCCAACAGGTGGAAATATAGGCAGTAGCAGACACCCCAATAAAGGAGTGGTTCTGCAGGTGGTGACCACAGACCACTTCTCAGTTCCTAGCTTCCTGGCTGATGTTTTGGTCACTTTTGAATGCTGCGGTGCTTTCACTCTTGTCGGTAACATGAGACGGAGTCTACACCCACACAAGTGGCTCAGGTAGTGCAGCTCATCCAGGATTGCACATCAATGCGAGCTTGTGCAAAGAAGGTTTGCTGTGTCTGTCCAGCGTAGTGTCCAGAGCATGAGGCCGCTGACCAGGAGACAAGCCAGTATATCAGAGAACGTGGAGGAGGCAGTACGAGGCAAACCCAGCAGCAGGACCGCCTACCGCCGTCCTTTGTGCAGGAGGAGCGGAGGAGGCACTGCCAGAGCCTGCAAAATGACCTCCCAGCAGGCCACAAATGTGCATGGTCTGCTCAAACGTCAGAAACAGACTCCATGAGGGTGTATGAGGGCCAGACGTCCACAGGTGGGGGTTGTGCTTACAGCCCAACACCATGCAGGACGTTTGGCATTTGCCAGAAACATCAAATTGGCAAATTCGCCACTGGCGCCCTGTGCTCTTCACAGATGAAAGCAGGTTCACACTGAGCACGTGACAGACGTGACAGAGCTCTGCTGCCTGCAACATCCTCCAGCATGACCGGTTTGGTGGTGGGTCAGTCATGGTGTGGGGTGGCATTCTTTGGGGGGCCGCACAGCCCTCCATGTGCTCGCCAGAGGTAGCCTGACTGCCATTAGGTACCGAGATGAGATCCTCAGACCCCTTGTGAGACCATATGCTGGCCCTGGGTTCCTCCTAATGCAAGACAATGCTAGACCTCATGTGGCTGAGATGTGTCAGCAGTTCCTGCAAGAGAAAGGCATTGATGCTATGGACCGCCCTTCCCCAGACCTGAATCCAATTGAGCACATCTGGGACATCATGTCTCGCTCCATCACCAACGCCACGTTGCCACCACAGACTGTCCAGGAGTTGGCGGATGCTTTAGTCCAGGTCTGGGAGGAGATCCCTCAGGAGACCATCCGCCACCTCATCAGGAGCATGCCCAGGTGTTGTAGAGTCATACAGGCACGTGGAGGCCACACACACACTGAGCCTCATTTTGACTTGTTTTAAGACATACATCAAAGTTGGATCAGCCTGTAGTGTGGTTTTCCACTTTAATTTTGAGTGTGACTCCAAATCCAGACCTCCATGGGTTGATAAATTTGATTTCCATGATAATTTTTGTGTGATTTTGTTGTCAGCCACATTCAACTATGTAAAGAAAAAAGTATTTAATAAGAATATTTCATTCATTCAGATCTAGGATGTGTTATTTTAGTGTTCCCTTTATTTTTTTGAGCAGTGTATATAGATGGGTGAGAAAAATATATATTTAATCCATTTTGAATTCAGGTTGTAACACAACATAATGTGGAATAAGTCAAGGAGTATGAATACTTTCTGAAGGCACTTTGAACGTTACTGGAAACTTTAGAAGTTTACCAGTAAACTACCAGAATTTTGTATCTTTTAAGGATTTTATGTAATCTATCATAAAATATCTAGGGGCCCTTTTGGGTACTTCAGATTATCACAGGTGTCTGTAATTATCTCTGGCCCTCTGTGTGGCCTTATCACATGTAAAATATATGAAATAATTACATAAGATGATTTAAAAATTAAAAATAGAATGACAACGCTTTAAAACATTATCCTAAATACAAACCATCAACTTAGTGAATACCATTGTTTTTTTAACTTTTATTTTACTCTGTCAATATGTATTCGCTGTCAATGTTTTGGCGTCAAACTAGTGGCAGTTATGAAAAAAGTCAGTCGTTGGAAGAGTTGCATTATTTTCAATTAACTATGCCATTGTTGATTAGATGCTATTTTCATAATTAGGCTATTTTCTCTTGAACCATATGGCATATCTACTAGAAACTCATGGACACATTAATATCATAAATGTTTTAAAGTTATTTAAGTATAAATGACCAAAGTTACGATAGATTTCCATAGATTTTCTGTTAACCTTTTACTGCAGTGGGCTAAATCAAGGTCACACACAGTTTTTCTTGGTTGTCTTAAACAAATCTACTTTGAAACAAAAGTACACATTTCACACACACATTAATGGTCTTAAAAAAGAAGGAACCTGTACCATGTCTACACAGAGTTGAAATGTATTACATTTGGATTTTGCATCCCGATATTACACTTTATATACATCACAGAAGACTGAAATAAACAAAACAATTTTGTATTTATTAGGGATCCCCATTACTCTCCCTGGGGTCTAAACACATTAAGGCACTTAGAAACGATAAAAACAGTACATCATATATTATACAATGCAAAATACCACCATTCAACATTATTTCAATCTACATGTGTGTAGAGTGCTAGCGTTTGTGTGCGTATGCGTGTGCCTGTACCTGTGTCTGTGTCTCTTCAGTCCCCGCTGTTCCATAAGGTGGATTTTTATCTGTTTTTCTCAATCTGATACTACTGCTTGTGTCAGTTACCTGATGTGCAATAGGGTTCCATGTAGTCAAAGCTCTATGTAATGCTGTGCACCTCCCATAGTCTGTTCTGGACTTGGGGATTGTCAAGGGACCTCTGGCAGCATGTCTTGTGAGGTATGTATCGGTGCAATCAGTTTGTCAATACTTCTTACAAAAGAAGTAGTGATTAAGTCAATCTCTCCTCCAATTTGAGCCATGAGAGATTGACATGCATATCATTAATGTTAGCTCCCCGTGCGCATATAAAGGCCAGACGTGCTGCCCTGTTATGAGCCAATTGTAATTTTCCTAAGTCCCTCTGTGCCACCTGACTGAACAGTAGTCCAGGTGAGACAAAACTAGGGCCTGAAGGACCTGCCTTGTTGATGGTGCTGTTAAGAAGGCAGAGCAGCGCTTAATTATGAACAGATTTCTCTCCATTTTAGATAGTGTTATATAAACATGTTTTAACCATGACAGTTTAAAATCCAGGGTTACTCCAAGCAATTTAGTCACCGCTACTTCCCATATTATTTATTACAATATTTAGTTGAGGTTAGGTGAATGTTTTGTAAGGGGCCTAGACATCTGCCCTGGGGAATTCCTGATTCTACCTGGATTATGTTGGAGAGGCTTCCATTAAATAACATCCTCTGTGTTCTGTTAGACAGGTAAATCTTTATCCACAATATAGCAGGGGGTGTAAAGCCATAACACATACGTTTTTCCAGCAGCAGACTATGATCAATAATGTCAAAAGCCGTACTGAAGTCTAACAAAACAACCCCACAATCTTTTTATACTGCAAAATAGCATTGTATCTGGTCAAACACCATTTTTCAAAAAGTTAACTAATGGTTGGTGACTGGCTGATTGATCGACTATTTGAGCCAGTAAAGGGGGCTTTACTATTCTTAGGTAGCGGAATGACTTTTGCTTCCCTCCAAGCCTGAGGGCACACACTTTCTAGTAGGCTTAAATTGAAGATGTGGCAATATCTTCCTCTATTATTCTCATTTTCCATCCAAACTGTCAGACCCTGGTGGCTTGTCATTGTTGATAGACAACTTTTTCACCTCTTCTACACTCACTTTAAGGAATTCAAAATTACAATGCTTGTCTTTCATAATTTGGTCAGATATATCAAATCAAACTTTATTCACTTTACCGCGAAATGCTTACTTACAAGCCCTTAACCAACAGTGTAGTTCAAGAAGAAGAAAATATTCACCAAGTAGGTTAAAATAAAAAGTTATAATAAAAAGTAACACAATAAGAATAACAATAACAAGCTATATACAGGGGGCACCGGTACCGAGTCAGTGTGCAGGGGTACAGGCTAGTTGTGGTAATCTGTACATGTAGGTGGGGATGAAGTGACAAACAAACAGCGAGTAGCAGTAGTGTACAGGGGGGGGGGGGTCAATGTAAATTGTCTGGTGGCGATTTTTATGAATTGTTCAGCAGTAATGGCTTGGGGGTAGAAGCTGTTGAGGAGCCTTTTGGTCCTAGACTTGGCAAGATATACTTGGATGTGTAGTGTAAGCATTTGTTGCAGGCATATCATGCCTAAATTTGCTAATCTTGCCAATGCAAAAAATTATTAAAGTAGTTGGCAATATCAGTGGGTTTTGTGATGAGTCATCTGATTCAATGAATGATGGAGCGGAGTTTGCCTTTTTGCCCTAAATTTAATTTAAGGTGCTCCAAAGCTTTTTACTATCATTCTATATATAATTTCTCTTTGTTTCATAGTATAGTTTCTTCTTTTTATACAGTTTAGTCATATGATTTCTCAATTTGCAGTACTTTTGTCAATCGGTTGTGCTGCCAGACTTATTTCACATAGAAACACCGGATTTTCGGCAGGTTTATTGAAATAATGTTGAATAATTATGAAAATATTAATAACATTCCACCCATGAGGCCACTAGAGGGCGATTTGGTCATTTGACTGCAGGAAATTGTTTTACTTAACAGAATTACTGAAGATTCCAGTAACTTTGGAAAATTACAGGTATCTTTGCAACCCTAATTACACATATATGATGGTGATGTAGAGGTTAATCCAGGCCCTGCAGTGCCTAGCTCCACTCCTATTCCCCAGGTCTCATTTGTTGACTTCTGTAACCGTAAAAGCCTTGGTTTCATGCATGTTAACATTAGAAGCCTCCTCTCTAAGTTTGTTTTATTCACTGCTTTAGCACACTCTGCCAACCCGGATGTTCTAGCCGTGTCTGAATGCTGGTTTAGGAAGACCACCAAAAACCCTGAAATTTCCATCCCTAACTATAACATTTTCCGACAAGATAGAACTGCCAAAGGGGGCGAAGTTGCAATCTACTGCAGAGATAGCCTGCAGAGTTCTGTCTTACTATCCAGGTCTGTACCCAAACAATTAGAGCTTCTACTTTTAAAAATCCACCTTTCCAGAAACAAGTCTCTCACCGTTGCCGCTTGCTTTAGGCCACCCTCTGCCCCCAGCTGTGCCCTGGACACCATATGTGAATTGATTGCCCCCCATCTATCTTCTGAGCTCGTGCTGCTAGGTAACCTAAACCGGGACATGCTTAACACCCCGGCCATCCTACAATCTAAGCTTGATGCCCTCAATCTCATACAAATAATCAATGAACCTACCAGGTACAACCCCAAATCCGTAAACACGGACACCCTCATAGATATCATCTTAACCAACTTGCCCTCCAAATAGACCTCTGCTGTTTTCAACCAAGATCTCAGCGATCACTGCCTCGTTGCCTGCATCCGTAATGGGTCTGCGGTCAAACGACCACCCCTCATCACAGTCAAACGCTCCCTAAACACTTCAGCGAGCAGGCCTTTCTAATCGACCTGGCCCGGGTCTCCTAGAAGGATATTGACCTCATCCTGTCAGTAGAGGATGCCTGGTTATTCATTAAAAGTGCCTTCCTCACCATTTTAAATAAGCATGCCCCATTCAAAAAATGTAGAACCAGGAACAGATATAGCCCTTGGTTCACTCCAGACCTGACTGCCCTTGACCAGCACAAAAACATCCTGTGGCATACTGCATTAGCATCGAATAGCCCCCGTGATATGCAACTTTTCAGGGAAGTTAGGAACCAATATACACAGGCAGTTAGGAAAGCTAAGGCTAGCTTTTTCAAACAGAAATGTGCATCCTGTAGCACAAACTCAAAAAAGTTCTGGGACACTGTAAAGTCCATGGAGAATAAGAGCACCTCCTCCCAGCTGCCCACTGCACTGAGGCTAGGAAACATTGTCATGACCGATAAATCCACTATAATTGAGATTTTCAATAAGCATTTTTCTACGGCTGGCCATGCTTTCCGCCTGGCTACCTCTACCCCGGTCAACTGCCCTGCACCCCCCACAGCAACTCGCCCAAGCCTCCCCCATTTCTCCTTCACCCAAATCCAGATAGCTGATGTTCTGAAAGAGCTGCAAACTCTGGACCCCTACAAATCAGCCAGGCTAGACAATCTGGACCCTCTCTTTCTAAAATTATCTGCCGAAATTGTTGTAACCTCTATTACTAGCCTGTTCAACCTCTCTTTCGTATCGTCTGTGATTCCCAAAGATTGGAAAGCAACCACGATCGTCCCCCTCTTCAAAGGGGGAGACACTCTAGACCCAAACTGCTACAGACCTATATCTATCCTACCCTGCCTTTCTAAGGTCTTCGAAAGCCAAGTTAACAAACAGATTACCGAACATTTCGAATACCACCGTACCTTCTCCGCTATGCAATCTGGTTTCAGAGCTGGTCATGGGTGCACCTCAGCCACGCTCAAGGTCCTAAACGATATCATAACCGCCATCGATAAGAGATATTACTGTGCATTCGTATTCATCGACCTGGCCAAGGCTTTCGACTCTGTCAATGACCACATTCTTATCGGCAGACTCAACAGCCTTTGTTTCTCAAATGACTGCCTCGCCTGGTTCACAAACTACTTCTCTGATAGAGTTCATTGTGTCAAATCGGAGGGCCTGTTGTCCGAACCTCTGGCAGTCTCTATGGGGGTGCCACAGGGTTCAATTCTCGGGCTGACTCTTTTCTCTGTATACATCAATGATGTCGCTCTTGCTGCTGGTGATTCTCTGATCCCCCTCTACGCAGACGACACCATTCTGTATACTTCTGACCCTTCTTTGAACACTGTGTTAACTAACCTCCAGACGAGCTTCAATGCCATACAACACTCCTTCCGTGGCCTCCAACTGCTCTTAAATGCAAGTAAAACTAAATGCATGCTCTTCAACCGATCGCTGCCCGCACCTGCCCGTCCAGCATCACGGGCGGGCAGGTGGACGGTTATGATCTAGAATATGTGGACAACTACAAATACCTAGGTGTCTGGCTAGACTGTAAACCCTCCTTCCAGACTCACATTAAGCATCTCCAATCCAACATTACATCTAGAATTGGCTTCCTATTTCGCAACAAAGCATCCTTCACTCATGCTGCCAAACATACCCTTGTAAAACTGACCATCCTACCGATCCCCGACTTCGGCGATGTCATTTACAAAATAGCCTCCAACACTCTACTCAACAAATTGGATGCAGTCTATCACAGTGCCATCCGTTTTGTCACCAAAGCCCCATATACTACCCACCACTGCGACCTGTACGCTCTCGTTGGCTGGCCCTCGCTTCATACTCGTCGCAAACCCACTGGCTACAGGTTATCTACAAGTCTCTGCTAGGTAAAGCCCCGCCTTATCTCAGCTCACTGGTCACCATAGCAGCACCCACTCGTAGCACGCGCTCCAGCAGGTATATCTCACTGGTCACCCCCAAAGCCAATTCCTCCTTTGGCCGCCTTTCCTTCCAGTTCTCTGCTGCCAATGACTGGAACAAACTGCAAAATTCACTGAAGCTGGAGACTCAAATCTCCCTCACTAGCTTTAAGCACCAGCTGTCAGAGCAGCTCACAGATCACTGCACATAGCCCATCTGTAAATAGCCCATCCAACTACCTCATCCCAATACTGTATTTATTTATCTTGCTCCTTTGCAGCCCAGTATCTCTACTTGCACATTCATCTTCTGCACATCCATTCACTCCAGTGTTTAATTGGTATATTGTAATTACTTCGCCACTATGGCCTATTTATTGCCTTACCTCCCTCATCTTACCTCATTTGCACACACTGTATATATACTTTTTCTACTGTATTATTGACTGTATGTTTGTTTATTCCATGTGTAACTGTGTTGATTAATGTGTCGAACTGCTTTGCTTTATCTTGGCCAGGTCGCAGTTGTAAATGAGAACTTGTTCTCAACTAGCCTACCTGGTTAAATAAAGGTGAAAAAAAAAATATATATATACAATCTCACATTAAATGTTCTATTAGCTTTAATGGTTTTCTATTTAGAATCATTTTAAAGGCGCCTGGAACACGTTCCTTTGCCTTAAATGAAGAGCACCGCAGTACTTACATGGTTCCATTACTGTAAACTGCCTCTCCCCCCTCTCCTACATATTGAACCTGGGAGGGGTAAACATGCTGGACCTGCTGAACCTATGGAGAGAGAGAGAAACCCATGAATCAAACTTTGAGCACTATTATCAAGAGAGAGTATCCACCTCTAGACTGTTTCTCATTCCTTGACATTAGATAGGATATCTATGCTTGTTATGAATCAGAAGAAACTTCAATGTAACTCATGTCTTCCATAATCATAATCTTGGTCATATCTTAACGCAGTGCTGTCAGTAGGTGGCAGTGAGACCAATGTGTCAAACTGAGAAAAAATAAAATCCCTGCTGAGCAATTGAAGCACATATAATTAAGATCTAACAGCAAATCTATCCGTTAGAAACCCATACCATTCCAAAGCAAGAAAGCTTACAATACAGTGGAGAATGTAATCTGAATCTATATGTCTGATGCTACTGTGAATGGAGCCATGGTCTGTGCATATGGCTAAAGCTAGACTGACTGAGTGTCCTGGGGGCTGGGGAGAAGGAATAAGGGGTGATAAGGAGACAGTGTGTACCTGCTGAGGGACCTGTTGCACCCGAGGGACTGACAGCTGCTGCACCTGCGCTCCCTTCTGGGCCGAACCTGTGGCCTGAACCAGCACCCTCTGGAGGGAGAGGAAACGCACAATTATTGGTAAGCACATAAAATACCCACACACAGACACATACTATATCTATTTACACACACAAAAAAAAACTACAATCCCTAAGCCCTTAAAGAACACCAGAGAATCACAGAACAGGGGATTTGACTGGATTTTCTACATTACTTTTGGTATAATATCCTTCCTTATGTGCATTGTGGCTTGTGCCTTTCTTCTGTCAGCTTCAACACAAATATGAAGTGTTTGCTGGTGGGAAAGACGATGCTACTCAGCAGCAGTGCAGCTTACCAGCCAACACATTTTTGTGTTGGTCCATTCTAGGCTTTTAGTAATTACAGGCAACCTGCAAAGTAGGTTAATTTGGGGCCAGCGTTTTTCTTTGGCGGTCGCAGATGACTACCTCTGGTTTCCCTCTTTGGGGGAGTGTTAAGGGAGATGTGTTCATGACAACAAAAATAAATGCCATTTGTTTTCTCTAAAAGCCTGAGATATGTCAGAGGCGGTGTAGTATAGGTCTTAAGGTCAGAACGGTCTTTTCTCAAGCATAGCCAGCTGTCAAGGCAAATATGATGCCCTATCCAAAAATATTAACATAAGGATATTTAACTGCTTGGTTTCTATGGATTCTCTTGTCAACCAATGTCCTTTTCTCAGAATTTTGAACAGCTGTGGCAATACAAGGTTATAGGTCCTACTTGCACTAATCAGAAACTCCTGCCTGATCACACACAACAACATGATATCAAATTATCAATGATGCCTTTATCCACATGTAGGCTAATGCTTGTTGATACATTTACAGTGCCTTCAGAAAGTATTCACACCTCTTGACTTTTTCCACATTTTGTTGTGTTACAAAGAAGTGGGATTAAAATGGATTTAATTGTCATTTTTTGGTCAATGACCTACACAAAATACTCTGTCAAAGTGGAATAAAAATTATAATATTTACTCAAATATTTTTATTTATTTTTAAAACACTAATATATCTTGATTAGATAAGTATTCATACCCCTGAGCCAAAACATGTTAGAAACACTTTTGGCAACGATTACAGCTTGAGTCTTATTGGGTAAGTCTCTAAAAGCTTTGCACACCTGGATTGTACAATATTTGCATACATCTAATATGTTCCCTCTGTTGATGTTCATTATATATTAAGGTTGAACCAAAACATTACATGTAACAAAAATGAAATAGGAAATTATGTGAAATTGAATGATACAATAATGTATGTTGATGCTAATATGATGTACAGTATTCTATTGTTTCTATATGATAACAATAGCATAATATGTTTAATATGCTATTTTTTAACAGTTTCACTAATTCATTTTAATGAACTTAATCATTATGACACACCCCTCACTACTGTCATTGGTTACACTAATTGCTCTGTGTGTCTACATAACCTGGTTCAAGTATTCATGACATTAGCGCGAAGAAAGCACAGTGATGCCGAAACGTTGGTAAATACCCATTAAATTGCTGGGAGATTACACATGGAGTGTGTGACTTTCTTTATTTTGATAGTTTAGGGTTTATTCGCCATTAGTCAGCACCCCGACACAAACTATTATTCTGGGTGTGCGCCAGCTCATGTTTAAAAAAAATCTATCATCTTTCGATGACAGCACCCTTATCAATCAACTCCCTAGCCAACATGGGAACTGAACCTAATTCTAACGATACCCAACGTAGCCTTTTTGAATACAGCCAACAACAACATTTTAGTAACAGAGTCTCTATTTGACCGGCCAGAAGGCACCTGGGAAAATCTTTGTAAAGAATTCCAAGATTGTTCATTCAGGAAAACTAGAACACCTGCACATTGTAACTTTAAGTGAGTATGTTCGAAATGGAGTTATCCCACGCGGACTACGTTGGCAAAAAAGAGCCTTCACTTGGCCAACGCACTGAAGAGTTTTGTGAACGATGGTGTGCTATACTAAATAAATGTTCATTGGACCTGATGACTCTGATCATTGAACAACTTAAAAAGGATATTATCGAGATCGCAACCTCAGTTGAAAATTCACAGCAAGCTCTACGAGACGAGCTTAATGACCCTATTAAACTGGATGATCTCACTAAGAGTAATGCTTACCTTCAGACTAAGATTACGACCGAACTGAAGGAGATTAAAATCAAGAAGTATAAACGCGATTTGGAAGATAAGAACATCTGACTAATATATCTCTGGCGAGACTAAGCACAAGAAACCAAAAAACAGGAAGAGACAAGCCGATGACCGATGCAGAGTGACTCTGTCAGCCCAACTAACCACAGACAGGCTAACTCTGGCTCCTCTACCAACGGTGAGCCTTTTATCTACAACAGAGGGCGGGGGCACCGTCGAGGCCAACACCCCCAGCACGTAAGAGGGTTCGACGCATACTTCGGGGAAGAAGAAATCCACTACCACCCCGCAACACCTATCAATTGAGACCCAGGACGGGCCCCCAGTCCAACAGGCGCTAAATGTCTTCAGCTTATCAAGTAAGACCCTGACATCTGCTCACCTCAGTGTTCTCAATAAGGGGTTAACATTTGTACCCACTGCATACGTTAATGACTTTGATGTCCAGATAGATCTATTCAAGTTTTTCCGTAATATGAGATTGAGTGAGTTCTTTGATAAGAGTGAAACTAACATGACCCCACTTGAAATGTCATCCTCAGTGAGATGTATACATAGGTCTACCACGCTAATGAATAGACTTACCTGTCCTACCGTGAGTCAAAGAGGAGATGGAGCTATTAACCCAGCTGAGGTACCCGAGAACTCTGAGAGAACTACATTTGGAACAAAAAGTTCATTTATACCTCCCCCCAGACGCAATGCCTCCATAGAAACCTTCTGTAGGATTGTTGAAAATTATGTAGCTGACTTACTGAAAGACAAACAGAAACACAAATCCTATGATAACCTGAGTAGAGACGAGTGTCACGGCCGTCGAAAGAAGTGGACCAAAGTGCAGCGTGGTGAACGTACATTTTATTTTATTTTAGTAAATGTCGCCAACAAAACAAGAAACAACCGTGAAGCTTACAGGGCTATAGTGCCACTAACAAAAATAACTACCCACCATCACAGGTGGGAAAAAGGGCTGCCTAAGTATGATTCCCAATCAGAGACAACGATAGACAGCTGTCCCTGATTGAGAACCATACCCGGCCAAAACATAGAAACACAAATCATAGAAATAAAGAACATAGAATGCCCACCCAAATCACACCCTGACCAAACCAAATAGAGACATAAAAAGGCTCTCTACGGTCAGGGCGTGACAACAAGAGAATGGCTCTTAAGGACTTAAAGTCAGATCCTTCGATTATTATAAACAAATGTGACAAAGGAGGAGGAATTTGTATACAAAACAAATGTGACTATGTGAATGAATGTCGCCGACAACTATCTAAAGGTGACTTCTATCGCAAACTGAATTGTGACCCTACCCTGGAATTCCAGCATAAGATCTCATCCACAGTGGAAAGCTGTTTGGAATCAGGACAAATCACTAAAGAAGAAGTTGAATTTCTATGTGTGAAATTTCCCAAGATACCAACTTTCTACACAGTCGCTAAAATTACACAAACAAGTGTCTCCTCCACCAGGTAGACCCATTGTAGCAGCAATCGACTCTGTGACATCCAACATTTCTAAATGTGTGGATTACCACATTAAACTGATGGATGAGAATCTCCCATCTTATGTCAAAGACACTAGTCACATGATCTCATTGAGAGGGCTTAGGAAGGATACCAGAGGGCACCCTGCTGGCCACTTTTGATGTGGAGAGCTTGTACACTAACATCCCACACATTGGAGGTTTGCAGGCGGTACAACACTTCCTTCAGCAGAGAGACTCTACCCTTGCTCCATCCAATGATTTCATCTTACAACTTACTGAACTGGTATTATCCCATAACTACTTTGTCTTTGAGTCAGACTTTTTCCTTCAAATTCGGGGTGTAGCCATGGGCTCCCCTTTTCCCCCCAACTATGCAAACCTGCATTTGGGACAATTTGAAGAAGCATTCCTTTATAAAACAGAGACACACCCCCTACTGTCTAAAATACTTCTAAAGAATGTAACGGCGTTCCTCTCTCTCTTCATACGAAGAGGAGGAGTAGTGATCGAACCAAGGCGCAGCAGGTTGTGAATACATAATGATTTATTAAATAAACAAAACAGACAAAGACGAAAACGAACTATACTTGATATAACTAACAAAATAACAAAACGATGTAGACAGACCTGAACAAACGAACTTACAAATACACGAAGCACGCTGACACAGGAACAGACTACATAAACGCACGAACAAACCGAAACATTCCCGTATGGTGTAACATCGACACAGACACAGGAGACAACCACCCACAACGAACACTGTGAAACAACCTACCTAAATATGACTCTCAATTAGAGGAACGCCAAACACCTGCCTCTAATTGAGAGCCATACCAGGCAACCCTTAAACCAACATAGAAACAGACAACATAGAATGCCCACCCAAACTCACGTCCTGACCAACTAACACATACAACAAACTAACAGAAATAGGTCAGGAACGTGACAAAGAAAAGACACCTCTTGACTTTTTCCACATTTTGTTGTGTTACAAAGAAGTGGGATTAAAATGGATTTAATTGTCATTTTTGGTCAATGACCTACACAAAATACTCTGTCAAAGTGGAAGAAAAATTATAATATTTAAATGAATGAAAAATAAAACACTAATATATCCTGATTAGATAAGTATTCATACCTCTAAGCCAATACATGTTAGAAACACTTTCGGCAACGATTACAGCTGTGAGACTTATTAGGTAAGTCTCTAAAAGCTTTGCACACCTGGATTGTACAATATTTGCCCATTAGTCTTTAAAAAATGATTCAGCTAAAGTGTAGATTTGGCCTTGTGTTTTAGGTTATTGTCCTGCTGAAAGTTGAATTCGTCTCCCAGTGTCTGTTGGAAAGATGACTGAACCAGGTTTTCCTCTAGGATTTTGCCTGTGCTTAGCTGTATTCTGTTTCTTTTTATCCCCCCAAAAAACTCCCTAGTCCTTGCCGATGACAAGCATACCCATAACATGATGCAGCCACCACCATGCTTTAAAATCTGCCCCAAACATAACGCTTTGTACACAGGACAAAAAGCAAATTTCTTTGCCACATTTTTTGCTGTATTTAGTGTCTTGAAGCAAACCGGATGCATGTTTTGGAATATTTTTTATTCTGTACAGGCTTCCTTCTTTTCACTCTGTCATTTAGGTTAGTATTGTGGAGTAACTACAATGTTGTTGACCCATCCTCAGTTCTCATATCACATCCATTAAACTCTGCAACTGTTTTAACATGACCATTGTCCTCATGGTAAAATCCCTGAGCAGTTTCCTTCCTCTCCAGCAACTGAGTTAGAAAGGACGCTTGTATCTTTGTGGTGACTGGGTGTATTGATACACCATGCAAAGCCTACTTACCATACTCAAAGGGATATTCAGCATCTGCTTTTTTTTCTCCTTATTAAATCGCTGGGTGCCCTTCTTTGCAAGGCATTGAAAAACCTCCCTGGTCCTTGTGGTTGAATCTGTGCTTGAAATTCACTACTCTACATGATTAAAAAACAATGTTAACCACTATTATTGAACACAGAATAAGCCCATGCAACTTATTATGCAATTTGTTAAACACATTTTTACTCCTGAACTTATTTAGGCATGCCATAACAAAGGGGTTGAATACTTATTAACTCAAGACATTTGAGTTTTTATTTTGTATACATTTTGAAAAGTTTCTACAAACAACATTCCACTTTGGCATTATGGGGTGTTGTGTGTGTAGATCAGTGACCCAAAATCTAAATTTAATACATTTTAACTTCAGGCTGTAACAACAAAATGTGGAAAAAGTAAAGTGGTGTGAATACTTTCTGAAGGCACTGTATGTGGTTCTTAATGTACAGGAAATACATTCACATTAAAGGATTGCTCTGAAGTGTAATAAATCTGGTATCTGTCATGATAAATTATTAATGAAATCAACAGGTTTTTGAGAATTCTGCTGCTCTTCCCCAGTGCATGGTGAAAGAGGGGTTTGGGTCCCATGGGGAGAATATCATGTTTGTGAGAGAGTACTCTGATGTAGAGTTCTGTGTTTGAGAGAGACCATGATGTGAAGTGTTGCTGGTCGTGGGGGAGAGTGCTGTGAGGAAGAGTGTTGTGATTGAGTGAGAGAGACCACTGCGCTGCATGCGAGGGAGTGCAGCCTGGTTTTGTAGTAGTATACCTGTTGTGAGGCTGGGACGGGCTGCACCACGGGGGCCTGGGTGGAGGTGGACGTACGCAGCGCCACACTGGACGGTGAATCGGACCCTCCATCTGAACTCTGCATGCTGGGACCTTACAGGGGAGAGCGGGATGAGGGGAGGAGAGAGGGAAGAGGAGTGGGATTATTATTATTTGTATTTTTGTTTACCTTCATTTAACTAGGCAAGTCAGTTAAGAACAAATTCTTATTTACAATGACGGCCTACCCCGGCTAAACCCTAACCCGGACGACGCTGCGCTGCTCTATGGGACTCCCAATCACAGCCGGTTGTGATACAGCCTGGAATCGAACCATGGTCTGTAGTGACGCCTCTAGCACTGAGATGCGGCAGGTAGCCTAGTGGTTAGAGCGTTGGGCCAGTAACCGAAAGGTTGCTGGATTGAATCCCCGAGCTGACGAGGTAAAAATCGGTCTTTCTGCCCCTGAACAAGGAAGTTAACCCACTGTTCACCGGTAGGCCGTCATTGTAAATAAGAATTTGTTCTTAACTGACTTGCCTAGTTAAATAAAAATAAAAAATAAATAAAAATGCAGTGCCTTAAACCACTGCACCACTTGGGATTGAGAGCAAGGTCCAGCTGCTAGGAAGGAAGCGGGTGGAAAAGTTGTGGTGAAAACCATTGTTGTGAGTACTGTCAGGACTCAGGAGGCCCTTACTGGTACCCCAAACTCTGACTAGCATTGGGTGAAAATGTGCACCGCATGGCAAAAGTGAGTGAGGAGAGCTAAAAATGGACTGACACAAAGGCTCTCTCTTTCATAGAGAGAAAGATAGGGAGGGGTTGTAGGGAAGAATGGAACTGCAAGGGGGATAGGGAAGAAAAAAAAGACATCCACAGTGTCTCCAAAATAGGAAGAAAGAAAAAAAAGGAAATGCCAGTGGGGCTCCTAGCCCGGCCAGGGTCCTGATGATATCCAGCATTTGTTTCAAATGAGAGCCGTTCTCTGGGGCTCCAATAATCCAGCTGATATGCGGAAATTCTTTAATGCTTTGTAAACGTTTGCCAGTTGCTATGGTGAGGAATCCATGACGACCACCCCCAACCCTTGCCCCACTCTTCTCCCTCCCCGCTGCTCCCTCCTTTCTCTTTTCTTTTTAAAGCTCATGCACAGACATTTTCGAGTGTGGCCACAGAGCAAGGGGGGAGGGGAAGGAAAGGGAGAGAGAGAAGGGGGTTGGGTGTCTTTGAGGGAGGGAGGGAGGGCATCTCTAGAAGATCAGCAGCTAAACAAATGAGGCCTAATCAGTCAGCAGACATGGACAAGCCACTTCCGTTACTTATTCATTCTCAATCAGTGTCCAGGAGGAGCAGCTGTAAAGGGGCAATATGCGATTACTACATCCATTTGTGGACTTTTAAATTAATGATATATACCTATTGATTCTTGAATAATAAAATGTATAAATGCCTCATGAGCTTAGTTCATCTGTCGTACTCCATCAGAATTCCATTGTTTGTAAACAGTGTAAATGTAAACAAATACTGTATAGCTTTAAAACGTGGTTAAAACTATCATTTGGATCTCATGGGTGAGCACTCCTTGCATCCATAGCCCTGCCTATGAATTTGAGAGTGGTTACATTATTTATTTTTTATTTCACCTTTATTCCACCAGGTAGGCTAGTTGAGAACAAGTTCTCATTTACAACTGCGACCTGGCCAAGATAAAGCAAAGCAGTGTGACAAAAACAACAGAGTTACACATAAACAAACGTACAGTCAATAACACAATACAAAAATCTATGTAGTGTGTGCAAATGTGGAAGAGTAGGGAGGTAAGGCAATAAATAGGCCATAGAGGCAAAATAATTACAATTTAGCACTAACACTGGAGTGATAGATGTGCAGACGATGATAGATTTATCTAGCCCCATTGCTCAACTTTTTACCAAAACAGTGTCAGGGTGCCCCGTTGTTGTTGTTGTTTCAACTGCAGATTTCAGACACGGGCTCAACAAGGAAATAATTTACAGACTGATAACCACTCCCTATATATACACACAATTACTGCTATAAAAGCCACATCATTACACAGGATAATAATACACAAAGCTTTATCACATCTACCATAATCAAAGCAGATATGTAAACAGTAACACTGCTTGCTTGCTGCCTGTTAGATCAGTACTACACTGCCTGAAGCACAAATAGCTTAGTGTCCATTAACAGGCTGCTTTTAATACTGTTTGATTAGACAGTCATTAATCATTAGAGTCAAGCTAGTGGGTGGGCAACAGGTGCTGTTCAGCTCTGCTCAAACACCCCCAGCACTTTAAATTTCAGTATTTTTGAAAATCTGTTTTGACACAGAGAGTAGAGTTAGTGAGTGAATTAATGTAAAATGCATTGTGATTGCTTAGATTCTGGTGTCAAATATCTTCAGAGCTACACACTAAATTAAAGACAGATGACAAATAATAAAAGATTAACATTAGGGCATGAGGACAATTAGTTGTGAGCAACACCATACCTAGGCTTATTAAAGGAAATTGTGAAACATGATTGTGAAGTACTATTTTTCACAACAATGGACAAGAACCAGGATTTCCATTAGCCGGTAAAAGCCGGCTTTTGTCTGATAGATTATTTTATATTATATATATATATATTTTTTTTAGAAAAGCCGATAAATAAAAATGGTGCAGGCCAATTGTCCGGGAGAAGAACAAAAAATCGCATTGCGAATTAATGTTTTTTAGCCTATGTACAGTACCAGTCAAAAGTTTGGACACACCTACTCTTGAAAGGGTTTTTCTTTATTTTTACTATATTCTACATTGTAGAATAATAGTGAAGACATCAAAACAATGAAATAACACATATGGAATTATGTAGTAACCAAAAAAGTGTTAAACAAGTAAAAATATATTTTATATTTGAGATTCTTCAAAGTAGCCACCCTTTGCCTTGATGACAGCTTTGCACAGTAAAAAACATGAGCAATGGACATTAGACCGGTGGAAATCTGTTCTTTGGTCTGATGAGTCCAAATGTTTGACTTTTGGTTCCAACCGCAGTGTCTTTGTGAGATGCAGAGTAGGTGAACGGATGATCTCCGCATTTGTGGTTCCCACTGTGAAGCATGGAGGAAGTGTGATGGTGTGGGGATGCTTTGCTGGTGACACAGTCAGTGATTTATTTAGAATTCAAGGCACACATAACCAGCATGGCTACCACAGCATTCTGCAGCGATACACCATCCCATCTGGTTTGCGCTTAGTGGGACTATCATTTGTTTTTCAACAGGACAATGACCCAAAACACACCTGCAGAGTGAAGGAAAAGCAGCCAACAAGAGCTCGGTATATGTGGGAACTCTTTCAAGACTGCTGGAAAAGCATTCCTCATGAAGCTGGTTGAGAGAATGCCAAGAGTGTGCAAAGCTGTCATCAAGGCAAAGGATGGCTACTTTGAAGAATCTAAAATATATTTTGATTTGTTATAACACTTTTTTGGTTACTACATGATTCCATATGTGTTATTTCATAGTTTTGATGTCTTCACTGCTACAGCATCTCAAACAGCAAATGCATAGGCAACGGAAGGCAGGCTTCATTTCATCAGCACATCACACACCACTTTGCAATGAGCTGGAAGAGTATGCATTTTGAAAACATATACTTAATTGTTTGAAACCTGAACATTTTACTACATATTACGAGGCATGTCTAACATGGCTTCAAAATAGCTTAGCCAAAATCCGACCATATCCGTGGAAGCAATTATTTTACATAAAAACTTTATTTCATTGCCCAATAGCCAAAGGCACAATACTAACCATATTAGCAACCCAAGCTAGTTGTTGCATATTAGATCTCCCCTCCTACATTTCTAATGGATATTTTCATATCTGTCATATGCTTTTGACAACAGTGATTTCCTGCCAATTGCATTATAGAACGAACATTCACACGTAGCCTACTCCCTTGTGCGTATTGCTGCGCACTTATAATGTAAAGAAATAATAGTTCAACATTTTAAGCTAAACGTTCTGGTCTGTTGCATTAGACACATTGCTTTGAAAAATAATAATAATAATGTAGCCTAGGCCTACTTGTTGTATGAATTTGGGATCTATCGTCCCACAGCTGTCTCAGAGTCTGCATGGGATAAGCTATTTCTTTCTCAACAGGCTGACCAATAGAATTGCTAGACTTTCTACTATGGGTGATAGTAGATTGACACAGGCTAGTGATTTTGCTGTTCCTTACTCGTCTTGTTAGCGGAGGAAAAGTAAATGCGGACAGTTATTCTAACATCTTCAAAGTGTCCGTCAGAATTGGGTAATCGTTGTTGCATCCTCAACTTGCATGTTCTGTTAATGTGAATGACCATAATCTAAATGTGATTTCTGTCATTCTGAGCACCGTGGGTGGACGCCCTAATCAGGTTATGCACCCAATGCATATGGGTCCGGTAAATTTCTCAAATGTCCGGTAAATTAAAACGGTGCCGGTCAAATGTCCGGCACCACATTTTCCTAACAGAAACCCTGGCATGGATTACCACAGAGCTGGTGTGCCACTGACATTTTCCACACAGGAGGATTCCAAAGACACTCCTGTCTAGATAAGTAATAAATAGCCTTATAGCCAAGTGGTGTCGATAATGTTGAAATTCTTCCATTACTTTAGGCTGGCATTTGCCAATCGTTGTCTAAGCATTAATCACATAGGAACTCACACAATATAAAGCTGTTTGAGGAGACTGCCAAGTCCAGTCCTTCTCTGTGTAACCTCTTGAAACAGTCACAAACAGCCTCTGTCACTTTCAGCCACCTCTAGTCCCTCTCATATGTATTTGTCAGACAGGAGGCAAAATTAGCACCAGTCTGTAAGGGTCCAAAGTAGAATATAGACAGACAATCCTCCATTATTTGTCTATTCCTTGCATTATTCCTTGTGGCAAACTTGTAATACAACAGCAAATAATCGCAGTACTCATTTAGCATTTTCTGAAAGAAGTTAAAGTGATGGTCCAGAGCTTTTGTATAAATTCAGCCATTTGTTTTAAAAGTAGTGCACACGAGCCAAAACAGGTCCCCGAAAAATTGTGCACAATTGTATACAAAGTCATCCATTCTGTATGATATGCTACATCCTACAAAAAAAAGTATTACATTTTATTTTTAAATTGCAAAATGTGTATGATATGTTAAGAATTTTTAAGTGTTTAAGATCCCGGACTGCATCTTTAAAAAATTATTTTTTATTTATTTAAAGCTCCAGCGGCCAGATGTTTCAAAAGGAAGGAATTTGTCCATGGGGTGTCAGTTGAGTTATAAATACACTGATAACAATCCCTGCAGTTATCTTTGGACTTCTTTCCTTAGCGTGGTTATTATGCACTTTTAAGTTTTCATGCTTTTAAGTTTTCATGCTTAAAGCTCAATTAAGTGGGTGCTTTGGAAGTGCGCCATGCGTTGGATTGGAGGAGGGAGGGAGTGCAGGCAGGCAGGCTGGTTAGATGGCTTTCTCCCCCAGCCACATTGAGTTGAGCCCCCCCGTGAAGGTTAAAAGCCACACAAATTCCCCACCAACTGCTATGAGCTGCAGAAACACTGCGGGAGCCCCGGCAAGCCACTGCAGAACCCAATTGTGAATGGGCTGCACTTTTTAACAGAGACTTTCTCCTCACAACCCTGAGACAACTTCACACACAAACCTCGAAAAAATGATCCTGTCTTCACTCAAGCAACTCACAAATTAGAAATTTAGACAATTGTGTGAGCGGACCAATTTGCCTCTGTTAAAGATGCCCTACGCAGAAATCACTCCGCCATTTTCTGGTTGCTAAAATTCAAATTGTTTCCTTAATTTCAGTTTATGTGACAAAACAAACAATTAGTGTATAGAATCATTGTACTATCTAAACCAAAAATATTGTATTTTCAGCTGGTGTAAAAAAACGAAAGTAAAAAACACAAAAAATAAACTTAAGAAAGGTAAGCATAAAAATAGTGCACATAGAACAGATCTACCGCTTCTTAGACTTGCTTTCAATGAGAATGACAGATCTATAACACACATTTCAATGTTAATTTGGTAGACCTCTTAAAGGTAAGCGTGCAGTACTATAAACTTATACCTGCTATTTGGTATGAAAATCTGAACAAGATTTAAACATCTGTCACTGACAAATCTAACTTAAACAGCGCTCAATCAGAGAAAAACACATACAGATGTTCAATTAAAAACAGGAGCCCACAGTCTTGGCTCTTGTTTGCACTGGCCCACATTGTTTGCAGAGCAACAACGGTTGCTAGTGGCAACACCGTCCACTCCCGTTTCCAGGGGCCTGTTGCTATGCAACCAACAGAATACTTCCCAAACCAAACAATGCCATCCCCCCCAACTGATCCCTCTATATCACACTAAGCAGAAACTTACAACAATAAATACGTAAGCTATTCATTTCAGACACCGGGGTGGAGACAGAGGGCAGACTCATTCCTGTGCCATGGAGAAGAAAGATTATATAAAAAAATGTAAAAACGCCATGCTGGTTTCAACTGTTCTCTCTCTTTTATGCACTCAGTGGTCAAATGAAGGAGGAATGTTTAAATCATCAGAAAGGGAACAGCCAATCCTCGAAGCTTGGCTTACACCTCCCCATTCCAAAAACAACAATTACTTTGAAAATCAAGCACAGATTACTTTTCCAACATGTATAATCCATGCAGCAGGAAGGAGACATAAGCACTTTGAGGAGAGCACTGCCACAGACTAGTCCGACTCAAGGGGATTTTACTGCACATCGGAAGTTGAAACAACCAGGCAATAAAGCATGGACACTTGTCATTAAACTCCTGTCTATGGGGGACATGTGTGCACCACTTCTTTGTTCACCATATCCTGCCCCCACGTCCAATTCCTAGCCTATTCCTTCAGTTATATAACAGATAAATGTACTTCAAAAGAGAAGCAACATGCTTTCCATAAGACTTTCTACTCTGAAAATAGTTAAATCAATGTAATCTATATTGGGTAACCAATCTAATAGCCATCCCCATTGTAAGAAACTCAGGTTGGCTTCTTTTTGATTCTATAAAAAAAGCATAACGATAGCACACAGGCGCATGCACTCACAAAAAGCTAATTAAGATATGATAAGAGATTTCCACGACAGAGGCTGTTCTTCAAGCCTGTCTCATGAATTCATGGCTAATCCAATCAAAGCAGCTCTTGGGATCTGCAGATGGCGATGCTGGAGGGAGAGGAGGGGACGTGGCCAGCTATTAGATGAGAGGTGCCATTCAAGGGGCCGCTAAACCAGCCACTGATCCTGGATCCACTCTCTCCCCGTTTCCACCTCTGGTCACAGCCCGTCGACACAGAGATGCCATCCGTTACCATGTGGAGCGCAGGCCTGACAGCCGGAGGATTATCAAACGGTTGCCAAGGAGACTGTGTTAACCCATACACCTCCCTCACCCCCCACCTCTATAACCCTTTGCAGATTTCCTCCACCACCTCCCATCCCCATTCTACATCCACTCCTAAGATGAATAACACTGTGTTAGAGAATAAGAAAGTACAGTTGTGAGGAGCAGTCAACCTCCTGGAAAACAAAGCAGATGGGCAGGGATGAATTAAGTGTCCTGAAGGTAATCTGTTGCATGTGGTTGTCGCTCTCTTTAATGATCATTTGTCTCCTGTTTTTCCAGCGGGGTGATGACAGAGTGGAGGAGGGAACATCAGTCTTTGTTGTCATGCCACCTTGTTGCCCATAGAGATAGAAAAACTGTTTGTGAAATGCAACTAAACTGTTCCAACGTGGCAGCTAGCATGGAGACGGTTTTATGTTTCACATTGATCACATCTGAAGGTGGCGATACAGCCTAGACAAAAGCAAATTGAAACATCACTAAGTGATGCTCAATGTATATTTACCAAGTCAATGTGCGCAAGAAATTCTGATTCTAATCATTTAGAATTTCCTATAAAATCCTTGCATGGCGCCATGGACTTGGTGCTATTATCAGAACGGACAAATGAAACCACAGCCTAAGGCATTCCTATAATAATTAACTTATAATGCAAACATTAAAACAAATAAACTGCTTTGTAGCTCCCCATGTTGCCTATATTATAGAGTTTGACAATGTTGAATATTTTACAAAATATCAAGACATTGTCTAGACCTACACAGTTTGACTCTACTAGGAATGGGTGACGTGTGCACTGTAGACACGTCTTTTCAAGCATTCCAGAAAATCCATACCATCTGACTGTCAAAGCAGAGGAGGTCGGAACGGCATGTTAAAATAATTATACACAGCAAGATGCAAAGCCTGTGGCAAAGGAAACTCCTTAAGCTACTCTGTCATGCAAAATGTTCTCTGCATTACGTGTGCTTTCTGTTAGAAATCTTTCTCGAATTTCTTACTACACTAGCTGAGCAGCTTTCCCTTTGATAATCCTAAGAAAAACATGACCTGTTGCATGGTATTGTCATAGACGGATCACATTTAACCAAAACAATCGATGACTAAGAACATGAAGTGGGTTAAGGCTCATTAGGCTTAGCTTTAGTCCAAACCAAGGTTTCCGTTTTGGCACTAGTCAACGTGACCGGCAAGATTTTAATTTAACGGATATTTGAGAAATGTACCAGACATCTACAGTGGGGAGAACAAGTATTTGATACACTGCCGATTTTGCAGGTTTTCCTACTTACAAAGCATGTAGAGGTCTGTAATTTTTTATCATAGGAACACTTCAACTGTGAGAGACGGAATCTAATCTAAAAATCCAGAAAATCACATTGTATGATTTTTAAGTAATTAATTTGCATTTTAGTTTGTCAGACCAGGAGACATCCCGAAAATCGGTCTTCTCAAAAATGTCTGTAGCGTCCGAATGGTTTGGCCTACTAACTATTATGACCACTCTATGGAAAGGCGAGACTCACGAGCACGATGGTGTGCTCTAAGACCCCCACAAGTGTCACGGGACTCATCGGAAGGTAACCCATACAAATTAATGGAAGTATGGAGGTAGTTTTGTGCCAACAAAAATAAGGGGTTAAATGTGTCCAAAAATATTTGCTGAGCTTGCTTATATCTGCTAGATATAAGACACTTTAAAACCTTAATATATATGTTTTACTTTCTTTCTTGCCATTTATTAATGTGTTATTCAATGTGTTTCTATAGTAGTAAAGGGGCAAATTCTATATTTTACCAAATAATATTTTGTATATATAATTCTATACCTAAAGGGGTCCTAAAATAAAAAATGGAATAGCTTAAATGGTCCATGATATAACCATCTTTAAACAATTCCATATGATAGCTTAGTAGAAAATAGATTTTAAAAATCTACCAGCCACTCAGATTTTTTTATCAGCCAAAATATTTTTGGGATTTCATCTTGGGTGGCCTAATATCACAGATGAGACAAATGTGCACCTTCCCCTTTAACTTCTAATGGCTGGGGGCAGTATTGAGTAGCTTGGATGAATAAGGTGCCCAGAGTAAACTGCATGCTACTCAGGTCCAGTTGCTAATATATGCATAGTATTAATAGATTTGGATAGAAAACACTCTGAAGTTTCTAAAAGTGTTTGAATGATGTCTGTGAGTATAACAGAACTCATATGGCAGGCCAAAAAAATCCAACCAGGAAGTGGGAAATCTGAGGTTTGTAGTTTTTCAACTCATCGCCTATCGAATATACAGTGGGATATTGGTCATATTGCACTTCCTAAGGCTTCCACTAGATGTCAACAGTCTTTAGAACCTTGTTTGATGCTTCTACTGTGAAGGAGGGGGGAATGAGGGCCCTTTGAGTCATGGGTCTGGCAGAGTGCCATGAGCTGACCATGCACGTTCACGTGAGAGTTAGACCTGCGTTCCATCGCATTTCTACAGACAAAGGAATTCTCCGGTTGGAACATTATTGAAGATTTATATTAAAAACATCCTAAAGATTGATTCTATACTTCGTTTGACATGTTTCTACGAACTGTAATATGACTTTTCGTCTGAACTTTCGCCCGCGCGTCGTGAGTTTGGATTGTGTACTGAACGCGCGAACAAAAAGGAGGTATTTGGACATAAATTATGGACTTTATGGAACAAATCAAACATTTATTGTGGAACTGTGATTCCTGGGAGGGCATTCTGATGAAGATCATCAAAGATAAGTGAATATTTATAATGCTATTCTGACATCTGTTGACTCCATAACATGGCGGATACCTTTATGGCTTGTTTGGGCTCTGAACTCAGATTATAGCATGGTGTGCTTTTTCCGTAATATTTTTTTTAAATCTGACACAGCGGTTGCATTAAGGAGAGGTTTATCTAAAGTTCCATGTATAATACTTGTATCTTTTATCAATGTTTATTATGAGTATTTCTGTAAATTTATCTGGCTCGCTGCAAAATCACCGGATGTTTTGGAGGCAAAACATTACTGAACATAACGTGCCAATGTAAACTAAGATTTTTGGATATAAATATGAACTTTATCGAACAAAACATACATGTATTGTGTAACATGAAGTCCTATGAGTGTCATCTGATGAAGATCATCAAAGGTTAGTGATTCATTTAATCTCTATTTCTGATTTTTGTGACTCCTCTCTTTGGCTGTGTTTTTCTGTGACTAGGTACTGACCTAACATAATCAGATGGTGTGCTTTAGTCGTATAGCCTTTTTGAAATCGGACACTGTGGGGGGGATTAACAACAAATGTATCTTTAAAATGGTGTAAAATACTTGTATGTCTGAGGAATTATAATTATGAGATTTCTGTTGTTTTGAATTTGGCGCCCTGCACTTTCACTCGCTGTTGTCATATCGATCCCGTTGACGGGATCCCAGCCATAAGAAGATTTATTAAGGGTGGGAGGTTGCTGTGGTAGCACGATTCGATTCATGTTTGTGGCTGTGAGATTGAGTCTGCCTAGTAGAAGTTGTCTTCTCTTCCCTAGCAGTTGAAACTCAAACATAGAAAAACAACCTTGTGTAAAAACACAAGGACAGTCTCACTTCAGTAGTCTTTCGTTTTAAGTAAATTAAACAAACTTTTATGCCTGTGTGCAGCGCTTCTAAAAATGAATGATTCACTGGTCGTGTCTACACTTGACACTTACAGTACTAGTCAAAAGTTTGGATACACCTACTCATTCAAGGGTTTTTCTTTATTTTTTACATTGTAGAATAATAGTCAAGACATCAAAACTATGAAATAACACAGATGGAATCAAATAATAGGAGGAAATATGTTCCTAGCGTGTGGGGAACGTGTTTGCTGGCCTCATAAATGCTAGCCAGCAAGCCAATATTTAGATTCTTTTTCGGTTTGGCTAGAGTTATGCTAAGTCTTTGCAATCCCTTTAGCGTTGCTTGCTGGATAGCTGGCTACTTAGCTACATAAGTTAGCTACTGCCATCAGCTGTTGTGTCATCATATTCCACCATTTCTAGAATGCCAACTGGCATTTGAATATAGCGTGCGAACGGACACAATATGGACATGGTGGACACATTTAAATGTAAATGTAGACGCGTGACATGTTTGGAATTCTATGATCAGAACTCCATTATCAGAATACAAAAGCTCCATGAACTGTCAAGTCTAGACACGGCCTCTCAGCACTTCACGTGCGCACAGCCCCCAGCCAGGCAGTGTTGCATCGCGAGGTGGAATAGGCTATATAGGATTCGTAGTTCTTTGACTTTGTGCGATGAAATTTAGCAGCTATGAAACAAACCGGTGGAAATACTTTGAAAACAGCTACTGCAGTATTTGTTTTACTATAAATGTGATCATACGTGACTATTTTTATTCACAAATGCAAGTGAAATGTTCACAATGTGGAACCCTGACCACCCGCCAATGTGGCTGGTGAAATAGACAACATCTTACCTGCCAATGCCAAAATCTACCCGCATTTGGCAGGCGGGGGGGTGTTAATTTTAGACCATGTGTGTGATATACGTGGCTTATTGATAACAACTCTGCTTCCTACTATAGGCAGTTGGCTGCCTAGTGATTGCAACATTGTAACTTGCTGTTGTGAATAGTTGCCAACAATATTTCGTTTCCAAGTGCTACTGAACAAGCTCAACTGAAATGCACCAATTGCGTATGATACACATCATTACTCTACTCTGGTCTATCAATCTATTCCAAATCTTTATACTATATATGACACAGGGGCGGCATACGTTGATCTTGCCTGGGGTGGCAGCAGAACTGCTAGAACCCGGGACTGACTAACACAATAATTTGCCTCTAATTTACTAGACCTTGTCAGCTGCTGCTGTTAGGAAGTTAAAACTGTCCAACTCCATGGAGCAGCTTGCAAATCGCATCTTGTTACTGTGTCCTCAAGAAGGCGTGATCTTGAGGCTGTGTTTAACCTGTTTTGGAGAAAGAATCCCCTCTCGACGGGCAAACTGGGATCGGGGATAATCAACACAATCTTCGCCAATTTTGTCCAGTCGGGGTACTTAGCTGAAGTCCCTTATGAGGAACTTTTGCGTGAGTAAAAGTAGAGACACACTCACCTGACACACTCAATTTCCAAGCAGCTTGAGGATTTATTAGCATATAAAGTATATTTGCCTTTGAAGTCAGAGCACATTGACTGATACTTCCATCAGTGAATTAAAAGCATTATTTTGCAATGGATTTTTTCCGCCCAAACAATTTGGTCGGCAACAATTTTAGCGGCTTTTCAATTATTATTTCCTTTGGGGGGGGGGGGGGGSAAAGCAAGCATATACTGGCTAACGGAAACCCTGGTCCAGACTTTCCCTAAACTGTAGGAGGAACTGCTTTAGCATCCAAAATCATGCTCTGGACTAACTAACGTGTTAACCTGGTCCTGAAATCCAAGCCCATATCCATAGGTTGATTAATCTTGCAGCTGTAATTTGAGAAAATATTTAATTCAAGGGTTTATGGATAACTCATAATGAACATCAGGCTCAGAGAAATTCAGTGTCTCTGCTGCTTTGCAAGTTTGCTATCACAGTAAGCCATGGACTATGACTTTTCATAATCACATCCCAGGCATATCTAAATATAAACCCACATTAGCTCCCGGTCGAGATGTGCATATTATCTTTTCACTTTCAAAGACTAAAGTGTGCAAGCGGTAACTGCCTGTAGAAGAAAGGCTGAGAGCAGTCAAACAGACAAAGCGTATTTCAGATCTCTTTTCAGTTGCTCTTGTGCAGGGGTGAATAATTTTTTCCAGACAGAGAGATACCGGAGAGATGACCTCAGTAGATGGCAGAGGTAGTGCTCCAGCTATCATCCTGGCCTCTGAACCAAAGTAGCAGGTTTTATCTCACAAGAGGAATCTGCATTTCCTTGACAGGGGATTCACTCCATGCAGACATGACACACAGCAATTGATCATACGATTTCACAAGCAATACATTAAACAAACCAATGAGTCACCCAGTAAATCGTTTCCCCATTAAAACGTATAAATGGTTTATCATGCAATGGATAGTATGCTGACCACTTCTGCTATCTGACAGATAGGACTCAACCAGTCTGTTTTATCATTACAATACAACATCACAAGGTCACCATCTCTGTGACTGCTAAGTGGTAGCAAGGTTCAAGATAATCTATTAATTCAGCTAACACGCCAAGATCTAACAGCAATATGATGTGTCTTTTTCTGAGTTGATATTAAGAACGTATTAGTAGTAAGAAGATATTAAAGATGGGTGTTGGTTACTACATCTCCATGACAACATGATTGTGTGGTTGTATCTGACATCAGTCAATGTCAATTTCTTAATAAATAAAACATTTCAAATAGTTAACGTAGTCTTACTGGCTGTTGTGTCAGAGAGGGTAAAGGAACTTTTTGGATGGCTTATCAACGTATTGTGATTCATGGGTTCATGTTGATTTGAGGAAGAAAAATGATACAATGTGTCTGGTGGACAATTTGAGGTGTGCTTTCAGCTAGGGCTGTTACGTTGACCGTATTACCGCCACACCGGCAGTCACGGGTCATGACCGTTTAGTCACGGTAATTAGGCTTCTCCTAACTGTTGCTGCTGATGGTTATTAGTAACCTACCAAACTTGCTAACTGCCTGGTACTCAGCACTCTATTGTCCCTGTAATCACTCTGACATCATTGCAAATGTAATCGAAAATCTAATCAAACACTTCATGAGAGCCCATGGGCCCATGTTGCGCAACATTTCTATAGGCTATGCAATTGCGTGAGAAACAAAGTTGATGGCCTTTATTAAAAAGAGGAGGGTCCCATCAGCTTTCTATTGTTCTAGGCCTACTATATCCATTTCTCAAATTTCCCAATATTAAACATATTGGTTCTCTTTACAACAGGAGTATAGCCTACCTGGCTGGCATGAAAATTAACCATGGGAAAAGAGTCCTCCATTTGCTATTTAAGTGCATAGATGACAATAGATTATATTTATTTCCCATCCCCCTGTTTCGAGACAGGTGCATGATAATGGTCCATTCTAAATCCAAACAAATTTCACACATCTATTATTTAGTATATTTAAAGACAAGATTAAATCAAGATTAGTCTGATGGGTGACAATATTAGCCTATCATTTGTGAATTACATGTTATCACTTGTGAATGATGCCCAGCTTGTGTGCAGTACACCTCATGTAGCCTAGCCCATAGGCCTATATGTTTTGTATCACTACTAAAGTGGCAAACTAACTTCTTAAAATGAAGCACATTAATCCGCTTTACAACAGGTGTAGAGCCTAACTGGCATACATACTAGCATGAGTTCCAAATTTGGGGAAGATCCTTTTCACCATAAAAAAATGCTCCTTTGTAATAAAAGCATCACATGCATAAACGCATTTTCGGTCACTTTTGAGAATGGTGTTTTCCCACTAATTGATTGCATTTTGGAACATTTTCTACAGCCGTGTGTGTACTGCTGCGCTTATAATGTGAAGAAATAGCCTAATAGTTTATCAACATTTTAAGATAAACGTTCTGATCTGTTGCGTCAGCCTCATTGCTTTTAAAAGTTTTTTTGGTGCGAGTGGTTCTATTAATTTGGGATCTATCGCATCCCACAACTGTTCCAGACTATGTTTGGAATATTTATCTCGCACAGAATGGGTAAACCTTTGTACTATGGGGGATAGTAGAATGACATAGGCTAGTGCTTTGCTGTTCGTTAGGCCTACTCATCTTGTTGGCTGACAAAAAGTAAATGTGGACAGTTCTTCCAACATCTTCAATAGGCGCCTAGGAATTCGATAAGGACGTGCGCAGTTGCGTACCCGATGTGTCCGTCTTCCCCTGTAGCCTGTGAGAAGGACCCGATCACGTGACGGGCATAGGCTAATAAGAATTGAGCTATCTGAGAGAGCCATGTGAGTGAGAGGTGCTTCAGAACATGCAGCCGGGAGAAGAGAATTATAATTATTATATTCAGCCCAAGGGCACAACGGCCACTGGTTGCAAAAGGCATGGATTTTTTAGGGGGCATTACGGCCACACAAAGGGGATGCTGCCGGGAAATTCGGGGCATTATCAAGTGCTTGTCAAAATGTGAATGAGAGACTGATGCAGAGAGAGATTGTGCAGCCCATGCAAAAAAAACAAAGCAGAGCTCATGCCTTTCATGCAAATTTTTTCTAATAATCATTAGTGGCATCATGCGGCCTTAGAATGTATTAAAAGTCTAAACATATAGCCTAGCGTTTGTATCACAACTAAAGTTGCATAAATAACTCTAAATTAAGCAAATAGGAGGACCTGTTTCTTTGTTAACCGTTCAACACAGAATAGCCGCATGTGCGCACTCCCTCAAATAATTTGGGGAAAATATCCTTTCTATTTTATTCAGCTTTGTTCAATTGTATTCTTCATACTATAAAATAATGCCATGCAATTCTAAGCTAAATGAACTAGTGTAGCCCACAGCCATTTGGCATAGCCAGATCAGGGCCTAACATAAGGACAACTCAGAGTATGCTATTCTGTTCTTCTGAAATAGACAACATTTTATTCATATCATGTTTCTTTAGACGTGTATAAAATAAATAATTTATTGTGATGGTGTAGGTTATATTAAATGGATATATTGGACTTTTTTAAATGTAGATGTTCCATCTGTGGCTTGTAGGCTATAGGTGGAAGCCAGGAGATGCTAAATGTGTTTATGTTAATTAACAGTCAATTACCGTGACACCGGAAGTTATTTGCTTGACAATCACTGTCTGACAAAATTTCATGACCACCACAGCCCACTTTCAGCACTAAACCCAGGAAGCCTTACACCTGCGAGCCTCCTCTGCCCCGGTTCCTTGTCAAATCATCTTATTGAATGGCTTCTGAAGTGCAGCCCTGCAGACAAACACAGACCTCAAAGAAACAGTAAGTAGCCTGCTCACAAATCTCTTCTCAATGGACAGTTACTATTTTAAAGCAAGTTCATGGTTATACTTGTTATAATATATAATATATGCCAATTATCAAACGCATTTACTAAACGCGATGTACAGTAATGCGTACATACTTGTTGCTTTTTTTAAATGAGAAATGAAAACGTCGACATAAAATAAATATTTTGCCTAAGGAAAATTCCACAAAAGAAAAGAACTAGAGAGAGAATGTGGAGGGGGTTGGGGGAGGTCAACTGTCCCTTGCTGGAAAAAAGTTGAGGGGGGGGGCCATCATTGTGATGCAAATGTCAAAACCCCGTCTGCTGTTTGTGGCAGTTGTGTAGCTATGATACAAACCAGGTGGAATGTAAAGAATGCCCCTGATGAGGTGAGAGTGAAAACTGAAAAACATTTCATTCCACAACAAGTTTTAACCTGTTGCTACTGAGAGCCAATCATGGGCAACTTTTTTTGTACCTGGTGAGACTTTCTCAGTAGCTTGGAGACAAAAGCCTACTTTGTGATTTCCAAACTGCACTACCTGTGTCGACAACTTAACACTGTCTGCAAGACAAAACAGATTTACTGCACATGGACACTTGAGATTAAAGAATTTCCAAGTGGTGGCTGAGTTAACGGAGTTAACTGTAATAACAGAGGAAAAACTGCCCCTTTCTTATGTAGAAAACCGCCACACTATTACTTCCCATGTACACATTAACAACTCCCCAAAGGTATTCATCTTCTGTGTGCCTCTGCTCTGTTCAGTGAATTCATGACATTTCTGACTGGAGGTTTGGCAAATCTCATTAAAAACAGAGTTAATGTCGGATAATCAAATGTACAGAGACCAGATGGCTCAGTAAGCACAGCAAGGACGAATTCAAATTTTAACTGCTCTTGGATCTTAACACCATAACTGTAAAAACAACAGTGATGACATCTACATAAATTAGGCACACTGCTGCTACTGCGCCAACTATTGGCTTTTAAAATAGGATGCGAATCAAAAGTTACAAAAATAATTTAATGGCTGATAACTCGTGTCCAAAAAATGGGCCATAAGCACCACACATTGATTGAGATCTGGCAAATGCTCCAGCAGTGAACCATTGCCTGCAATCGAGATTAGCCTACTCTGTCGTGATTACAATTCTTTGAAAAAATTCTGTTCTTATGTTAATGTTGTTAATTTGCGACATGCAGAATTGCTTCTATGAAGTGGTCTGAGTTTGTGCAGACTCTCAATAACAGGCAGCGATTGGCCGGGTATTAGACTGAGCGCCTCTCCTCAGGGCTGGACCTCATCCAGATTAGCTAAATACAGCATGAACACATACACACAGTGGACATTTGACCCCCCCCCCCCCCCCACCCCACCCACAGGGACCATTGCAGCTGTCCATTTGAGAGCTGCATTGTACCAGGGACGAGTCCCTTAAAACCTCAATATGGTATAGGGTTACTGTGGACACTGCTAAAACAATCACAAAAGCTACGCCAAAGTGGATACTTAGGACAGGGGTCCATAGGAAGAGTACAGACAGGACTAAACCTGGACCACAGGCGGCAGTGGTGAATCACAGGTCACAGTGGCATTCATCGCTGGGAGGCACCGAAGCATGACCACAATCACAGGCTGCAGGCTGTGTCAATAATGAAGCCACTGGCAGACCAAAAGAAAATATATGTTTAAAGTTACCCACTAAACTCAAACAGCATGTATTCTTTCAACTGATCCAAACGTTTTTTGTTGTTGCTTGAGCATGCCTTAAAAAGGGTTTTGATGTTTGTTGATTAAGAAGGCAACTCAAGAGGAAACATATCATTTTCAATGGATCACAAGAAAGACCCACTTCCCAAAACACAATCAGTACAAAACCTCAGAATGGGTTTAACTAGTCAGTACCAGCTTCTTTCCATTCCGTATTACTCTCCTCTATTGAGCACCTTTTCCACTTGACCTGCCTCTGCAAGCCAAAACTATGTACGCCCGCCACATCCAGGGAGATGAAAATAACCTGATTAAAAACACTGACTTTTAAAAGAATAACACGTTACCCCCTGGCCCACCCCATCCACTCTCTTTCCATGACTTTGGGTGTATTTATATATCAAGTTGCCATGTAAACATAACAGCAGCATGATCAGATTCTGGCTGCATGGAGGTTCAGGGACATTATTTCTTTGTAGACCAATCAAAGCTAGATTCTTTCAGAAGTAGGCTACTTTGTCAAAACAAGTGCAGTAATCCCTTAAGCATTGATTTTATCCTTACTCAAGATCAGGGTGTATTAGTAAAATAAGGATTAGACTGCAAGAAACTTCATTTTGAAGGAAACTTTATGAGCACAGTCCCTATAGGCCTATTTGGTGGAGTAGCAGGCTAACAACCTTCAACAAAAGACCCATTAACAGATGGCACTCAAAAAGCCACCATCAACCTAACTCTCATAAATATACAGGCTGGATAATGAAAATACACAAAATATACTCCCCATTTCAGATGAAAGGAAACAGGTATTGGGCTTCATCAATAATACATCTCAACATGAATCATTCAGTTCTCTGCCTGGGAAGAGGCATCCTATGTGGAAGTGCACCTGTGATGGTGTATTCCATTACCAGAAAACAGATATTTTAATTAAAATTGTTAATTAAAAGAGTGCATTTTGATGCGACAAAGATTATTAAGAACTGTTGCCACTACAGCAAACAGGTCTCACAAAGGAGTGTCTGACAGCTGTCATTAGATCAGGAAGAACTCAGTGGGGACTAGAGACCCCAAAAAAAAAAATTTGAAAAGGCACCCCAACCAAACTGCATATAAATTGTCAGTGCAGACAAATTATTAGACAAGAAATTAATGCAATATCAGAGTAGAGAGAAGGGCTTCACTGTAGTCATTGCATTAACCACTTCCGTGCCTATTATCCTCATGGTTTTCACTGGTATGAGCACTCGGCTCTAAAGATAATTATATAGCACACCTAATGAGAACTGACACCTGGACAATATTTTTTTTATTTAACTAGGCAAGTCAGCTAAGAACAAATTCTTATTTACAATGACAACCTACCGGGGAACAGTGAGTTAACTGCCTTGTTCAGAGGCAGAAAGACAGATTTTTACCATGTCCGCTTGGGGATTCAATCCAGCAACCCTTCGGTTACTGGCCCAATGCTCTAACCACTAGGCGACCTGCAGCCCCAAAATGTCACTATCTTGGATAGAACTCATCAACTGCCCTGGCTCTGTTGAACAAGTGTAACATCACCTTGGTGAATGGTGATGAACTGTTCCTAGAAAATTGGACTGAGGTCAGACAAGCGGAGTCAAGCTGTTAAAGTCAATGTCTCCTGATGTCCATCTGATTCTTTGAGATTTTTTGATCTGGGGCACAGTTTAGGGTTCCACATTCAGCTGAATGGTATAACAAATAATAAGTATATTTGTTTCAAAGGTGTGATAACGTCTCAAATTTCACATGGGATAACTATATTAAACTACTCAAAATAATTTGCCACTATTTAGAAAAGAACCACTGAGGAGAAATAACTATCATAGCACCACCTAGCTGTTACATCTTTTTGGTAATCGTAGGTGTAGAAAATAGGGAAATATGTGTAGTTAGCTAAGAATATGATTCGGTAATTGCATTACTATTGGTTATTAACGTGTTATAGCAGAATTACTATTTGCCTTGGCTTAGCCTACTTACAGCTGTCCAATCAGCTTTTACACAGCCTCCTACTAAAACAAAAAAAGCATGCCAAATAAACTGTTCCATCAATGCACCCCTTTCCCAAAACGAGATCGACACAACAGTGGTACCCAGGCACCCTGAATTTGATGTAACCAGTAAGCTGGCAAGCTTTCCGTTTGTTGTTGTGTAACAGGATAGGTAATAAACATAGCTAGCAAATAACGACTACTCACTGTTAGTGAGCTATTGGAGATGAGCTCGCGCCACTGTTCCATGTTTAAAAAGTTGAACGAGTAACGACTGATTATTTAATTCAGCTAACACGTCGAAATTTAACAGCACTATTATGGGTCTCTTCATGAGTTAATATTAATAACGTATATCAAAGTTAGTAATCAGATATTAGAGATGGGTTTTGGTAAAACATCATAATTGTCCGCTCAATTTTGGAATAGCTAGGCTTAGCTATTTAAGGTAGACTAATGCTTATGTTACCTGACCCAGCTGGCAGCTAGCTAATGTTGGTTAACTCGGTTGGCTGTGCGATAAACAGTTGGTACAGTAGGTGAATGAATTGGCGTGTACCATGAATAATCGAGCTAACTTAGCTAAATTGAGTTAGGCAACATTTCAGCAAGTTGTCAGTCACATCCACAAAGTAAAATTCTACAAAATGTTCATGTTATGAGCTCTTTTAGCTAACGTTAGCTAGCTACTGTACAACTTGTAGCTAACTAGCTTGGCAGCTTCAGAGCAGGCATATGATAGCAGAATAAACCGATAATTACATTCTGCACACAACCTGGCACAAGGTTTAAACCCGTGTATAAAAATTGAAAAATGTGTACAAATATGGAACTAACTTAGCTAAATAGTTAGCAATACGATAGTTCACTTGCGGGTAAACTTATAGAAATGGCAGACAAGCAATCGCGTTGAATGGAGTAAACGACGTTAGCTTAGCTAACTGGCTAGTTAACGTTAGGTAGCTGCTTGACAGAAGATTCGTGGGGTGGATGTGACGAAGGGAAAGTAACGTTATCTACTAGGGTATGAAAGAGAGATTGGTGTGCATTCAATACCACAGTATCATTATCCCAAATTAGAATAAAGGTATCGTCTCAACTCCGTAAAGATATATTCACCTTTGCCTTGTATAAGTTCTGCCCTGGCTGTGCTCTCTTTCCCCTCTCTCACTTGCTCGTTGAGTTCCAGTTGCTTCTGCTGCTGCTGTTGCTGAGTGTTGCACCCGTTGGTAAGTAACTGTCTCCACGGCTACAGTCACTATGGCGTGCGGGAGTCTCGAGGCAACTGTTGCTACCCTCTCCTTCATACGTCAGTGGCAAAAAAAAGAAAAGAAAATGAGGGCGGGAATTCTGCGTTGACTCCGCCCACTAAGGCAATTGACCACTAGAGGGCGCTCTGACCTTATTAATCTCTGGTAAGGCCACAAACGTTTACATTTGGTCACGAATTTGAGATATATGTGTGAAGGATCCAGCAATCTGCAGATTTGTGCCATTTGTTTCTTGCAACAATTCACATAATTTATAAAACATCTATGGTAATTAATTCATTGGGTAATGCCAGAGCTAGAGAGTAGAAGTCTATATCACAAGAAAGTTAATGTGCAGCTGTTGATGTCAAATAAAATACAAATGTATTGGTCACATACACATGGTTAGCAGATGTTGATGCGAGTGTAGCGAAATGTTTGTGCTTCTAGTTCCAACAGTGCAGTAATATCTAACAAGTAATCTAACAATTCCCCAACAACTACCTAATACACACAAATCTTCTGAATGAGAATATGTACATATAAAGGGGTGAATGTACATATATATGTAAATATAAGTATATGGATGAGCGAATGATGTCAATGAATTCTGAAGAAAAAAGCATTTATTGCTTAAAGGTCAACACAAAAAAAGAATCAACAATAATGCTGTTATCAGCAATAAATATAAATATAACTCTAGTCTAAATAGGACATTGCTCTCTATATGCTCCTCTCTTCTAGTCATTGCTACTTTTTTATTTTACTAGGCAAGCCAGTTTAGAACAAACTATTACTTTCAATGCCTAGTTCAGGGGCAGAAGGACAGTTTTTTACCTTGTCAGCTCGGGGATTTGAACTTGCAACCTTCCGGTTAATAGTCCAACGTTCGAACCACTAGGCTACCTGCCACCACTAGGCTACTTGTACTATCAACACTAATTTCACCTGGGATTTAAAACACGAATTTTCTCCACAGAGACCAATATGTTAGTACAGTCAAAAATGTTTTTATGGATGTAGGTTTACACATACTAATTTCAAGATTATATAACAAATATAATAAAACACATTTGAAACACGTTTATCAATATTATGGGCACAACGTCATCCCCTGGGTGTGGTGGATGTAAAAGGTTTCATCACCACTATTCATTTTTCTACTAATAGGGAAATTATTTCAAACGACACGTTGATCTTTTAAGTCAGATACAAATCTTTCAGTTTCAAGTTACATTACCAAATTAAACTCCGCCACGTCACATTCTCCTCACAAAGAATCAGTACGCGCACCCTTGAAGCTCAGGGCTAGTGAAGTTCACGTGTCCGTATTCCCTAATCAACAACTTCAGCGCCAAAGTTTGCAACGCTGAAGTTACCAGCAGGAAAAAGGTTGATTGTTTTGTATTGACGGTAAGGGCTAACATTATCAAACATTATTTTCGTTGACTTACTAGCGAATAATTTTTGAAAACACAAGTTAACTAACGATAGCGGTGTTGAACGCGTGATGCTGACTCAGAAATTGTGTAGCGAACGTTACTATAGCTGGCTAGTTTACCAGGCGGTAGTTACGGATAGAGAAGAGCTATAGTTTTTGTTCACGATGATGCTCTTAATTGAAATGGAAAATCTTAATTGAAACGGGGATATTTAAACTTTGAAGCTAATTTGGTTAACCTTAGCTACAATTAGCCACTGTTCTAGGTAACATTACTTTTGTTAGCACGCGACGGCTGGCTTGACAGCCTTTGCTAACGTTAGCTAATCAGCTAGGTAACTTACCGGTAGAAGAGATATTCGAGGAATTTCTATTCCGTCTTTGCCGGTAGTTCGGCCAGTTAACCAACAGCGAGTAGATGCGTGTCATTCTATGTCAAACTCAGTGTTGGGAAGCTACTCTGAAAATGTATAGTTGACCAAGCGATCAATTACTTCAAACTGGAAGTTAAGCTTCATTAAAGCTACCCTTAACAAAACTATAGTTTACTTAACTGAAGTTACTTTGAGAAAGTAGTGCACTACATCCAAAATACTTCGTGAGAAATGATCATATCTAAGTCTGAAATATAATAGATTGCATGAATTGAACACTCTGGAATCAGATGTTAACCGAAGTAAAAAGTCATTAACTACTGAAAACACTACCAAGAGTTGAATTTAGGTCAACTACCACCAAACTACAGTAAAATGTAGTTACATTTCTAGTTGGAACTAAATGTATTTCACTCAACACTGCAAACTAGTTGCTTTCAGTTCATAAAACCCCCAAAATATATATATCCAGAGCCAGTGTAATAGGTGGGCATTAGGGGGCCTGCCCTACCGTATTTAAATATTGGTAATTTATTTACATGACGGAGAGGAGCACAGACAGAATCATCAATCGCACGTAACGCATCTGAGCGATCGAAACGGCACCCCTCTGTCTCAGTATGTGTAGGCCATGTGTGATGCTGTCTGACCAAAAAGAGTATGGCATGTCGTACCGCATGCCATACTTGGTCAGACCGCATCAGATACATGGGCTACATATAGTATAGGGCTTTCCAACCCTGTTCCTGGAGAGCTACTGTCCTGTAGGTTTTCACTCCAACCCCACTCTAGCGCACCTGACTAATTAGCTGGTTATAAGCTGAATCAGGTTAATTACAACAGGGATTGGAGTGAACCTACAGGAGGGTCACATTAACAGGTAATACATTTTTATGGTTAAATTACATGTATTTACTATAAAAACCCATTTAAATGTGTGCACGCAACTGCGTGGAGGTTTCAGGGCTGGCGCCCCTTGCAAAACCAAAAGTCCCAGTAAAGCAAAATTATGTTGAAAAGCTGTTTTTAAAATACATTTTCCCAGACGTTGAAAATAAGTATTTTCTGGATTTACTGAGGTGCAGTCCCATTTGTGGTAAGCCTACCGTTTGTAAAACACCAAAAAAAGGTGTTTTACAATGTTTTGTTAACATGACAGCGCATTTATTTTATTGAGCTCCAATTAGGTTAGGCTATTTGATCATAGAAACCTACATGATGTAAAAAGTGTCCGTCTCATTACATTGTCATACATTTTTATCTCGTTTGAAACGCTATTAGCGCGCACCCCGCTACCTAGCTAGCCATTTCACATCGGATACACCAGCCTAATCTCGGGAGTTGATAGGCTTGAATTCATAAACAGCAGAGCTGCTGGCGAATGCGCGAATGCGCACTGCATCGATTATATGCAACGCAGGACACGCTAGATAAACTAGTAATATCATCAACCATGTGTAGTTATAACTAGTGATTATGATTGATTGATTTTTATAAGATAAGTTTAATGCTAGCTAGCAACTTAACTTGGGTTCTTACTGCATTCGCGTAACAGGCGGGCTCCTCGTGAGGCAGGTGCTTAGAGCGTTGGACTAGTTAACCGTAAGGTTGCAAGATTGAATCCCTGAGCTGAAAAGGTAAAAATCTGTCGTTCTGCCCCTGAACAAGGCAGTTAACCCACCGTTCCTAGGCCGTCATTGAAAATAAGAATGTGTTCTTAACTGACTTGCCTAGTTAAATAAAGGTGTAAAAAAAAAAATCCATAATTACCGATTTCCGATTGTTATGAAAACTTGTAATCGGCCCTAATTAATCGTCCATTCCGATTAATCGGTCGACCTCTACTAACTAGTGTTGCATGGTATTTTGAAACTGTTACTTTTTTTTATACTAGAACATGAAAAATGGTTCTGTACTAGAATTTGTAACTTTCGGTTAGGGTTTGGCGGTATCCAGATGTCCATACCTTCATACTGTGCCTGTGCCATCCTGGGATATACGATATTACCCGTAGTGCACACAAGAAGCACTATTTTATTTTTTCAAACGTAAAGGAGGCCCTAAAAACGTCACTTACCAGAATACTAACAAGTACTAAGCAATCCTCGTATGTGAACAAGCGCATTGCGAACATTTAGTACAGTTTCTGACCTAAACTATACAAGTAACTCAAAAATGCTACGTAGTTTGCTGCACGCACAAAACAAATATTAGCCAGCAAGGCACTTGATCCAGGAGAGGGTTCTCTGCTGTTACCAAGAAAGTGCTTGATTTTGGAAGAAGCCAGCTAGCCACTTAGCTAGATAGCTAACTAGCTACTAAATTAGCAAACCAAATGCACAACTGCAGAGAATTTTAGCACATTTTAGACAGTTAACTTAATAGTTATAAGATATCTAGCTGGAAAACATTTTGTAGTGAATATCATACGGTAATTAGATCACCTGGCACATGCTGCACGACAGTGAGTGACTCAAGGCTCCGGTTGTTTTGTTCTTGAAAACAAACATGTTACTGGGGATTACCGTATGCTACTTAAGAATGTGATCGGTGAAATAAAGAACATTGCGTTTTATTATGCCTTTTTTGCAGTGGTATTTAAGTCAATTCTGTTATTGTAAAAACACTAGCAATAACCCTCTGCAAAATTAATTTATTCAAACAGTCACTACCACATTTTCCACATCCGATGTGCTTTAAGTCTGAGTTCAATAGTTCCAAAACAATTTGGTTTTACTTTCCTTGGTCATTCAGTTTGAAAGTGGGGTACTTCCCTGTTTCCTTTTTGCATTGTGAACTTCCCTAGGAGGGGGATTCCCGCTAAGACTATTCATTTTAGGTTGAGGAAATTTGTTTATCTCAAATTAATAGTACAATCCGGAGTCGGTGTTTCAGCTCCAAGGCAGCCCTGTCTGGAACAGAATAGGTAAACTGCATTGATTTGTTTTGTACTTCATCTTGTTGCCACGGGATATAACTTACAAATTGACTTACAAACATCGCTGCTTGTCATTTTTCGTTAGAGTTGGTTACTTTGACTGAGTTATGTGAGTGAGGGATGGTAGTTTCAAAGCAAAGTGGGCTCTAACCTACTCAAGCCACGGAACTGGCTAGACCTTCCACATTGGTGCAAATTCAGGCTATTTACTGCAGAGGAGGAAATTTAAAATGTCTACTAAAACATTTCTGCACTACTTTCTCTTCCACCATAGACTGACATCCTCTGGAGGAAAACATTCTCTTTTTGATTTTCTGTATTATCAGGCCCTGTCTCTGCAAACTAGAAATACAGGAATGAGCTGCCAAGCAGAATTGATTGTCCTGAGTCATTACCCATAATTTTAGCATCCATGTGTAAAACTAACTCTGGTTTGATTACTTTTTGTGGCCTGCTTGTAGGGTTGCACATTTTGGGGAATATTCAGAGGTGGAAACTTTCTGTGGGAATTAATGGGAATATATGCAAATTCATATTAATACCATTTCCAAATTTTTTTTATTTGCATTGGATATATTTACCATATCATATGGAGACCGAAACAAACATTTTACCTTATAATAAGTAGACATAATTGCAAATGATTAAATACTTCCAATATAATTTTTCCCCCAAATGTAGTTATGAATTGAACTTTTAATTGAGTTGAGTTCACATGGGATGATTTCACTGAACAACAAAAGAAAGGGAATATTGAATGATCCACAATGATCCATCGGATCTCCCAAAAATATTTTTCAACATGCATCAGTAAAATGATAGTCTGGAAACTAAAGTTTTGGTTATCTTCCTCTCAGGCTTCCATGTCTTCTCCCTGGACATCCTCAATGTCCACCTCTTGAACATCAGACCCTGAGGCCTTATCTTTACTGTCACTTTCCAACCATGTTGAAGATGGCTCGCTGTCAGCCTAAAAAGCCTCAAATTTGCCCGGAAGGCCACCAATTTTTCAACCCTTGTATTGATCAGCCTGTTGCGTGCTTTGGTGTGTGTGTTCCCAAACAAGGACCAGTTGCGCTCTGAGGCGGCTGATGTTGTTGGGATTTGGAGGAGGCTGGAGGCAACAGGGGAAAGAGCCTCAGCTCCACCAGGTGGCTGATGAGATATGTTGGTACGACTGCCATACTGCATCTCCATCCCAAAGCCCTTGCATGGAGGTGTACCTTCGAAGACTGCCAAGAACCATGCCCTCATCCGGGCCAAGGTGGCGAGACACAGTGGTGATGACACCATAGGCCTTGTTGAGAAAGAAAGGATTATCAGAAAGGATTATCTTGCCAGCATACTTGGGGTCCAACATGTATGCTGTGGCGTGTATGGGCTTCAGGCAGAAGTCTTCACGCTTTTTGATGTATTTCAGAACTGCAGTTTCCTCTGCTTGGAGCAACAGTGAAGTGGGCAGGGCAGTAGGGATTTCTTCTCTTACATCTGCAAATAGAGTCTGAACATCAGACAGGATGGCATTGTCTTCCTCAATCCGTGCAATGGCAACTGCTATAGGTTTCAGGAGTTTCAGGCTGCTTACCTCTCTCAAAATGCATCATCCAGGAGGATCCTCTTGATAGGGCTGTCCATATCAGCAGACTGGGATATGGCCATTTCTTGGAGAGACTCCTTCCCTTCCAGGAGACTGTCAAACATGACAATGCTGGGCAGCTTCAATGTGGTGCGCTTATTCTTCTTCTCACTTTGCTTGGTGAGGTAGATTTCTGATAACTTGATGACCCTTCACGTACCTAACCATTTCCTTGGCTCTCTTGTAGAGTGTATCCATTGTTTTCAGTGCCATGATGTCCTTGAGGAGCAGATTCAATGCATGAGCAGCACAGCCAATGGGTGTGACATGACCAAGCAGCCTTCATGACCAGGCAGCATTCTGTCACCAGTGCAAATACCTTCTGTGGTCCAAGGTCAATGATGACTGCCTTCAGCTCATCTGCAATGTATAGACCGCTGTGTCTGTTCTCTTGTAGAATACTGGTTGAGGGGTGGAGATTATGTAGTTAATTATTCCTTGCCCACGAACATTCGACCACCCATCAGAGATGATTGCAATAGTCTGCTTTCTCTATGATTTGCTTGACCTTCACTTGAACTCTGTTGAACTCTGCATCCAGCAAATTAGTAGATAACGCATGTCTGGTTGGAGGGGTGTATGCTAGGTGAAGAACGTTCAGAAATCTCTTCCAATACACATTGCCTGTGAGCATCAGAGGTGAACAGGTTGCATACACAGCTCTTGCATGACATTCATCAGCATTTCTCTGACTACTTTCCTCCATTGAGTCAAAAACAACTTCTGATTCCAGGAGGACCATGAGCTGTTGTTATCGATAAGGTGTCTGATTCATAATTTTCACCTCGAATAGAAGTAGAGGGACTTTTGTCAGAGGTTGCTTGTTGTGAGCGCTGAGGGAACTTTATGCACTTGGCCTGATGATTCCCCATCTTTGTTGCATTCTTCACAGTATTTGCAAATGTACACAGCTTTTCCTTCTACATTAGCTGCAGTGAAATGTCTCCACACATCAGTTAGTGCACGTGTCATTTTCCTGTAAAGATGAGTGAACATTTTTTATTAAAAAACCCTCAAATACAATTCCATGTACAGATAAATAGTTAAGCAGTTAGATTAAACAACTCCTTTTTGTAAGAAATGTTTTAAAATGAAACATGTATGGAAATGGGTGAATTTAACACTCCTCATTTAGCAGGCTCAAGCAAGCTAAAACCCACATTGTAGCAAAAACTATCTAGCAGAAATTGTTAACAAGTTGGAAATGATTTAAACACATTTTGCTGTAGGCTACTATTTACTACTTAACAAAAGATAATGTATGTCATTTATAAAATATATTCACCCCACCCAGTATTGTAATCAACTTACCAGAAAGCATGTAGCATCTCATTAGTGTGCAAGATCTTGAGAATCAGCTGAACATGTGATGGAAGAGTGCACTTCACATGTGATGGAAGAATGCACTGTGCATGCAGAGGGTTGTAATTCCATTGAATTTTGGATAGTTTAACCAGAATATGCCACAAGACCTAGAATTGCCTTATGTATCCCACAAAATAGGTTAAGAATTAACATTAGACCAGAAAAGAGTGGAGTGTATCTACACGTTCGAAATGGTTGGAACTTTGAACCTCAACATGAGGTGAAGAAAAATAAAACTCACCTCCCAGACCAAAACATCGCCAGGCTGCAGCTGCGCATGTAAAGTGGTTTAAACTCTGACTATCAACAGGAGGTGGAGAGGAGAAAACTCCCCTCTCTGACAATTACTGGTACGGCCGATTAGCTGTCCTAAGCCAAATATCTAGAAAAGCACATTTTAGTGGGACCATCCTACTACTCTTCAAATCCTCCTACTGTACTACTCTTCTCAAATCTCCATAGTATGCTACTCTCAGAGGGAACCATCGACACGGCTGGCTAGCTTATCTTCCAAGGAGAATCTTCCAGAGTGAACAACAGTAGAAGATGGGAAAGGGGAGACCCCGTTCTGACAATCAGAGAGCCATACAAGCATGCTGCTGAAAGGCCAACAACATTCCTAAGGAGGGCTGGTTCCGACAGAGACAAAGGGCGAACAAAGGCACTCGCATGTAAATACATTCATGATTTCTTATTCCAAACGGGCGGCGGTTCGTGTGTAAAGTATACGATTACTGTGAGAAGTGTCTAAAATGTATCAACGATAAGTGTCTTTTTCTCACTCCATGTCATTGTGTAACTAGCTGCCATGTGGTCAGTCCACCAAGGACCTTTTTCTCATGCATTAAGTGTGTTTATTCTGTGTCATTATTTAGTTAGCTAGTAAATAAATAAACCCATTTGTGTAGTACTGAATCATAAGGCTGGGGTTTTTGCAGATCCAAGAAGGTTGTTGGGGGGGGGGGGTTCTAAGGGGTTGTTAGATGGCGATGACAGGGATCAGCCAATTAAAATCTGCGGTCGTTTCATCTGCCCCCGCCATAGCCTCAATTCAAGTCCTATTCTGAGGCGCTGTAAAACCAGATGGGTTTGACAGAGATCTCGTCCACCGGCCAGATTTCTTCTGACTAATTCTGCAAATATTTGATTATAACACATACCCTCCCCCTTTCATACTCTGGTCACAAGCAGGTAGGGTTGCAAAGATTCCACCAAATTCCAGGGCTTAAATTCATCAAAAAAAGTTAGCTTATAACAGTGAACCTTTTTTATGCTCTCTTTCGAAATGGGCGGTTCCATCAGGCTGACATGCTCTCTAACCTCACTCGGGGCGTGGCTTATTACTTTGCGCAGTTTGTAGAAGACAAGAGAATTTATGGCTCCTAAAATCATTCCTATCTCAAGAAATACTTTAATCATATTTCATATACAACGTTAAGGGTGGAAGCTTGACAGATAAAGGGGATATACTTTCCAAGTTACAGTATTTCCTTTAACCTTTTTAATGACATCACAAAATAAAAACCAATATGACATTAGTTTTCCCCGACCATTCCCAACATTAATATTATGTTAGAAATATTGTTCCAGTATTCACTTGTTGAACGTGTTAGAGTTTTGGTGGGAAAAGCCTGTTAACTTCTTCGGGGTAGGAGGAAGCATTTTCACTTTTGGATAAATAGCATGCCCAAATTCAACTGCCTGCTACTCATCCCCAGAATATAAGATATGCATATTATTAGTAGATTTGGATAGAAAACACTCAGAAGTTTCTAAAACTGTTTGAATCATGTCTGTGAGTATAACAGAACTTATGTAGCAGGCAAAACCCAGAGGACAAACCATTCAGAACTTTTTATTTTTTGAGGTCACTGTCTTTTCAATTAGTTTTAATTGGGACACCAGATTTCTAAGGAACTCGTTTGCAGTTCCTACCGCTTCCACTGGATGTCACCAGTCTTTGGAAATTGGTCGAGGTTTTTCCTTTGTGTGATGAAGAAGTATGGCCATCTTAAATGAGAGTCACTTGAAGTAAATTGTTTGAGGCACATTACCAGAAAAGTTGCGTCAGTTTGTTTTCTTTTTGTATTGAACACAGATCATCCCGTCTTCAATTTGATCGATTATTAACGTTTAAAAATACCTAACGTTGTGTTACAAAAGTAGTTTGAAATGTTTTGGTAAAGTTTACATGTAACTTTTGAGATATTTTGTAGTGACGTTGCGCAAGTTGGAAACTGTTTTTCTGGATGAAACGCGCCAAATAAATTGACATTTTGGATATATATCGACGGAATTAATCGAACAAAAGGACCATTTGTGATGTTTATGGGACATATTGGAGTGCCAACAAAAGAAGTTCGTCAAAGGTAAGGCATGAGTTCTATTTTTTTTTCTGCGTTTTGTGTCGTGCATGCAGTGTTGAAATATGCTACTCTCTTTGTTTACTGTTGTGCTATCATCAGATAATAGCATCTTATGCTTTTGCCGAAAAGCCTTTTTGAAATCTGACATGTTGGCTGGATTCACAACGAGTGTAGCTTTAATTTGGTATCTTACATGTGTGATTTAATGAAAGTTTGATTTTTATATCATTTTATTTGAATATGGCGCTCTGTATTTTCCCTGGCTATTGGCCAGGTGGGACGATTGCGTCCCACCTACCCCAGAGAGGTTAACAAAGCCATTCCTTTGGTTGATCCTGAGACCTCTCAGGATCTCCTCTCTGTTAATTTATGACAGGGTATGAGCTGTCAAACTGACACAGTTCCCTCCCCTCTTCTGTCGGTGAGAGAAGGTCTGGTTACTGTCATCCATTGCCAAGCTGATCTGACCCATTCGGATCCTCACATGACAAATGCGTTTAGCTGATTTCTGCTGAGTTCAATTCCATTTATTGTTGAATTCCATTTTAATGTCTGGATTCCGTGAACCGTCTGCGTTCTTCGCATCAAGGATTTTATTGGGCTCTACAATTGAGCCTAGGGACGAGGTTAGGTCTGAAGATGTCAACTGGGCTGTTTTCTTGGCAGGCTTTTGTATGCTATTGAATAAAGCAGTGTTGGTTGTGTGTATGCTTGTTCATAGATGAGACTGTTGTGATGTTAGAAATAGGTAACTGAACGGCAGAAGTAAAGGTATGCGAGAGTGGACAGGGTGAAAATGTGAAGTGCACAGTAAGTCTATGTAAGCTATATATTTGACAGTGACCAGCTTGCCCCTTGGGTAAAACGATGGCTTTGGCATTTGCAAGCTATTTGGAACTTTTGTCAACCAGTGGTTAATAGGACGAACTTTGGTTATGATTAGTGAAGCCTTTGAGGCTTGCAGCAAATTTTGCCAAAAAAACAGTTCATTACTCTGAGCTTAACTCAATGCCCATTAGTGACATCTGCGCGTCAGCAATAAATGTGTTTGATGTTAACGAACCTAACGTAGCAGGCATAAAAGAAACGTCTGAAACTAGATCTCTTACATACTGGTCTTGATGAGAAAACAGTTGGAAGTTTATCTTCTACACTGCTCAACCAATCCAGTTAATGTAGATTTCAGATGGAGTGTCGACTTGATAACATCCAAAAGTGGAAGTTGTCACAGGCTCTTTCCATTTCCCCTGAAAACTGGAACAGGGCAGAGGCTAGATGTTCAAAAGTGCCCTGCCCACCCCACCCACCACAATATTCATCAAACTCCATGGCACAGTGGTTAGTCGCAGGCCTTAGTAGCCTACAATCAGTTAAGCCTTGTTCACATTGGCAGTTTGAAGTGGCTCATCCTATTTATTTGCATATGCAATTTGAATCTATTATTTTTCCTGCAGTCTGAACAGCCAAAAATCACATGGAATAGGATATTTCAAGCCACATTTCAAACTACCTTCGTAGGTGGTTTGAAGTCAGATACAAATCTCATTCCTGGTCATGTGACTTGTCTGATTTATTTGCCCCGAGTGGTTTTCAGACTTATTTAGCATATCTTGTTGCTTGCTAGCTACTCTGACAGTTTGAAAAGAACATGTGGTAGCTAACTAACTTGTTGTTGTCAAATTAGTGAATATGCTAGAGAGCTAAGCAGCTAGCTAGTTGACTGCTGTCTAGCCAAAAATGACGTGTTTTGAAAGTTGGATCACTTAAAGCCTCAAAGAATAAGACGTTCTTACCCTAATGAGTTTGAACATTCAAAGCAACTGGGAAACGACATGGCAGGCATTGTCACCTTAGCTTGCTACATAACTTCTGAGTGACATTCAGTAGTCCAAAACAGATTTGAAAAACAAAACTGCTTTGAGCATTAACTGCAGTGTGAAGAAGGCTTTAGAATAACAGGTTTGCATCTTACATTGTGCTTCCCTTTTTTTGCCTTCAAGTTTACTATTTTTGAAAAACGAAATCTATGGCATTTAGGATGCTTAAGACGAGCTTATATTCTACTAAATAAAACCAATTATTTGAACAACAATGTGCAGGAAGTTAGATTTCACATTAAATATTTGTTTAAATGGTGCCTTCCCTGGGATTTGACCCCATACCCTGTTTGAGTGTTCTATGGTCCCCCAATCTTACCTGCTGCGCTACAGTTCAAGTGCACTATTTAACAAAAAATCCTAACTAGATTTCTAAGTACGGTGTCCAGTAGAGGTCAGTGTTTGAAAACAACTTGGAATCAAAGATGGCACCCCCGGTACTACTGCGAAATCAGTGCGATCTCGTATTTCTCAACAAGCAGTTTGAAAATGCACGGTGATCAAGCAAAGCTTCAGACGTCATTGATCACGCGATAATGTTACTTTGAAACGAGCATCATTACATTGTATCGGATCAGTAATGCTTTGAAGACCGTAACGGAGCTTCGGTATCAATCGTCCTATCACTAGCTATAGGCTTTACCGGCATTTTAAAAAAGGGCACTTCCGATCACGAGTAAATCCGATTACGAATATCAAGTGTGATACAATGGATATGATTACGAGTATGACGAGATCGGCATACCCCTCACACTCAACTCTGGACATTGAAATCAGTTCCACTGCTTCCCTCCAGGGACTGATTTCAACCTGGGACACCAGGTGGGTGCAGTTAATTATCAGGTAGAACAGAAAACCAGCAGGCTCCGGACCTCGTGGGGTAAGAGTTGATTACCCCTGCTCTAGATTATTTCAGATAAGTCAGTTGAAAGCAGAATGTACATTACAGTTCTGAGATCCCTCCTCGATGGAACAGGGGTGCTTAACGAACAGTTAACTCAACAGGTCTTTAATTCTAACCATCATAACTCAGTATAGTGTGCAATACTGCTCTCACTGAGTGCATCTCAGAGCGAATCGTTATGTTCCTAAACGACCCCAACAGATGAAAATACACACGATTTACTTTCCTATTCAATTATTAACAAATTATGCAAATAAATAGCCTAATGCCTGAATGCATTTATTCCAGACACAGATTTAGATGAAGTTAGGCTAATTCGCTTGCTCCATATATTGTTTAACTTTTAAGAGGAGCAAAACTTTTCTCTCCTGATATGTCACATCTGTACAATCTATATTTTGTCATTTTTATTCTCTGATGTGTTGCTCTGTAAACATGCCTGGGTGAGAATAAATAATAGCAAGCATGGGCTTGGATCGCGACATAACGACAGACATCATTAGCAATGGAATAATAAGGACCGACAAAGTAGGCTTACTAAACTACGCGAAGTAGACAGATAAATACAAGAATATGGCTTCAGCAAAGTCGACAGGAAATAACTAGATTGAACAACAATGACTAGCTACAGATTCGGATTCCTACACAATGTTTGGAGAAGGGGAGACTTAGAGACGCGCCACAGAGGAAGAGCGGCTCGTTTTAATGCAATTTGTTGTAGCAGTCTCAAACAATACCCCGCCCATTCCTTTACAGACAGAATAACTAGCCAATAGCTCTTCACACTGAGTGAAAGATGCGGATTACTGTTTTCCCATCACAGATAATTACAAAAAATACTGGTCATAATCGTATTTAATCATATCCATTACGATGCTGGTTTTGCCCGAGTACTCGGCACACCCCTAGTCTAGAAGATTTGTAAGGGGCCGTACAGACAGATTTTGTATCCTTCAAAAACGAGTAGGCCAATGTTTTTTCAATGGTGTTCATACGTTAACAATGGAGAGCCTCCATAGTTTTGTTCTTAGTTTTATGTATGAAACTCTCCTGACTTTTTACCGTCAAAAGTTTGTATTAACTTTGAGGGGACGAACGGTTTGACACATTTGTCTGTTATTAACCGTCTGTCTGACCTAACTCTTCGCCTGCAGCAGTGATGACAAAATTGTCTAATTCTCCTGTAATTATTTTTCTGTTTGCACCTATTCTGTTAAATTTGAGTGAATTCACTCCTGAGACTCATTCTAGTGTATTGGGCCTTAAACATTCGTTTTTTTTTTGTGGCGAATGAGTTATTAGTGGGTGGATTTCTTTTTAAACTACAAGCAATATAAACTCCTATAAAAGTATATGTAACTGATGAAAGACCAAAGGCGCCAGTAGTTCTGGTTAATTATTTGATGAAGCAACAGTAACTAAACTCATCAAAAAAAGAAATGTCCTCTCACTGTCAACTGCGTTTATTTTCAGCAAACCTAACAAGTAAAAATATTTGTATGAACATAACAAGATTCAACAACTGAGAAATAAACTGAACAAGTTCCACAGACATGTGACTAACATAAATTGAATAATGTGTCCCCTGAACAAAGGGGGGGTCAAAATCAAAAGTAACAGTCAGTATCTGGTGTGGCCACCAGCTGCATTAAGCACTGCAGTGCATCTCCTCATGGACTGCACTATATTTGCCCTTTCTTGCTGTGAGATGTTACCCCACTCTTCCATCAAGGCACCTGCAAGTTCCCGGACATTTCTGGGGGGAATGGCCCTAGCCCTCACCCTCCTATCCAACTGGTCCCAGACTTGCTCAATGGGATTGAGATCTGGGCTCTTTGCTGGCCATGGAAGAACACTGACATTCCTGTCTTGCAGGAAATCACAAACAGAACTAGCAGTATGGCTTGTGACATTGTCATGCTGGAGGGTCATGTTAGGATGAGCCTGCAGGAAGGGTACCACATGAGGGAGGAGGATGTCTTCCCTGTAACGCACAGCGTTGATTTCCTGCAATGACAACAAGCTCAATCCGATGATGCTGTGACACACCGCCCCAGACCATGACGGACCCTCTACCTCCAAATCGATCCCCCTCCAGAGTACAGGCCTTGGTGTAATGCTCATTTCTTCGACGATAAACACGAATCCGACCATCACCCCTGGTGAGACACAACCGCAACTCGTCAGTGAAGAGCACTTTTTGCCAGTCCTGTCTGGTCCAGTGACGGTGAGTTTGTACCCATAGGCGACGTTGTTGCCGGAGATGTAAGGCAGGTCCTCACCAGACAACAGGCCTACAAGCCCTCAGTCCAACCTCTCTCAGCCTATTGCAGACAGTCTGAGCACTGATGGAGGGATTGTGCATTCCTGGTGTAACTCTGGTAGTTGTTGTTGCCATCCCGTACCTGTCCCGCAGGTGTGATGTTCAGATGTACCGATCCTGGGCAGGTGTTATTATACGTGGTCTGCCACTGCGAGGACGATCAGCTGTCCGTCCTGTCTCCCTGTAGCGCTGTCTTAGGCGTCTCACAGTACGGACATTGCAGTTTATTTCCCTGGCCACATCTGCAGTCCTCATGCGTCCTTGCAGCATGCCTTAGGCACATTCATGCAGGGACCCTGGGCATCTTTCTTTTGGTGTTTTTCAGCATCAGTAGAACGGCATCTTTAGTGTCCTAAGTTTTCATAACTGTGGCCTTAATTGCCAACAGTCTGTAAGCTGTTAGTGTCTTAGCAACCATTCCACATGTATATTAATTGTTTATGGTTCATTGAACAAGCATGGGAAGCAGTGTTTAAACCCTTTGCAATAGAGATCTGTGAAGTTCTATGGATTTTTACGAATTATCTTTGAAAGACGGGGTCCTGAAAAAGGAATGTTTTTCTTTTTTTGCTGAGTTTAGGTCAGCAGGATAAGGATGTCCTCCTGGCAATGTTATTTGGTCACCAACTACTTCTTAGAGTTCAGTGTGTTAAATCGGAGGGCCTGTTGTACGGACCTCTGGCAGTCTCTATGGGGGTCCCACGGGGTTCAATTCTCTGACTCTTTTCTCTGTATATATCAATGATGTCGCTCTTGCTGCTGGTGATTCTCTGATCCACCTCTACGCAGACTACACCATTCTTTATACATCTGGCCTATTTTTGGACACTTAACAAACCTCCAAATAAGCTTCATTGCCATCCAACACTCCTTCCGTGGCCTCCAACCGACTTAAAATGCTGGTCAACTAAATGCATGCTCTTAAATCAATTGCTGCCCGTCCGACTAGCATCACTACTCTGTACGGTTCTTACTTAGAATATGTGGACAACTACAAATACCTAGGTGTCTGGTTAGACTGTAAACTCTCCTTCCAGACTCACATTAAGCATCTCCAATCCAAAATTAAATCTAGAATCGGCTTCCTATTTCGCAACAGACTCCTTCACTTATGCTGCCAAACACATCCTCGTAAAACTGACTGTCCTACCGATCCTTCACTTCAGTGACGTCATCTACAAAATAGCCTCAACACTCTACTCAGCAAACTGGATGTAGTCTGTCACCGTGCCATCCGTTTTGTCACCAAAGCCCCATATACTACCCACCACTGCGACCTGTATGCTCTCGTTGGCTGGCCCTCGCTTCATACTCATCGCCAAACCCTCTGGCTCCAGGTCATACGTTTTTGCTAGGTAAGCCCTGCCTTATCTCAGCTCACTGATCACCATCGCAACACCCACTCGTAACACGCGCTCCAGCAGGTATATTTCACTGGTCATCCCCAAAGCCAACACTTCCTTTGGCCGCCTTTCCTTCCAGTTCTCTGCTGCCAATGACTGGAACGAATTGCAAAAATCACTGAAGATGGAGACTTATCTCCCTCTCTAACTTTAAGCATCAGCTGTTAGAGCAGCTTACCGATCACTGTACCTGTACACAGCCAATCTGTAAATAGCACACCCAACTACCCCCTCCCCATATTTTTATTTATCCTCTTGCTCTTTTGCACCCCAGTATCTCTACTTGCATATCTATAACTCCAGTGTTAATGCTAAATTGTAATTATTTCGCCTCTATGGCCTATTTATTGCCTTACCTCCCTACTCTTCTATATTTGCACACACTACATAGATTGTTCTATTGTGTTATTGACTGTACGTTTGTTTGTAACTCTGTTGTTTTTGTCGTAATGCTTTGCTTCATCTTTGCCAGGTCGCAGTTGTAAATGAGAACTTGTTCTTAACCTTGCCTACCTGGTTAAATAAAGGTGAAATAAATCAAGTAAAAATTATCCATTTAGTCTCTGGAAAGTCATAGCTCAGCTAGCATAGCTGCTGGATCTCTATAGCAACCTGGCCTGATAACCAGATTAATCCCCCTTCCTTGTCCTGTAGTAACCCACGCCGTCATATCTGCATTGTGTGTGTGTGTGGGGGGGAGGCGCTCACAGCATCATCCAAGAGAAGCGAGAGGAAAGGGAATTTAACCGACTGCAGACCCATTCCCCTCCCCCTTGCATTCATTTGGCTGATGTGACCTTATATGTGGGACGAGTCTTGTGGTGTGAGCACTTTCAGCCAATGAGATGGGCTGTAGTGTTGGAATACTAGTGGGGGAAGTGTGTAAGGATGTCTGCAGGAAAGAAGCTAGTGCTGAGAGGGTGGGGTTTTGGAGGAGGGACAAACTCAGAGTTTGAAAATTAATGATGTGTTACAGAGGAGACTGAGTGGCCAGCATATTTTGTGTCTAGTGGCTGACAGAATACAAAGCACGCTTACGCAGTCCAGAGAACCGGCAACCAGAACTGAAACAAGAAATCTGAAGTTTGCCTACTAGGATGCACTGTAAGTCCTTCTACATGATTTGGAATGAGATGTTCAGCCCTTTCACTTAAATCTGACAGGCAACTGCTTATGTCAATTGACGCTTTTTATCTTTATATCAATAATCTTCTGGTTTTGGCTTATGGGAAGGCATTTCTCTAGCGTCATTGGGCTCTTTAAAGGTGTGACTGATGGTTTCTGTGTACCATCAGTATTTACATTTGAGTCCCTCTGTTAGTTTGAATTGTCCTTCGTATGGTTTAGTTCGTAGATTAATATTACGTTATTGAGTTCAAAACAATTTATATACTACAGCTATGAAGGCTGATATGTGGTACTGGTTCATCCACCTCACTAGCCCATGTAGTCAGCAGGTATGTGTGCCTGCTTGCTGGCTGGGATGGAGCATCCAACCCTACATGTAGAGCTAATAGGACAGGGTAGGGCGAGGCAGAAAGAAAGAAACCCCAGCATTACTGGGACTCCTCGCTAGGCTGCTGCTGCCAGAAACAGCAGTTGGGTGGATGGATTGATGGAAACTTGATTCACCCCCAGTGTTGGAGCAGCCTTGGAAACAGGTCCAGGCAGAAGGGTGAGCTGGCCATCTAGGAGAGGCAGGCGGAGCGAGAGAAGGAAAGGCGAGGGATTTGAATAATGTAGCAAGTGCTTTCTTTGCATCTGAAATTCTCTAAAATGTTGGGTATTTAAGTGCTGTGTGGGTGGGGAGAGGGCTTGTTGTGTGTTGGGAAACCCTGCTTGGTTTTGGAGATGCCCAGTTTTGGGGAGGATTTGTTGTAGTAAATGCTGGTTTCTGAAAATATATTGGATAAAGTAATCCTTCTCACCCCCCCCCCCCCCTTAAAAGATTTAGATGCACTATTGTAAAGTGGCTGTTCCACTGGATGTCATAAGGTGAATGCACCAATTTGTAAGTCGCTCTGGATAAGAGCGTCTGCTAAATGACTTAAATGTTAAATGTTAATGTTAAAATATTTGATGTGGCTTTTTCAAGAAAGGCCTCTACTCAAATCAGTCAAACAGTCTATGGTCTGTCTCTTATACACATCTAGATGTGTATAAGAGACAGGTGTTTGGTTGCAATCAGTTTTTGAATGGACATCATGTGGCAGTTGTGTACTGGACATACTGTTTGGGACCTAAACCTCTCCGAATTGACTGCAACGAGGCAGTCATTTGCTATTGTGAGGAAACTGTGTGCAATGTATGTCTGCACGATATGGGCAAAATGTAATTGTGATTTCTTTCTTTTACCAAATATTGTGATTTGACATGCAATATGGGTATAAACAGTTGGGTGAACTGTTGGAATCATATAAATACAATGATTTATATTAAGAAGCAAAGTGGAAAGCAGCATTGTTTGTAACAGTCTGTTGACTGCATTTGACCTAACAGAACAGCATGTTAGTGTTAGTGAATCTAACAGCAAGGAGGGCTGTGTGGGGGGGGGGGGGGGGGAATCAGCCCCAAGAGGAGAGAACAAAGTAAACTATGAAAACTGACTGCGTTTCAAAATATTGCATTCAATATAGATCTTTTGTGATATGGATATTGCACACGTTAATATTGCGATTCTGATGTAATTTCGATTAATTCTACAGCCCTAGCCCAATGCTAAATCCTTCTGAGCCGTACCTAGTGAGCATTGAGGGAATCTCCCTGGCAGGTCATCAGCAGGGTTGAGCAACATCATTCAGGCATTGTAATGAACTGCTCCTTTTGGGTCGGGTGGTGACCCACCCATTCAAATTGAGGACCACAAACCTCACCTAACAGCAGTGTAGTTTCATTAGTTAGGGCTAAATCAACAGGACAGAAGGAAATGGGTTTCTATCATGCAACGAGGAAGTGCCTCAATTTATTTTTCCCCTGGTCTTGTATTGGTCTTCAGATTGTGAAGGTAAATAATACACAGCCTTGGTCGACAGCTGGTGGGGATGAGAAACAAACTATCATTGCACGTGACACTAGCTCCGTCACATCCGAACATAAATTGGTCTAATAGGGCTGCTGCGTGAGACTTGTCAAGTCACGTGACATCACAAGAGTGGGTGAGGAATGGAACACTCATTCCAGCCTGAGGATCATCCCAAAGGCAGAATTCAGAATGGTGGATGCCATCTACCTCTTCTCTTGTTAAATAGTTGGGGCGTGTGAGCAAGCTTTTTCTGATCTGTAGGACTGCACAATATGGGCAAAAAATGTAATCACAATTTTTGTAGCAAATATTACGGTTTTACTTGCGATTATAGTTCACAATGCTTGAGTGAACTGTCGTAATCATAGAAAGGGAATAGTAAAAATGTTATGGTTGGAATAGAGTGGGCACTTTGAATGCAGTTTTGTTTGCCATGACGATGAATGGAAAAGTAAGGGAGGAGATGGTTGTGACAATAGTAACCAAAGTGTTGGTCAGTGTTTCCCATGGGACCCTGATTTGGATTTAAATACACTGCTCAAAAAAATAAAGGGAACACTAAAATAACACATCCTAGATCTGAATGAATGAAATATTCTTATTAAATACTTTTTTCTTTACATAGTTGAATGTGCTGACAACAAAATCACACAAATTATCAATGGAAATCAAATTTATCAACCCATGGAGGTCTGGATTTGGAGTCACACTCAAAATTAAAGTGGAAAACCACACTACAGGCTGATCCAACTTTGATGTAATGTCCTTAAAACAAGTCAAAATGAGGCTCAGTAGTGCGTGTGGCCTCCACGTGCCTGTATGACCTCCCTACAACGCCTGGGCATGCTCCTGATGAGGTGGCGGATGGTCTCCTGAGGGATCTCCTCCCAGACCTGGACTAAAGCATCCGCCAACTCCTGGACAGTCTGTGGTGGAACGTGGCGTTGGTGGATGGAGCGAGACATGATGTCCCAGATGTGCTCAATTGGATTCAGGTCTGGGGAACGGGCGGGCCAGTCCATAGCATCAATGCCTTCCTCTTGCAGGAACTGCTGACACACTCCAGCCACATGAGGTCTAGCATTGTCTTGCATTAGGAGGAACCCAGGGCCAACCGCACCAGCATATGGTCTCACAAGGGGTCTGAGGAGCTCATCTCGGTACCTAATGGCAGTCAGGCTACCTCTGGCGAGCCCATGGAGGGCTGAGCGGCCCCCCAAAGAAATGCCACCCCACACCATGACTGACCCACCGCCAAACCGGTCATGCTGGAGGATGTTGCAGGCAGCAGAACGTTCTCCACAGCGTCTCCAGACTGTCACGTCTGTCACATGTGCTCCGTGTGAACCTGCTTTCATCTGTGAAGAGCACAGGGCGCCAGTGGCAAATTTGCCAATCTTGGTGTTCTCTGGCAAATGCCAAACMTCCTGCACGGTGTTGGGCTGTAAGCACAACCCCCACCTGTGGACGTCGGGCCCTCATACCACCCTCATGGAGTCTGTTTCTGACCGTTTGAGCAGACACATGCACATTTGTGGCCTGCTGGAGGTCATTTTGCAGGGCTCTGGCAGTGCTCCGCCTTGCACAAAGGCGGAGGTAGKGGTCCTGCTGCTGGGTTGTTGCCCTCCTACGGCCTCCTCCACGTCTCCTGATGTACTGGCCTGTCTCCTGGTAGCGCCTCCATGCTCTGGACACTACGCTGACAGCAACAAACCTTCTTGCCACAGCTCGCATTGATGTGCCATCCTGGATGAGCTGCACTACCTGAGCCACTTGTGTGGGTTGTAGACTCCGTCTCATGCTACCACTAGAGTGAAAGCACCGCCAGCATTCAAAAGTGACCAAAACATCAGCCAGGAAGCATAGGAACTGAGAAGTGGTCTGTGGTCACCACCTGCAGAACCACTCCTTTATTGGGGGTGTCCTGCTAATTGCCTATAATTTCCATCTGTTGTCTATTCCATTTGCACAACAGCATGTGAAATMTATTGTCAATCAGTGTTGCTTCCTAAGTGGACAGTTTGATTTCACAGAAGTGTGATTGACTTGGAGTTACATTGTGTTGTTTAAGTGTTCCCTTAATTTTTTTGAGCAGTGTAGATGGGTACATTCAGACAGATTTTAGAATATTCTTTGCCTTTTCTTCTCAAGAACGAGCTATTTTGTTAGATTACTTGTTAGATATTACTGCATGGTCGGAACTAGAAGAACAAGCATTTCTCTACACTCGCATTAACATCTGCTGACCATGTGTATGTGACAAATAAAATTTGATTTGCACAAACAATGCTGATATACTCCACCACTGGTAACGGCCTGTATTATAGGGCAAACCTTGCTAGGAAACGTTTTCTATCTCAGTGCTAGCTAGAAATTAGCATTAGGCGCTAATACAATTATTTTTAATGCACATTTACAACTTGCTTAGACCAACTAACTAGTGTTTTGCAGAGAGCAAGTTACACATGAATAGTATAATATAGAAAACGTGGAAGCAAAGTGGAAAGCTTTTAGGTTCTTGTTTGGTCAACGCATGTATTGCAGAGTAAATGTGTGATTTGAGAAGTGGCCAAACGAGAACTTGAGCAATACATTCAAAGTTAAAAAAGACAGTGGTGTTTCAAATATTGTAGCCCCATGCAATATGGATAATTGTGCAGCCCTAGCACCCACCCCTGTTGTGGCAGACACATGCCGATAACATTGAGGCTGGAGATCCAGCCAAAGGGGCTCATCCCAGACAGAGGGCTCAATGCAGGCATGTCGACCCCCTCCCAACCTCCGAAGGACCACAACACAACTCCCACACTATAATCCATTACAGCCATGCAACGTGAACCCTGGCCACAGCTGTGTCTGAGTGTGTGACCATGGGGAATCTGCAGCTGCTCTGTTACTGGTGGAAGGAAAAAGAGTACAATGGCAGCTATTGTAGGGGTTGTGTCGGGTGCAAGCGGTGAGCTCACTCCATGGCATTTGCCTCCTTGGCTGAGCCAGGCTCTGCAGGAATGGGTAATGTGCTGAAGTCTGTCAAGGTTAACGACAGTGTCAGAGGGAACGGGGAGGTAGAATCTATCGATCTGCTGAGCTACATCCCATAAACCATGAATCACATAGGTACAAATGTAACTAAAACCAATCTCAAAAAATGTACAACCAACCACTCAACACCAGGTTATGAAATTGTCTGGGCTTTAAGGGTTTGCTGCACCCTGGCTCAGGAGAATGTTTCTGCTTTGTGATCTCCCCATGGAGGTTTTCTTTCCTCCTGCTTAATTGTACTCAGCTTGTATGTGTTTAATGCACAGAGCCAGTCCTAGATAAACAGGACCTCAGCCGGTGTTGGCTCTCCAACAAGGGGACAGAGTCGATAATGGAGAGTGGCCCGGGGTTACGTGGTTATTGTTCTACAGCGCTGACGTGTTTCCTGTACCGTGTTGGTTACAGAAATGGGACGTGCGCTCTGCTCAGCTCTCCCCCTCTTGCGTTACTTCCCACAATGGAACAAACGGATCATCAACGGGGCCAAACTGTGCTCTGTTTGAGTCTCTTTCACACAGATGGAGCCATTGAATTTCAATAACCAGAGGATGAACAAGCCAGCCAAATGAGTCCATCTTCTGCAACCTCTGCTGTCCCGCTGTCGTCATGTGTTCACATTACTTTATATCTCTGAAAGGGGGTTTCATAACACGATTAGGCCTAAATGTTAATTGAGGCTTCTACTGATTTTAGGAAAGGACCACATTGAATAAACATGGTTAATTTGTTTTGGCTAATCTGGAGGCGAGAAACCCACACCTGTTTAGGCGAGGTGCTGGCTAGTGGAGTAGAACACTTAAAAGAAAAGGAGAGCCGCACACTCAAGGAGCTCAAATGCAATAATTTCATAACCTAATAATCAATGTTGACAAACAAGCTGTCTTCATCAGGGTATCATTTGTTTTGGCTGAAAGTATAAAAAAAATTAAAAAACACAGTTCCGTCTACAGTAGCTGTTTTTGTAGTGGCACCTGTTGTCTGTCTCTTGGATCAGTACCCATTTGAATTCTGTCGACACTTACTGTTGTAAAATACCGTACTTAAAAGATGTCCATAAAAGCATTTGGTGATAAACTATTTAGCTTTTCTGAGTGATCTCCAAGCAGTGTAATGACTCTGAGACCGTGTGTAATGTTTATCCAGAGACCAGAGCATGACCCTGTGACACGCAGCACAGTGGTGGGAGCCTTGTGAGCCGTTTGGCAGTCACATGCTACAGCGGGTTCTATTCTAAGGCAGTGGTTTCCAAACTGTGGCGCGTGCAAAATTGCACAAGGGTACAATTTCAAATTGTGTCATCAGTTTTCCTCTTGTCATGTCAGTCATTGCATACGTTAAAGCAGTGATCACCAACCTTTTCTGACCTAAGATCACTTTGGCAGTCAAAAAGCAAGCAGAGAACCACTGCACATGCATTTTAAGTCATGTTTTGCTTATTTTTTTTATTTTTTTACATGAACCTGATTTAAAAACAGTTCTGTAGGAATGAGGTAAGTGCAGTAGGCCAAATACATTATCACAGCATATTGGCTATATGCCTGGCCTGCCAATATTGTTCTTCTCGGACCCTATTCTATTTCAAAACTCAAGCTTTGATGACAAAATAGACAAGTTGGTGTGGCACATTTCGAGGCATAGCTGAGCATAAATTAAAATGGTCATGGTACTTTCAAAATAACTGAACTCTTGACAATCTAAGTCAAATTATGAAGTCAGTGGACTTCAGGTCGGAAAGTCGGAGCTCTAGAAAGATGCCCAAGTTTCCGAGTTGGATGACCGTTCAAAAGTCGGAAGTCTGACATTTCAGGGTTTCCAGTTGTTTTGAAGACTGCATTAGTCTCAGCAGAGGGAGAGCGAGTGCAGCAGAGATGGTCCGCCACTCACGGTCCCTGCTCTTTCCTCTGGTGCGGCTGACCAGAGAGGGGACACAGTCTTCGACCGGATGGCGAAACTCGAGTCGCACCGCATCTGCCTCTGGGGGGGGGGTGAATGTTGTTGGTATGACCAGAGAAAGTTAAATATTCCTCTATTAAAATAGACATGACGAGCTGCTAATAATAAAAATGCAGGGCTATCGATACACTTGGCTACTCATTCATTGCAACTGCAGCGCGATTGGAAGTACAGAGAACCATGTTTTGTAATAGTGTTGACAATGCTGAATTAAACTTAGACATGAACTCATAAAAACATAATCTCTGCTGTATTCTTTGACAGTCTCTCTGGTCATGGTTTTAAAAGTTATGAAATCTCACGTAGTCTAGTATCGAACTTTGCTGTGGCCGAGGTTGTGGAAGCTGTAGGTAGGCATGGTTATTTGAGCTATACGATTGGCCAGCGCAGTAGGCGTACTCGATTTTAGCCAGAGATCTTCCGGTCCGCCGGGTAGGCGGAATTGTCTTTTCAGACAAATAAAATGGTTAAAAATGGGAACACTTTGCCAACCGGCGCGCAGAGCTTCTGAATCAAGTGCACCTACCGCCAACAGCGCAACACAGGATGAAAAAAAAGAGGACCGCAAGCCTTTATGCCTTCAGCAAAATTCGCTGCACCAAATGACAATGTGTAGAATTGCAGGAAATGTGCTTTAAACCTGCTACATTTTTCTCTCCACCAACAAGAGGGGTGTGAACAGTTTGTCATGGACGGTGCTTGTGTCCATGGAAATAGACTGGGTGTGGGATGTTCCCCAATGCTGGTTGGGGGGCCTGAGTGAAAAAGTTTAGGAACCCCTGCTCTAAGGAAGGACTAATGCTCATTTTGTCACTCTCTCGAAGCCTGACAACTTCAGACAATTACAGCTGGGGAAACTCGGTCCCTGAGATTTGTGTGTGGGTCATGTGTGAATGAGTCATATGCTGTGTCTTACCCTGTCCCCTATCTTAATTTCCCCCCCTTGCAGTGACTGTGTGTGAGCCTACTGCCATGTCCACAGCCATGGACCGCCCCAGGGAAGTCAGCTACCCGCAGTCATCCTGTGGCACCGGGGACAGCGTCGCCTCACTGGATGACGTCGCTGTGGATTTCATAGCCAAGTACGTACCTAGACTGAAACCAATATCTGGTCCAATTGCGTGACTCTTGTTTGGACTTGATCGAAAGGCTCTCGTCACACGGGAATGATGCGATCTGATAGGAAACGATGACCTGCACCCTGTCACTGTCTTAACACCCCCACATCAAATAACTTCTTAGAGATATTTGACCTACTTCATCACACAAAGATGACAGGGCACAATCCTTACACTTTGCCATGTCAACATTGTAAACAATTTGCTGTCAGTTAACAAGACCCATGCTGTGTTCGAATACTCATACTAACTGCACTGACTACTATTTGTGACGTGAATTGAGTATAAAGTATGCTTGTTGGTCATAGTTAGTATGCCAAAAGTTCCCGGATGACGTACTAAATTCTCCAAAATACGAAGTATACATGCAGTGGACACGATTTATGTGCTTTTAGGTCCCATAATATAATTCTTCAGAAAATGGGCGTGGCTTCATAACTTTTCAGATATGAAGAAAATGGCGGAAAATATGCCGAGAGTCCGAGAGCGGATACAAATTCATTGCTATAACTAATAATGGCAAATGTTAAGAGAATTTTTAAATGTAATACATTTTCAAATAAGTTACGTGTTATGTTGGCTGACAACCGCATAGCATTACAGCAGTATGCACCTTTATCTTCTGACACTGAAAAGCTTCCTCCATCTTTAGACATGACAGTGGAATACAGTAGGACAGGACTGGGAATCCACTTAACATTGTTTATAATGTCTTTCCCCTCAGTGAGTCAGCCAGTGAGCGGGAAGAGGAGATTGGGGCCAACACTGAGCTAACCAACAACCTCACAGACATCCTTACTGAACAGCCCACACACACAGAGACTGGTGAGTGCATATATATATATATATATATATATATATATATATTAATTACACACATTTACATGGCAAACGCCACAAGGAGAACATTTTAGAAAGGACACAAAAATGTAGGAAACTGGCTTACAACTGTTAGCGCGTACACAAACTGGTTCACACACACTCTTGAGGTTGGCACTTAGGTACAGAAGGTATACCAGTACATTGATTTTGAGGTTGACCAAATTAATTGTCCCCTTTTTGAATTTTGAGGAAATGGGCCAAAGGGAAGTGGGGTCCCAAACTTCCCTTTCCTGTCTCTGGCCAAGAACATTCAGTCATCAACATTCCTAATGCCCTAAGTATGAAAACTATATTTATTAGGTGTACTCTGGCATTTAGAAAACACCATCCTGAAGGTGTTCACAAACTTCAAATGAATAAATAAATTCACATTTCATAGTGTTGAGATTGGTCAGTTGGTCAGTAAACACTCTGTTGCTCTTAAATCAGTGGGGCATTCTCTTCCATCCACCCAAAGTGCAGTACAGCAGTATCATGAGGATCTGGCTGAGGCTGGTACCATGGCCATGCGTGGCTATTGACTAAAAAAGTATTTGGTCATAAACAGTCCCCACTGAACTTCCAGAAGGTTCCACCCACAGCTCTGTGCTGTAGACAACACAGCAACACAGCGCTCTATGGTCAGCCTAACAACAGGCCAAATGATCCTATGCTTCTCTGTTGCTATTTCGGTTTTATGCTTTGAAAGGCTTCAAAATATTGGCAGGGATTATCTATAGTTCCAGTCTTGTCATGGTGACCTTTCAATTGTTTTTATTAAGACCAAAATGCTAATAGTACTAGGTGAGTTATAGCTTCTGTTTCTCTGGCTAACCTAGCGTAGCAGGCGTTTAATAAATACTTTAGGCAATGCAGTGTTTCATATATGTGGACACCCCTTCAAATGAGTGGATTCAGCTATTTCAGCCACACCCGTTGCTAACAGGTGTGTAAAATCGAGCACACAGCCATGCAATCGCCATAGACAAACATTGGCAGTAGAATGGTCCCTACTGAAGAGCTCAGACTTTCAATGTGGTACAGTCATATGATGCCACCTTTCCAGTCGCCGAGTGCTGAAGGGCGTAAATCTGTCCTCTGTTGCAACACTCACTACTGATTTCCAAACTGCCTCTGGAAGTAACGTCAGCACAATAACTCATCAGGAGCTTCATGAAATGGGTCTCCATGGCCGTGCAGTCGCACACAAGCCTAAGATCACCATGCGCAATGCCAAGTGTCAGCTGGAGTGGTGTAAAGTTCGCTGCTATTGGACTCTGGAGCACTGGAAACGCGTTCTCTGGAGTGATAAATCATGCTTCACCATCTGGCAGTCCAACAGACTAATCTGGGTTTGGCGGATGCCAGGAGAACGTTACCTAACCGAATACATAGTGCCAACTGTAAAGTTTGGTGGAGGAGGAATAATGGTTTGGGCTAGGCCCCTTATTTCTAGTGAAGGGGAAATTAACGCTACAGCATACAATGATATTCTAGACAATTCTGTGCTTCCAACTTCTTGGCAACAGTTTGGGGAAGACCTTTTCCTGTTTCAGCATGACAAAGTGAGGTCCATACAGAAATGGTTTGTCAAGATCAGAGTGGAAGAACATGACTGGCCTGCACAGAGCCCTGACCTCAACCACATCAAACACCTTTGGGATGAATTGGACCGCCGACTGCGTGCAAGGCCTAATCACCCAACATCAGTGCCCAACCTCATGAATGGAAGCAAATGCCTGCCGCAATGTTCCAACATCTAGTGGAAAGCCTTCCCAGAAGAGTGGAGGCTGTAGCAGCAAATGGGGAACCAATGCCATATTAATGTCCAATGATTTTGGAATGAGATGTGTTTTGGCCATGTAATGTATACTGAACAAAAATATAAATGCAACCATTTTAAAGATTTTTTTAGTTTATATAAGGAAATCAGTCAATTGAAATAAATTAATTAGGCCCTGATTGATGGATTTCACATGACTGGGAAAACAAATATGTATCTGTTGGTCACAGATACTGTTAAAAAAAAAATAAAAAAAAAATGTAGGTGTGGCTCAGAACCAGTTAATATCTGTTGTGACCACCATTTGCATCATGCAGCGCGACACATCTCCTTCGCACAGAATTGCTCAGGTTGTTGATTGTGACCTGTGGAGTGTTGTCCCACTCTTCTTCAATGGCTGTGCAAAGCTGGATGTTGATGGGAACTAGAACACGATGTCATACACTACACTACCATTCAAAAGTGTGAGGTCACTTAGAAATGTCCTTGTTTTCCATGAAAACATACATGAAATGATTAGGAAATATAGTCAAGACATTGACATGGTTATAAATAATGATTTTTAATTGAAATAATTGTGTCCTTCAAACTTTGCTTTCGTCAAAGAATCCTCCATTTGCAGCAATTACAGCCTTGCAGACCTTTAGCATTCTAGTTGTCAATTTGTTGAGGTAACCTGAAGAGATTTCACCCCATGCTTCCTGAAGCACCTCCCACAAGTTGGATTGGTTTGATGGGCACTTCTTACGTACCATACGGTCAAGCTGCTCCCACAGCAGCTCAATAGGGTTGCGATCCGGTGACTGTGCTGGCCACTCCATTATAGACAGAATACCAGCTGACTGCTTCTTCCCTAAATAGTTCTTGCATACTTTGGATCATTGTCCTGTTGTAGGAGTAAATTGGCTCCAATTAAGCACCATCCACAGGGTATGGCATTGCAAAATGGAGTGATAGCCTTCCTTCTTCAAGATCCCTTTTACCCTGTACAAATCTCCCACTTTACCACCACCAAAGCACCCCCAGACCATCACATTGCCTCCACCATGCTTGGCGGATGGCGTCAAGCACTCCTCCAGCATCTTCATTTTTTTTTTTTCGTCTCACGAATGTTCTTCAAACACCTCAAACTTAGATTTGTCTGTCCATAACACTTTTTTTCAGTCTTCCTCTGTCCAGTGTCTGTTATTTTGCCCATCTGTCTTATATTTTTGTTGGCCAGTCTGAGATATGGCTTTTTCTTTGCATCTCAGTATGCTGGAGTCGCCTCTTCACTGTGTATGTTGAGACTGGTGTTTTGCAGGTACTATTTAATGAAGCTGCCATTTGAGGACTTGTGAGGCGTCTTTCTCAAACGAGACACACTAATGTTCTTGTCCTCTTGCTCAGTTGTGCAACGGGGCCTCCCACTCTTTCTATTCTGGTTAGAGACAGTTTGCGCTGTTCTGTGAAGGGAGTAGTACACAGCGTATGACAAGACTGTTTCTTGGCAATTTCTCGCATGGAATAGCCTTCATTTCTCAGAACAATTATAGACTGATGAGTTTCAGAAGGAAGTTATTTGTTTCTGGCCATCTGAGACAGTAATCAAACCCACAAATGCTCCTCTTTAATTACTTGTTACTTTTATCTCTCATTCTAATCCGTATTTTTTTTAAACTGCACTGTCGTTTAGGGGCTCGTAAGTAAGCGTTTCACTGTAAGGTCTACTACACCTGTTGTGTTCGGCGCATGCGACTAATAAAATTTCATGCTCCAGATACTTAACTAGTCTAAAGACAGTTTTAGTGCTTCTTTAATCAGAAAAGCAGTTTTCAGCTGTGCTAACATAATTGCAAAAGGGTTTTCTAATGTTCAATTAGCCTTTTAAAATGATAAACTTGGATTAGCTAACACAATGTGCCATTGGATCACAAGGGGTGATAGTTGCTGATAATGGGCCTTTGTACGCCTATGTAGATATTCCATTAAAAAGCAGCCCTTTCCAGCTACAATAGTCATTTACAACATTAAGAATGTTTACATTGTATTTTTGATCCATTTGACGTTATTTTCATGGACACAAAAATTAGCTTTTCTTTCTAAAACAAGGACATTCCTAGGTTACCCCAAACGTTTGAACGGTAGTGTACAAGTCGATCCAGAGCATCCCAAACATGCACAATGAGTGACATGTCTGAGTATGCATGGCATTCCAGGAATTGTGTACAGGTCCTTACGACATGGGGCCATGCAATATCATGCTGAACACATGAGGCGATGGCGGCGGATGAATGGCACAACAGTGGGCCTCCAGGATCTCATCATGGTATCTGTGTATTCAAAATGCCATCAATAAAATGCAATTAAGTTAGTTGGCCGTAGCTTATGCCTGCCCATACCATAACCCCACCTCCACCATGGGGCACTCTGTTCACAACGAAAGACGTCGTGTGGGCGAGAGGTTACCTGACACCATACACGTGGTCTGCGGTTGTGAGACCAGTTGGATGTGCTTCCAAATTCTCTAAAACCACTTTGGAGGCTGCTTATAGTAGAGCAATTAACATTCAGTTATTTGGCAACAGCTCTTATGGACATTCCTGCAGTCAGCATGCCAATTGCACGCTCCCTCCAGACGTCTGTGGTGTTGTGGCAAAACGGCTTATTTTAGTGGCCTTTTATTGTCCCCAGCACAAGGTGCACATGTGTAAGGATCATGCTGTTTTAAGCTTCTTGAGATGCCACACCTGTCATGTGGATGGATTATCTTGCCAAAGGAGAAGTGATCACTGACAGGGATGTAAAGAAATTTGTTCACAAAATTTGAGAAATTAGCTTGTGAGTGTGGAACATTTCTGGGATTTATTTCAGCTCATGAAACATTGGACCAACACTTTACATGTTTTGTTCATATTTTTGTTAAGTGTAGATCCCCTACAAGAAGTGAACTGTCAGAATGTTCTCTCCTGCAATGTTCAACCAATCCAGTAAATGTGGAGGAGGATTTGAGATGGTGCGTCATCTTGTTAACATCCAAAAGCGGAATATCCGTTGACGACTCTGCAGAGGCTAGTTTCTGGCTAATGGGCCCCCATTTAAAAATAACCGGCTATAATATTTTTTTACAGAATGAATTATTGAACAGGACCATCTAACTAGCTCTGAGAGGTTCACAGTTCAGTCTCCTGCCCTGTTAGTCCCTACTAGTGTGCCTGGACTCTGTATGGGCTGCCAATGCGGTTATTGGGATCCCCTGTTTGGCCCTCCCTTGTTTTGTCTGGTGTTGGTCAGATTGGCGTCTCATACTGGGCCTGGTGTGTGTGTGTGTGTGTGTTTACTGGCAGAGACTGGGGGCCAGGCCAGGGTCAGCACAACCCACTGCCTCTGGCTCTCCACCAACACTGCAGCAACACCAACAGTGGAGGGAACACGAGGACAAACGGCTACTGGGATTTAAGGCCAGAAGTCAGAGCAGCCTCCCTCATGTCCCTAAAGCTAATTTCTGTGATTGTCTGTGTAAGCAGCAGGCACGCCATTCATAGTGATTGGTTGGACTTCCTCATAGGGTTTGGGAGCCGTTTGACAGATTGATTTGCCTGCATGTGCAGACTGGGCATTTATGCCCATCACCAATGTTCTCTCTAAGCTGTGAGTGCTCATAAAACGTGTACATTTTCTAGCCATCTTTGAAAAGTGAGTCAGGTGAAGAGCTTTTATGTCTTAAAATGGGGCAGTGTTTTATTTTGGGAAAGGCTTGAATCAGCTAAGCTGCCAATTGCAGGGGGTAGCACACATTTGTGTCTGCATCTCGGTAATAATGCATTATTTTGTAAAGTAGTTTCTTGCATCCAACACAGTACACTGTCTGTCACCACCTTATCTGAGTGACTAAACAGGCTCATGTCAAGCCTTGCTTTTTTTCAAATCCTTACATTATGATCAAGTAGCCACCTTTTCTGAGGTGCAATCAAATGTGAGTCTAGACAAAGCTCTCAAATCAAACACGCCTTTCATTCGCCTTCTCAGTTGATTTGCCTTGGGAAAAACACTAAACCCCTCTCCTCTCTCCCTCAGTGAGTGCCCAGCGACCAGACTCCCTGTCCCTGGCGATGGCTGAGCCAGAGCGGTGGACGTCCAGGGGTGACGGGGAGGTGAAGCTGCGGATGGGGGAGTTGGGCTTTGCAGCTGAGCCCCCACTCACTGTAGACCGGATGTTTAAAACTGCAGTGGAGAGGTTTGGCAGCTACACCGCCCTGGGCTGGAAGGAGGGAGAACAGATGAAGACCATGAACTACCAGGAGTACTACCAGGCTTGCCGCACCGCTGCCAAGAGCTTCCTCAAGGTGAGACTAAACACACAGACCAACTGTACTTATGGAAATCAGACCATAACTGACACTTTACTGCTGTAAATGTGGATGTCAGAACAAAGTTGCAATAGAATACGGTAAGATAATGGTAGGAGTTGAGGGTTCCACACCGATAAGAACTGTAAAGTATTATTATAAAATATTTTATTGGCGTAAGTGTCTCCTAGAATTCCAGTTATAACAAAGGCTTATAAACATCAGTTCCTAAAGTGAAACAAAGTATGAGAACAAGCTCTGTTGGCAAGGCAACAATGTATCCTCAAACCAAATATGAAGCCAAAGCAAAAGAGAACCACTGGAGGATGTGTGCCCTTTTAGGAGGCTTTTGATAACTTCCCCTCTCACTGATCATAGTCCACTATCCTAACTTCAGATCAGTGTGTGTTTAACCTCGTGGTGGCTGCCTCACTGTCACTAGCATGCGTAGGGTGAGATGAAATGTGGGAGGTAGAGGCAGTGTGCTGCTGGGGGCAACATCTAGATGCAGGCCACACTAGAGTGGGGCGATATGGACAAAAATCCATATCACGACAAATTACCTGAATTAATGAGGTAAAGATTAATAGAACGATACGTTTATAATGTGCACTACTTTTTTTTATTTTTTTATCCTTTAAACTACTACTAGTTTGTTAATGGGACAATTGATGGCTACAAACATCAATCACCCATATTAGCAAACTTATTTTATTTCGAAATGCACATTTCTCTAGTATATCGTGGTGAACGATATCAGCGAAATGCCTGCGATAAGTGATCGGTGTCGATCATTTTCGGTTTATCGTCCCAGCTCTAGGCCACGCTACTGTTTATTGTGAAACTCCGCACTGTACATGAGTGAGGATTAGGACTGGCTCAGGCCCAGGGGAAGCCAGACATCCCCACATCTGAACCTGACTGCCTCCTACTTGGAGGGAGACGGGGAGAGTCGTGCTACTCTGCATTGCCATGCAGGCAAGGAGCCGTACATTTCTTGTATAAGTATCACGATGGTGTGTTTTAATACTACTACTGTTATAAAAGACCCTCTATAGTCTGTATTTGGCTTTGCTTCACCTTCCCCTTTAACTCTTATCCATAGAAAAATGAATATTAACAGGCATTGTATCTGTTATGTTCCTCTTTAGGTGGTAATTTCAGATCTATGTGTAGGTCTTTTCTCATGCTGTGTTTGTGTGTCCACAGCTTGGCTTGGAGCGCTACCATGGGGTTGGCATTCTGGGCTTCAACTCTGCTGAGTGGTTCATATCTGACATTGCTGCCATTATGGCTGGGTGAGTCTCTATACTTCTGTTCACTAGGGGGTCTGACACACTCCCTGTCATTTGAGAGTGTGATGTACAGAATGTTCCCTTCTCACTGATCTACTGTAGACCAGTCTATTTTGCGTAGCTAAGTGACTTATGTGACTATAGCCAAAGACCTGAGATCAAAATCAAATCCAATGTTCTTTGTTAAACATGCTTCGTAAACAGGTATGGACTATCGGTGAAATGCTTACTTACGGGACCTTCCCAATGGAGTCATTATAACTCGTTTTACAACCACTCCACAAATTTCTTGTTAACAAACTATAGTTCTGGCAAGTCGGTTAGGACATCTACTTTGCATGACACAAATAATTTTTCCAACAATTGTTTACAGTCAGATTATTTCACTTATAATTATCACAATTCCAGTGGTTCTGAAGTTTACATACACTAAGTTGACTGCCTTTAAACAGCTTGGAAAATTTCAGAAAATGTCATGGCTTTAGAAGCTTCTGATAGGCTTATTGACATCATTTGAGTCAATTGGAGGTGTAGCTATGGATGTATTTCAAGGCCTACCTTCAAACTCAGTGCCTCTTTGCTTGACATCATGGGAAAATCAAAAGAAATCAGCTAAGACCACAGAAAGAAAAGTGTAGACCTCCAAGTCTGGTTCTTTTTTGGGAGCAATTTCCAAACGCCTGAAGGTACCATGTTCATCTGTACAAACAATAGTACGCAAATATAAACACCATGGGACCACGCAGCCGTCATACCGCTCAGGAAGGAGACGCGTTCTGTCTCCTAGAGATGAACGTACTTTGGTGCAAATCAATCCCAGAACAACAGCAAAAGACCTTGTGAAGATGCTGGAGGAAACGGGTACAAAAATATCTATATCCACAGTAAAACGAGTCCTATATCGACATAACCTGAAAGGTCGCTCAGCAAGGAAGAAGCCACTGCTCCAAAACTGCCATAAAAAAACCAGACTACGGTTTGGAACTGCACATGGGGATGAAGATTGTACTTTTTGGAGAAATGTCCTCTGGTCTGATGAAACAAAAATAGAACTGTTTGGCCATAATGACCATCGTTATGTTTGGAGGAAAAGGGGGGAGGCTTGCAAGACAAAGAACACCATTCCAACCGTGAAGCATGGGGGTGGCAGCATCATATTGTGGGGGTACTTTGCTGCAGGAGGGACTGGTGCACTTCACAAAATAGATGGCATCATAAGGTGGGAAAATAATGTGGATATATTGAAGCAACATCTCAAGACATTAGTCAGGAAGGTAAAGCTTGGTCGCAAATGGGTCTTCCAAATGGACAATGACCCCAAGCATACTTCCAAACATCACACCTGCGGGACAGGTACAGGCTGATTGTCCTCGCAGTGGCAGACCACGTGTAACAACACCTGCACAGGATCGGTACATCCGAACATCGCACCTGCGGGACAGGTACAGGATGGCAACAACTGCCCGAGTTACACCAGGAACGCACAATCCCTCCATCAATGCTCAGACTGTCCGCAATAGGCTGAGATGGGCTGGACTGAGGGCTTGTTGTAAGGCAGGTCCTCACCAGACATCACCGGCAACAACGTCGCCTATGGGCACAAACCCACCGTTGCTGGACCAGTCAGGACTGGCAGAAAGTGCTCTTTGACGAGTCGCGGTTTTGTCTCACTAGGGGTGATGGTCAGATTCGCGTTTATCGTTGAAGGAATGAGCGTTACACCGAGGCCTGTACTCTGGAGGGGGATCGATTTGGAGGTGGAGGGTCCGTCATGGTCTGGGGTGGTGTCACAGCATCATCGGACTGAGCTTGTTGTCATTGCAGGCAATCTCAACGCTGTGCGTTACAGGGAAGACATCCTCCCTCATGTGGTACTGTTCCTGCAGGCTCAGACCTGTTGGATCTAGGGCCATTCCCCCCCCAGAAATGTCCGGGAACTTGCAGGTTCCTTGATGGAAGAGTGGGGTAACATCTCACAGCATGAACTGGCAAATCTGGTGCAGTCCACGAGGAGGAGATGAACTGCAGTACTTTATGCAGCTGGTGGCCACACCAGATACTGACTTACTTTTGATTTTGACCCCCCCTTTGTTCAGCGACACATTATTCCATTTCTGTTAGTCACATGTCTGTGGAACTTGTTCAGTTTGTCTCAGTTGTTGAATCTTATGTTCATACAAATATTTACACATGACAAGTTTGCTGAAAATAAACTCAATTGACAGTGAGAGGACGTTTCTTTTTTTGATGAGTTTATAACCAGCATCGAGCTGTAGGCCTAAGAGCGCGTCCCATTTTAGTCTTAATGCCATAACTTACTTAGGCCTACGATTGATACAGTAGCATATATAAATCATTTTCGTTTTAAAATGTAATAAAAGGGAGCTTTGAATAATTAGTCTAAACAATAAATAAACCGCAATTCACAAATGAATGCAACTGATTTTAGTCTGCTGTAATAAAGGCTTTTTCTTTCGTTAGAACAGCCACTCTGGTACGTTTATTTGGTGTTTACATTGTTCCAAATGGTCAGAAAAAATATTGTAATCGAACAGCAACTGTTTGGCACACATAATAGTCACGCAACGCTTGCTCCTTTTTCTTGACCTCCGTAGTTTTCCACAACTAAGTCAAATGTCTTCCACAGATCTGACTTCCCCTTTCCCTCCTGAGCAACCAGCAAACATTCGCCTGTTTTGCGTTTCTCTTTGACATCTTCCGCGTCACTTTGCTGTTACTGTGTTCGGAGTTTGTTATAACTCATTTATTTATGTGATTATGGTAAGCAGGGGTTGAGGGATTAGGGAATGTTTTTCCTAAACAAATTAGGGATTTCGGTAACAACATTTTAAAGTCAAAAACAGAAAGTAAATGGCTGACATGATGTTGCAGCTTCAGCACGGACAGCGCAATAAACACTTGCTGGGGTGCCTTTTCGCTGCTGCCGGGAACTGTACTGAACAACAAAAATATAAATGCAACAAGTTCTTACATTTTACTTGTGTTACAGTTCATATCAGTCAATTGAAATAAATGAATTAGGCCCTAATCGATAGATTTCACATGACTGGGAATACAGATACAGTGGGGCAAAAAGGTATTTAGTCAGCCACCAATTGTACAAGTTCTCCCACTTAAAAAGATGAGGCCTGTAATTTTCATCATAGGTACACTTCAACTATGACAGACAAAATGAGAGAGAAAAAATCCAGAAAATCACATTGTAGGATTTTCTATGAATTTATTTGCAAATTATGGTGGAAAATAAGTATTTGGTCACCTACAAACAAGCAAGATTTCTGGCTCTCACAGACCTGTAACTTCTTCTTTAAGAGGCTCCTCTGTCCTCCACTCATTACCTCGTATTAATGGACCTGTTTGAACTTTGTTATCAAGTATAAAGACACCTGTCCACAACCTCAAACAGTCACAACTCCAAACTCCACTATGGCCAAGACCAAAGAGCTGTCAAAGGACACCAGAAACAAAAATTGTAGACCTGCACCAGGCTGGGAAGACTGAATCTGCAATGGTAAGCAGTTTGGTTTGAAGAAATCAACTGTGGGAGCAATTATTAGGAAATGGAAGACATCAAGACCACTGATAATCTCCCTCGATCTGGGGCTCCACGCAAGATCTCACCCCGTGGGTCAAAATGATCACAAAGAACGTGAGCAAAAATCCCAGAACCACACGGGGGACCTAGTGAATGACCTGCAGAGAGCTGGGACCAAAGTAACAAAGCCTACCATCAGTAACACACTACGCCGCCAGGGACTCAAATCCTGCAGTGCCAGACGTGTCCCCCTGCTTAAGCCAGTACATGTCCAGGCCTGTCTGAAGTTTGCTAGAGAGCATTGATGATCCAGAAGAAGATGTGAGAATGTCAGATGAAACCAAAATAGAACTTTTTGGTAAAAACTCAACTCGTCGTGTTTGGAGGACATAGAATGCTGAGTTGCATCCAAGAACCCATCCTACTGTGAAGCATGGGGGTGGAAACATCATGCTTTGGGGCTGTTTTTCTGCAAAGGGACCAGGACGACTGATCCGTGTAAAGGAAAGAATGAATGGGCCATGTATCGTGAGATTTTGAGTGAAAACCTTCCATCAGCAAGGCATTTTATTTATTTATTATTTTTATTTACCTTTATTTAACCAGGTAGGCAAATTGAGAACACGTTCTCATTTACAATTGCGACCTGGCCAAGATAAAGCAAAGCAGTTCGACACATACAACAAACACATAGTTACCATGGAGTAAAACAAACATATAGTCAATGATACAGTGAAAAAAATAAGTCTATATACAATGTGAGCAAGTGAGGTGAGATAAGGGAGGTGAAGGCAAACAAATATATGTATAAATAAATAAAAATATAAAAGGCCATGGTGGCGAAGTAAATACAACACAGCAAGTAAAATAAAACTAAAACACTGGAATGGTTGGTTTGCAGTGGAAGAAAGCGCAAAGTAGAGACAGAAATAATGGGGTGCAAAGGAGCAAATATAATAAATAAATACAGTAGGTAAAGAGGTAGTTGTTTGGGCTAAATTATAGATGGGCTATGTACAGGTGCAGTAATCTTGAGCTGCTCTGACAGCTGGTGCTTAAAGCTAGTGAGGAGATAAGTGTTTCCAGTTTCAGAGATTTTTGTAGTTCGTTCCAGTCATTGGCAGCAAGAACTGGAGGAGAGGCGGCAAAGAAGATTTGGTTTTGGGGGTGACCAGAGAGATAAACCTGCTGGAGCGCGTGCTACAGGTAGGTGTTGCTATGGTGACCAGCGAGCTGAGATAAGGGGGACTTACCTAGCAGGGTCTTGTAGATGACTGGACACAGTGGTTTGGCGACGAGTATGAAGCGAGGGCCAGCCAACGAGAGTGTACAGGTCGCAGTGGTGGTAGTATATGGGGCTTTGGTGACAAAACGGATGGCACTGTGATGACTGCATCCAATTTATTGAGTAGGGTTTTGGAGGCATTTTTGTAAATGACATCACCGAAGTCGAGGATTGGTAGGATGGTCAGTTTTCAGGGTATGTTTGGCAGCATGAGTGAAGGATGCTTTGTTGCGGAATAGGAAGCCAATTCTAGATTTAACTTGATTGGGAGATGTTTGATGTGAGTCTGGAAGGAGAGTTTACAGTCTAACCAGACACCTAGGTATTTGTAGTTGTCCACATATTCTAGGTCAGAGCCGTCCAGAGTAGTGATGTTGGACAGGCGGGCAGGTGCAGGCAGCGATCGGTTGAAGAGCATGCATTTAGTTTTACTTGTATTTAAGAGCAATTGGAGGCCACGGAAGGAGAGTTGTATGGCATTGAAGCTCGCCTGGAGGGTTGTTAACACAGTGTCAAAAGAAGGGCCAGAAGTATACAGAATAGTGTCGTCTGCGTAGAGGTGGATCAGAGAATCACCAGCAGCAAGAGCAACATCATTGATGTATGCAGAGAAGAGAGTCGGTCCAAGAATTGAACCCTGTGGCACCCCCATGGAGACTGCCAGGCATTGAAGATGAAACGTGGCTGGGTCTTTCAGCATGACAATGATCCCAAACACACCGCCCGGGCAACGAAGGAGTGGCTTCGTAAGAAGCATTTCAAGGTCCTGGAGTGGCCTAGCCAGTCTCCAGATCTCAACACCATAGAAAATCTTTGGAGGGAGTTGAAAGTCTGTGTTGCCCAGCAACAGCCCCAAAACATCACTGCTCTAGAGGAGATCTGCATGGAGGAATGGGCCAAAATACCAGCAACAGTGTGTGAAAACCTTGTGAAGACTTACAGAAAACGTTTGACCTCTGTCATTGCCAACAAAGGGTATATAACAAAGTATTGAGAAAGTTTTGTTATTGACCAAATACTTATTTTCCACCATAATTTGCAAATAAATTCATTAAAAATCCTACAATGTGATTTTCTGGAGAGAAAAAAAATCTAATTTTGTCTGTCATAGTTGAAGTGTACCTATGATGAAAATTACAGGCCTCTCTCGTCTTTTTAAGTGGGAGAACTTGCACAATTGGTGGCTGACTAAATACTGTATGCATCTGTTGGTCACATACCTTTTTTTTTTTTTTTTATGGGACTCACGATGGGCCTCAGGATCTCATCACGGTATCTCTGTGCATTCAAATTGCCATCGATAAAATGCAATTGTGTTTATGGTCCATAGCTTATGCCTTCACATACCATAACCCCACCGCCACCATTGACATCAGCAAACCGCTTGCCCACACAACGCCATACAAGTGGTCTGTGGTTGTGAGGCCGGTTGGACGTACTGCCAAATTCTCTAAAATGACAAGAGGCGGCTTATGGTAGAGAAATTAACATTACATTTCCTGGCAACAGCGCTGGTGGACAGTCCTACAGTCAGCATGCCAATTGCGTGCTCCCTCAACTTGAGACATCTGTGGCATTGTGTTGACAAAACTGCAGATTTGTGGCCTTTATTTTTCCCCGCCCATGGTGCACTTGTGTAATGATTATGCTGTTTAATCAGCTTCTTGATATGCCACACCAGTCAGGTGGATGGATCATTTTGGCTAAGAAGAAATGCTCACTAACAGGGATTTAAACAAATTTGTGAACAACATTTTAGAGAAGGAACTTTTATTTCAGATTATGAAACATGGGACCAATACTTGTTGCGTTTTTGTTCTGTACGATGGCGTGGTGGCCTTAATAAACCAGAATTGGAGGATAATGTATCATCGTTTAAATCTCTAGTTTGGGAACATTGTGGATTTTTTTATTTTATTTAACTAGGCAAGTCTGTTAAGAACAAGTTCTTATTGACAATGATGGCCAAACCCGGACGACGCTGGGCCAATTGTGCGCCGCCCTATGGGACTCCCAATCACGGCCGGATCTGATACAGCCTGGATTCGAACCAGGGACTGTAATGACACCTCTTGCACTGAGATGCAGTGCCTTAGACCGCTGCGATAAATGTTACCGCACTCAACGAGAATAATGCAGCTGCCAACGCCTCATATGTTAACACATTTACGCCAACATCAACCCAGTATACCGGAGCAAGACTGAAACGCATGTTACAAACTTCCCTCTTGCACCCATTTCAGCAAATGGGTAGTACCTGCTCTATATAAGCAAACCAATTCCGAAGTTTCCAATGAATTGTCCAATGCATCCTGTTGCGCTTACTTAACAGTGACGGCCCATCACATTACCTCATTACCACATTACCTCAGAATTGGAGATGTCCCGTGTGACGCACACCCCCTTTTGAGAGTCACACGTAGTAAATTCCCACCTCCCACATAGTTAAAAATGTAGCATCAATCGTAACAATCCGGTAAACAACAAACAATGCAAGGTACATTGTGAATGGCATTTTACTTTTTTTTTTAAACGCAATACATACCAAACCGAGGGTTTGGTGAACTGTAACACCCCTAGTACAGACTGTTACAATTACTGACTGTTCTTGGATTGTTCTTTCATGATGAGCATACCTTTATGAAATACATACTTACCTAGCAGAGTTGCCAAACCTGTCTGTGGGAAAGGAATCTTGAGTTTCATGAACCATGAATCAACATGACTCACTGTTGTCTTGTGTTGCCAGTGGGTTTGCAGTGGGTATCTACACCACCAACTCCCCAGAGGCGTGCCAGTACTTAGCAGAGAACTGCAAGGCCAACATTATCGTGGTGGAGAACCACAAACAGCTACAGAAGATCCTACAGGTAAGCACAGAGGATGGAGAGCTTTAGATTTGCTTTTTTTGCTTTTTTTAACCTTAATCAGTTTATTCCTCTTTTTCCTTCAGGTTCAGGACAGGCTGCCACACCTGAAAGCCATTATCCAGTACAAAGATGCACTTAAAGAGAAGAGACCAAACCTCTACACGGTATGCGTGTCAAACTATTTCGATTTCATTCGAACATTAGAAGTTGGATCAATGCCTTCTGTGTCTTTAGAAGTGTTCATAACACACTACAGTTCCTGCTGGTTTGTTTCCCCCCACTGTATTCGGACTATCTTGTATTCTCTACACAGTGGGCAGAGTTTATGGAGCTGGGCCGTGATGAGTCCAACACTCAGCTGGATGACGTCATCGCTACCCAGAAACCCAACCAGTGCTGCACACTGATCTACACATCAGGGACCACGGGGCAGCCCAAAGGAGTGATGCTCAGCCATGACAATGTGAGTGACACCCACCAGTAACATTAGACTGCCAGGCGGTGAAAGTGGGCAACAGCACCTCTGCTACGCTGATCCTCAACACGGGGCCCCACAAGGGTACGTGCTTAGCCCCCTCATATACTTCCTGTTCCCCCATGACTGCGTGGCCACGCACGTCTCCAACTCAACCATCACGTTTGCAGACAACACAAGTGGTAGGCCTGACTAACAACAACTACGAGACTGCCTACAGGGAGGTGGTGAGAGCCCTGGCGGAGTGGTGCCAGGAAAATAACCTCAACGTCAACAAAACGAAGGAGCTGATTTGTAGGAGACAGCTGAAGGAACAATCCCCCATCCGCATCGACTGGGCCGCAATGGAGAGGGCAAAAAGATTAAAGTTCCTCGGCGGCACATTACTGACAACCTGAAATGGTCCACAGTGTTAGTTTTATTTTTTTCCTTTATTTTTGTACCCCTTTTTCTCCCCAATTCCGTGGTATCCAATTGGTAGTTAGTCTTGTCTCATCGCTGCAACTCCCGTACGGACTCGGGAGAGGCGAAGTTCGAGAGCCGTGCGTCCTCCGAAACACAACCCAGGCCGCACTGCTTCTTGACACAATGCCCACTTAACCCGGAAGCCAGCCGCACCAATGTGTCGGAGGAAACACTGTACACCTGGCGACAGTGTCAACGTGCATTGCGCCTGGCCCGCCACAGAAGTCGCTAGTGCGCGATGGGACAAGGACATCCCTGCCGGCCAAACCCTCCCCTAACCCGGACGACGCTGGGCCGATTGTGCGCAGCCCCATGGGTCTCCCGGTCGCGGACGGCTGTGACAGAGCCTGAACTCGAACCCAGAATCTCTAGTGGCACAGCTAGCATTGCGATGCAGTGCCTTAGACCACTGCACCACTCGGGAGGCCCCATACAGTGTGGTGAATGTGCAACAGTGCCTCTTCAACCTCAGGAGGCTGAAGATATTCTACAGATGTACCATTGAGAGCATCCTGTCGGGCTGTTTCACCGCCTGGTACGGCACCTGCACCATCTGCAACTGCTGGGCTTTCCAGGTGGTGGCGCAGTCAGCCCAACGCATCACCGCATTGCCTGCCCTCCAGGACATCTACAGCACCCGGTGTCACAGGAAAGCCAGTAAGATCATCAAGGACCTCGGCCACCTTAGCCACGTTCTCTTCACCCCGCTACCATCTAGAAGGCGAAGACTGTACAGGTGCCGAGAAACTGGAAAATGCCTTCGCTCTCCAGGCCATCAGACTGTTAGTCACCACTAGCCGGCCTCCGCCCAGGAGCCTGCCCGGAATTTTAGTCACTGTTATTCACTGGCTACCACCCGGTTACTCTAACCTGCACCTTAGACTGCTGCCCTATGTAAATAGTCTTTGACCTCTGGTCACTTTAATAATGTTTATACAGTTTTACCCACTTAATATGTATATACTGTATTCTAGTCATGGTTCATCTTATACAACTACTGCTGCACACATCTTTTCTATTCATATACTGTCCATAATATCAATACACCCAATCATATATTTTTATATTTCAGACTCTGACATTGCTTATTCTAATATTTGTAATTGCTTTAGAATTTTTGGGATTTGCATGTATTTTGTATTGTTAGGTATTACTGCACTGTTGGAGCTAGGAATATAAGCTTTTAGTTACACCCACGATAACATCTGCAAAATATGTGTACGCGACCAATAAAATGGCTGCACATTAGGTTCCATTGAAAAGATCTATGAGAATGATGCACTATCAGTGTCATGATGTAAACGTGTAAAAATGTAGCCTCCTATCTATTCAAAATCCACCTTTGCTCCGAGTTTACTTGTGAATGACCAGTGTTTTAATGACTCTCTCGTTCTCTCTTTGTAGCTGACATGGACAGCGTTCGCCGTAGGCCGCCATGTCCGGCTGACAGAAGCCACCAAGTCTCAAGAGATAGTTGTCAGCTACCTGCCTCTCAGCCACATCGCTGCTCAGATGGTGGACATCTGGGTCACCATGAAGGTTGGAGGGGCAACCTATTTCGCCCAGCCAGACGCACTGAAGGTGATGGTCTTTTCTGATTTAGAAGAGGACCTTTTCCACATGACTGAGAAGATTGTTCTGCAGTCTGTTACTCCCACTTGTCCTCCCCTTCATTTTAGATTAAACCTAGTGTATAATCCATTTAAGGGAGGCAGTTTAAGTTAAATTGATTTCCTGCGTGCGATACCTACTCACACAAGACAACTCTTTGTTTTGCAATTGATCAGTTCATTAGTGCAGTGTTTCCCAACTCTGGTCCTCGAGTAACCCCAAAAGCACACCTTTTTGTTGTTGCCTTGGACAAAAACACCTGATTCAACTTGTCAAGTGTTTGATGATTAGTTGACATGTAGAATCAGGGGGTACGGGTAACACTTCGTTAGTGTTTCTGCTCTCTGTGAAAAGGTTGTTCTTCACAAAATTAAGCATCAGCTTTACTAAATGCACTACGTTGCAAATGCTTTTGAACATTTATCCTCAGGAGCTGAACTGTCTTTCTCAATGTGCTAGTGTCCGTATTACACTGCTCACACACACATACTTTGTGATTACCAACCCCTTCAGTGTGTGTGCCTCCCTTCCTGTCTCTTCTCAGGGCTCCCTGGTCAACACGATGAGAGAGGTGCGTCCCACAGCCTTTATGGGTGTACCACGCGTCTGGGAGAAAATGCAGGAGAAGATGAAGTCTGTCGGGGCCAAGTCGTCTACTGTGCGCAGGAAGGTGGCAGTCTGGGCCAAAGGAGTGGGGCTGAAGACTAACCTCAGCAAGATGAATCAGTATGTATACCAGTATGAACCAGTATTTAGCCTATTGAATAGGGTGAGGGGGATCTGTGTTCTAATTTACCTGATGCACCACCTGTGGTTCTGACTTCGTAGTGATTTTATTTAAAAAATGTAAGGCCAATACTACTGTCACAAACATGACAGAACAGGATGAGTAGTTCTCATGCCCATGCACAGTATAATAATGCTAGCACAGTAGTAAACTACAGCCTGAGGTATAAAGATATAGTAGAGATGTTGTATTAAACTCCTGCTTCCCCTCCTGCCTGCTCAGGAATGGAGCTATGGCAAGGACGCCTGTCAACTACCGCCTAGCCAAGAAGCTGGTGTTCAGAAAGGTCCGTAAGGCCCTGGGTCTGGACCGCTGCACCAAGTGTTACACAGGTGCTGCCCCCATCACCAAGGATACACTGGAGTTCTTCCTCAGCCTAGACATCCCAGTGTATGAGCTGTACGGAATGAGTGAGAGCACTGGACCTCACACCATCTCTCTGCCCAATGCATTCCGCCTCACCAGGTATCTTACAGCAGATACTCCCCTGAACACACAATGCCTGACATTACATATTTCCATGCTCACTCTATACAAATGAATTCATTACAACAGGCCCAAGCATACCTTGGCTTTTAGCAAGTGTATTTGCTGTCGATTTACTGTATATTCTTCATGTATGTGATTTAAGAACTGCAAAGTTAAAGTGTTTTGTCTCCCAAGCGTTGGGAAGTTGATCCCTGGCTGTGAGACTAAGATCCACAGTCCTGACCAGGAGGGCAATGGGGAGATCTGCTTCTGGGGGCGCCACGTCTTCATGGGCTACCTAAACCAGGCCGACAAGACAGAGGACGCCCTGGATGCTGAGGGCTGGCTGCACTCTGGAGACCTGGGCAAACACGACGACAACGGCTTCCTGTTCATCACTGGACGCATCAAAGGTACGCAGTCTTCTCTACACACTATAACCCCATCCCCAAAGAACCCCAACCCCAGGCCAATCATCAGAACCCAGCTTTAAACGGAACCGACTGAAGTTAGTTGAAAGCCTGTTAGTTGATGGAAGATTCCACAAGTTAGAATTATCCTAATTAAAACGTTTGTTTCAATGTGTGTTTCCAGAGCTGATCATCACAGCGGGTGGAGAGAACATCCCTCCAGTGCCCATTGAAGATGCTGTGAAGGAGGCTGTGTCGCTGGTTAGCAACGCCATGCTCATTGGAGACAAGAGGAAGTTCCTCGCCATGCTGCTCACCATTAAGGTATGACCAGTTAGCTACAGCACTGTTGGTGTAAAACCAAATCCCCATCCCAACTCATACCCCGTTTAACTCAAAGGTCATCTTCTAAGTTCTGACAACCATTTCTATTTAGAACAAGGATGTTATACAGTTTAGATGGCAATCTATTACAGCCATTTCAAGAGTATCTGATAGTTGAGAACTACCATGTGTAATCAGATGCAGCCTCTGAGATTGCACAGTGCTGTGTAAACTCCATATCATGTAATCATAGGATGAGGCAAGACTGTCATAGTGGATTCTAATATTTTAGCCGAAATCACAATTCCTCTTTTATTGTAATTTTATCCACTTCTGGTGGACATTTTGTACACTGACATTCTTTATGCTGTCTGTTAAGTTCGTGTTTTAAGTATCCCTATATTTCTGTTATTACGGTGCTATCACTCTTGTTATTAGTACGCCTGCATGGTAGTCTCACTGGTGATGGACCTGGCCTGAGTGCAATGGCAACCATGTATTGTGGAAATACGATTTTGTAAACGTTAAACTGGAACCTAGCCGTTGTCATTTTATGTAAAGAGTATCATTGTCAGTTAACCCTTGGCCTACAATGGTCGCACCCCCACGGAAATCAATTAACATAATATAAAAATCAGTCAGTTTAAGCTAGATGTTTTTTGCATGGGCTGCATCTCAATCCTCCGATATCTCCCTTCCACATCTGTGGTGGAAGGTGACAGAGCTAAAGCATTGTTTGTCAGACCAGGAGACATCCCGAAAATTGGTCTTCTCACAAAAACGTCTGTAGCGTCTTCTCGGTTTGGCCTACTAACTATTATGACCACTCCTTTGAAAGCCGAGACTCTCACAAACACGATAGGGCAGACGATTCAGAACAAACTTCCTTTCGATTTTTTGGGGGGGACTATCTGTTCCATGTAGTGAATCTGTTAGTCAATGTGTTTCTATTGGCTAATAGCAATGCCAGATTGAATGTTTCATCCAATAATTGTATATTTTTTGATACCTTAAGGGGTCTTAAAATTCAAAATCAAATAGCTTAATGATTCATCTTAAAACAATTCCATATGTTGGCCCCCTCACCCGGCTTAGACTAGGGTTAATGGCATTGATTAATGAAACATAAAAAATTATCCATGCACAAGACAGCCTTCTAAGAAAAATGCATATGTTCTTTTACCTCCTTCACTGACTAAAACTACATTTGTCTCTTTACCCCTCAGTGCCAGGTGAATGGAGACACTGGTGCTCCTGAGGATGAGTTGACGCCAGAGGCCGTAGAGCTGTGCCGAAAGCTGGGCAGCAATGCCACGCGAGTCTCAGAGATTGCCGGCGGACATGACCGGGTCATTCATGCTGCTATCCAGGAGGGCATCAACCGCGTGAACGAGAACGCCACCTCCAACGCCCAGCGCATCCAGAAGTGGATCATCCTAGACCAGGACTTCTCCATCACTGGGGGAGAGCTGGGTGAGGGGGGGGGGGGCAGTGTGCATGTTGGTTTAGTGCCATGTTCTTAACTGCAATATGTTGTTTTTCCAGGTCATTATAAAGGCTGGACTCTAGTTTCCATGATGTATATGGCCAATTTCAATAGAATCGTTTTTGTTTCCCTTTTCTCAGTCTATTGCAGACCATGTCATCACTGTAGTTTTCCCCACCTATCCAGTGGTTGGTGTCAATGAGCATAACAGCAGGATATACACTGAGTGTACAAAACATTAGGAATGCCTGCTCTTTCCATGAAAGACTGACCAGGTTAAGGCTATGATCCCTTATTGATGAAACTTGTTAAATCCCCCTTCAATCAGTGCAGACGAAGGGGAGGTGTCAGGTTAAAGAAAGATTAAGCCTTGACATGGATTGTGTGAATGGGCAAGACAACATTTTTAAGTGCCTTTGAAAGGGGTATGGTAGTAGGTGCCAGGCGCACCGGTTTGTGTGTGTAACGTTGCTTGGTTTTTCCACGCTCAAGTTTCACTGTGTGTATCAAGGATGGTCCACCACCCGAAGGACATCCAGACAACTTGATACAACTTTGGGAAGCATTGGAGTCAACATGAGCCACCATCCTTTTGGAATGCGTTCAACACCTTGTTACAGTCCATGCCCTGACGATTTGAGGCTGTTCTGAGGGCAAAAGGGGGGTGTGCAACTGAATATAAGGAAGGTGTTCCTAAGTTTTGTACACTCTGTGTATAGCTGACAGTCTCTTTTTCTCTCTCAGGCCCCACTATGAAGCTGAAGAGGCCAGTGGTCATGAAGATGTACAAAGAGCAAGTAGAGCATTTCTACAAAGAGGTGGTAACCCCAAGCACCCCTGACAACTCCCTTCCCCCCAAATAGGCCTGGGATAAAGGCTCTTGCAGAGCAATTCATAGAGCCGCAACAAAAGACCTGCAGCCAGAAGTCTCTCACACATACGACACACACATACACCACCTCATACAGACCACCACTCCCTGTGCAGTTCCCGTTTACTCCTGTGAAAATGTTTTGTTAGCTTCCTGCTTTGGTTATTGGGTTTTTGTTCACATTTGTGGGTGTTCTAAAGAAAAACTAAGGAAGAACATCCATGAGAAGGTGTTGTAAAGCTTTGATTTTTGAAGATGAGTTATTGATGAGCTTATTTCAACTTTATTTGTTTTGTGATGAACAATAATACATGATAGATGAAGTAGAGTTGTATATGATGAGGCATGGTTAATGTGCTTTGATACTTGAGACTAAATGGCATAGTATCCAACATTTCCATAGGAAATGGTAGTAGAATTTTGGGCTACGTTATGAAAAAGCGTTACTCACAATTATTTATTTTTCTTTTGCCAAAGTCAATACTTACTTGGACCAAAGACACATTGGATGTGAAAATTATCCAGCTGAAAACTTCCATCTGTAGTTCTTCACATCCAGTGTTCGCTCGTCAAAAAAGGTTTTCCTATTTATTATTGTTGTATTGTTTTTGCTCTGTCTGCATTGGTCTGGTTTCAGAGTTTTGATGGAAGTATATCATTGTTGTAGCGCGGTCCAAAATCATATATGCAGTTGTGCAATAAGACAAGTCCAGGGATGGCCAATGACAAATGAAGTTGTAGATTTGGTTAAAGCCTTGTCGCCATAAGCAAATGGCTCAATGTTGAACTTCTGCACCTACCTTGTCCTACAGAGAGCATCCAAATTACTTTTTTCAATACGATGGAACCATATCATTCAAGCCATATTATTTTTTTGTATCCTATGTTATGACATTGTCATACTATCTGCGGAATTGCCTGGTCTTGTTGGAATGTTTAACGATTCTGTGTAAAAATGTTGTGACCATTGTTAAATACTGTAAATATATTTTGCCTACATTGCCTCATTCCTCTGGTCTTTATTTAAACCGTTTTATTACGTTGAATGTTTTTAAAAGAACTGTCTTCAGCTCATCGGTCTTGTCAAGCAGTGTGACATTCTTTATACTTGCGCCACTGAACTGGTCTATTACGGGAGAAACATGAAGTTACCTTAATCTAAAACAGAAGAGAATACAAGGGTACAGAGGAAATTTGATAGCGTTACCATTCATCCTGAAACCTTTTACATCCAATAATACCCAGGACTGGGGTTTGATCTTATTACACTGCACATACTCTCCCTAAACTTCATGTATATGAATATGCTGTGTGGAATGTCTCTGTAACCTACTGTACATGTTTGGGTCCTTGTATAATTCTGAGTGTTTTTATTATTGTTGGTTTATTTGGGCCACATTGTCAGTACAAATGATTCTCCTTGTATATTGGAATAGGAAGAAATCTGATTCTGGCTTCCAGCACTTTTGACCATTTATCTTTGAAATACTTGAATTTTTTTATTAAGTAATCTAATGCAATCCACAGATCCCTTTGTAAACTACTATTCCATTCTCTGTGGAAAGTGAATATGCCAAGGCCCTTGCAGTTTAAAGATGTTAGAAGGGCTTCCACATACAGCTGGTGACCCATAATGTTTCAGGAAGACCTGGAAATAAACTATAAGCTTACCAAGAAGACTGGCTTATAGTGTTTGTTGAATGAAGTTGTATATGGAATGAAAAATATTATTTTCAAAAGTGGAGGAAATGAAGGTGATGTATCTGTATTTTGTTATTTTCCCAACTGATGTCATAGCTTTCTGTTGAAGCTTGTACTGACATGCACACTGAAGGTCTGGAGCTCCATACCACAAACAAAGTCCAATGCAATTGCAGTCAACTAAATTACACCTTTGAGTTGTTGACAGGCCTGTCACTTTTTTTTACAAGCAGAACAAGCAATCTCTTCAAATGCATACAAGACCATGAGAGTTCGACTGCCATCTAAAGACAGAATACCGGTTTTACCTGACCCTCAACACTTAAGAGTTTTGAAAGTGTTTCTAGTATCAGGTGGGGAAGAAAGTGTGTCACTGGGTGTCTAGAGTTGATGAGCAGTGCCATCTTTAAACTAGCAGCTGCTGAGGAAAGAAACCTTAATGTATGTGATCTAGCTGGAAAATAAAGGTCATTTATTCTGAAATATCGAGCAGTTTCATTCATTTCCTGTTGCAAAATCTTAAATTTGACGGAAGCTATTTTTCTGATTATTTTGAGATTAAAAGTGGCAACCTGGTATATTTCAAAGTAACTGCCCAGTGAAAATCTCAACTACTATCCAAAATATAGCTGCGGGAAACAATGAACGGGGTTCGTTGGATAACAAAGCAAGCATTATGTAGGAACTATCTTCCTTTATATGCAAACATTGTATTATGATTATTTAGGTTAGCAGTCACCCAGAGAGCTGAACAAACCTGGAGTGAATCTGACATGGTTCATGGGAAGATTATTTTTAGCATTAGTTACATGTAAAAATTGTTAATAGTTTCCTTGTTTTTTGAGATATCAAATTACGCAAGGCTCATTTTAGGGATATCCATGATTTCAAGTTGATGGGCCACTGGAGTGGATTTATAGTGGTTTAAATAGACATGTAAAATCAGATTTTTGATTTATCAACTCTGCCATCTTTTGACCCATCCATTAGCTTTTCTCAAACTAAGTAAAGACATACCATGGACCTTTCATTTCATTCTTTGGTTCATGAGAAGTTTTCTAAAATAGAGGAAAATCTATCCTAACGGACCTTATGGGTCCTTGAGGCAAAAATGTTCAGCATGAGGAAAGACACCTACAAAGTTTAGTCTCTAGGCCACATGAGGCGGTTGATGAGGGTTTAAGTGAGACTGCTTATCACAGCACCACCTATAGGCTGATCAGTGCCATTCTTTTTGTGACAAATAAATAAAAATTACCAATCTATGCTTGAATTATTTGACCATGTCAATGGGGGGGAACAAGCCTAATAATGTTTGTGGCCAAAGCAACCATTTTAGGAAAACACTTAAAACCCCACAAACTTCACAAAGACTGTTTAAAAAAAGACTTGCTATTTCCTCATAGAACATGTCAACAAATCAAATTCTAATTTGTCACATGCGCCGAATACAACAGGTGAAATACTTACTTAAAAGCCCTTAACCAATAATGCAGTTCAAGAAAAAGAGTTAAGTAAAAAATAATAACACGGCTATATACGGGTACTGGTACCGAGTCAATGTGCAGGGGTACAGGTTAGTCAAGGTAATTTGTACATGTAGGAAGGGGTAAAGTGACTGCATAGATATAAACAATGAGTAGCAGCAGTGTAAAAACAAAGGGGGGGTCAATGTAAATACTCCGAGTGGACTTTTTTATTTATAAAAAAATATATATATATCCAATTTTCTCCCCAATTTTCGTGGTATCCAATTGCTAGTCATTACTATCTTGTCTCATCGCTACAACTCCCGTACGGGCTCGGGAGAGACGAAGGTCGAAAGCCATGCGACCTCCCGGTCGCGGCCGGCTGCGACAGAGCCTGGGCGCGAACCCAGAGACTCTGGTGGCGCAGCTAGCACTGCGATGCAGTGCCCTAGACCACTGCGCCACCCGGGAGGCTCCGAGTGGCCATTTAATTCATTGTTCGGCAGTCTCATGGCTTGGCGGTAGAAGCTGTTAAGGAGTTTTTTGGACCTAGACAACCACTGCACCATTGAGAGCTTCCTGACCGGTTGCATCACCGCCTGGTATGGCAACTACTCAGCATCCGACCGTAAAGGCGCTACATAGGGTAGTGTGTACAGTCCAGTACATAACTGGGGCCAAGCTTCCTGCCTTCCAGGACCTATATTCTAGGCGGTGTCAGAGGAAGGCCCAAAAAATGGTGTAACACTCCAGTCACCCAAGTCATAGACTGTTCTGTCTCTTACCGCACTGCAAGCAGTACTGGAGCACCAAGTCAAGGTCCAAAAGGCTCCTTAACAGCTTCTACCCCCAAGCCATAAGACTGCTGAACAATTAATCAAATGCCCACCCGGACTATTTAGATTGACACCCCTTCCCCCCCCTTTGTTTTTACACCTCTGCTGATCGCTGTTTATTATCTATGCATAGTAACTTTACCCTATATACATGTAAAAATGACCTCGACTAACCTGTACCCCCACACATTGACTCGGTATCGGTACCCCCTGTATATAGCCTTGTTATTGTGTTACTTTTTATTTTTGACTTTAGTTTATTTAGTAAATATTTTCTTAACTCTATTTATTGAACTGCATTGTTGGTTAAGGGCTTGTAAGTAAGCATTTCACGGTAAGGTCTACACCTGTTGTATTCGGCGCATGTGACAAATAAAATTGGATTTGAATTGCACACTCCCTCAAAACTTGAGACATCTGTGGTATTGTGTTGTGTGACAAAACTGCACATTTTAGAGTGGCTTTTATTGTCCACAACACCAGGTAGACCCGTGTAATGATCATGCTTTTTGATATGCCACACCTGGCAGGTGAATGGATTATTTTAGCAAAGCAGGAATGCTCACTAACAGGGATGTAAACACATTTGTGCACAAAATTTGAGAGAAATAAGGTTTTTGTGCATATGATCATTTCTGGGATCTTTTGTTTCAGCTCATGAAACATGAGACCAACACTTTATATTTTTGTTCAATGTAGGTATTACAGACTGGGTCTGGGAGAGGTTTAAAATGTTAGTGCATAAATATATTTTTTGACATATACACCCACACCATACTATTGTTTGGGTAAACCCACACCATTCCAACACAGCTTTTTAAAATAATGAATAACCATTTTCTGGAAGGAAAACTATTTCACTCATGTTGTAAGTAATGATAGGTCATATAGACATCTGGAAACACTAGGCAGTTACTTTAAAAGGGATGAAAACATAACTTTATATTAATTGGTAAAAACAAACATGCTTTTAACTGCAAAATAAAAAATACAAAAGCATCGTCATAGCACTTAGAAAACCATTTTATTTATAATGGTGCTTTCAAGGCAACTGGGAACTCTGGGGGAAAAAACGAGGTCAAATCATGTCGTCAGTGTTCTTCAGTTCGGGAAAAGTCAGAGCTCCAGAACAGTGGTTCCTAAAATGTGGGGCTTTAAACTTACTCTTGAAAGTTGTAATAGTAGAATGCACAAAAAACTATTTCGAAATTGGGGAGTGCATCGTCAGTTCCTCTTGTCATGTTAGTCATTGCATACCTTAGAGAGCGATTTATAACTTGTCAGAAATGTCCAGATCCACTAGCAGATATCAGCTAACATTTTTATTTATTTAGTTTTTTGTAGCCAATAGTTTTTGTTGTAATTTTTTGGTCACTCAAGTATGACATGAAAAAACATTAGACATGGCAAAATGTATAGAAATGCATATAAATTAGCTTCAAAACAGCAACATTTTCTCTGTATCATTTACAGTCTTGGTGCCCATAGACGTGCACAGGGGGGTGAGGATGTAAAAAAAAAAAAAATTGTGAACCCCTGCTCTTGAAAGAGTTTCCGACTAGGAATTCCAAGTTGGATGACCTTCAAAAACGTCAGAGCTATTTTCTCAGTTGTCATGAACGCGCAGAAGTCGGAGATTTCCGAGTTCCCAGTTGTTTTGAATGTGGCATAAACCTTGTCAGCATAACCGCTTTAACTCTGCAGTGCCGGATTCACCACAATCTGTTTAACATGAAATAATCCCCATGTGACCTATATAATTCACCCCTTCAAATGGAGTCCATCCAGAGTTCAGAAGTTCAAACACTGGTCATCTAAGAGCCACAACAACGACAGACAGTACTCAATGACTTTATTAATAATATATGATTTCAAAATAAAAAATAACATTAAAATAACATTTTTGTACTTAACACAACTTGCATTGTATGGCCACATGGTGGCATCGTATGCCAAGTTTAAAATACCAAATCGTGTTGTTCTGTCGTTCAGCCCATGGTAGCACTATCACCCCTTCCCGCCAGCAAACCCTGCCTTGATAAATAAAGCTTACACGTACCCTGTCACAAACTAGGTTTCCATCCAACTGTCGACAGATTTTCATGCGAATATTCTAAAATCCGCATTTAAAACAATATGTTCATTTTCCCACCAGAGATGCGTTAAAATCAAATTGACTAGTTGCAAATAAAAGGCTGTGCATGATGACGTGGTGCACATTCAAATAAATACATGTTGCGGTTAAATCCCCATGTACCGAATAAAAAAATACTATTAAAAGTTTCCATCGCATTTTGAACTCTACTGGTGGTTCTAACAAAGCATTTTGCGTTATATAGCGAGTGTGCCCAATCTGGTATTGACACCTGAGCTCTAGCCGACGGTTTCCCAAACTCGGTCTGTTGTGGCCCATGACAAGCAAACGTGTTACTACTCGTCAACTAATCATCAAGTCCTTGACAAATTGAATCAGGTGTTTTTGTCCGGGGCTACAATAAAAGTGTGTGACGTTGGGGGTACTGGAGGACCGGAGTTGGGAAACACTGGCCTAAGATTATAATTATTCATTTAATCTGTAATTTAATAAACGGCATGCTTTCCCGACTAATCGTAGAGGGAGAACCACACGTCATCGCGTGACTCCAGATGTATTTATCAATATTTGCGCATAAATGAGTTTCCAGATACATTTCGTTCATAATTCATTTTACCTACACACAAATATCCCACCTTGTCCAGAGTTTTTTGTTTTGTCGACATTTGTAAAGTTTACCGAAAAAGGTTCTGTCTCCATTAGAACGGTCATGATATTTTTTTATCCGACATGTACTTTACTCGCATAAAAATGTTGGATGGAAACCTGGTTAGAGACACGTATAATAACCACTGATACAGAAAACTGCCCTCTGCCCATGCCACCTCAGATTCCTAAGGAACAGTCACCATTCGTTGCTTTTTTTTGTATTTTTTTCCTGTTAAAATCCAGAGTAGATGGTCTACCTTTGCTTTTCATACATTTAAATATATATATAGACTATATAATATAATTTGAATTGGCATGGTATCTTTTCCTATGGTGTTCTTATTTAAGAGATTAAGGGATCGAAATTGGATTTAAAAAATACAGAGAAATATTGAACGGGGGGGTGACAGTTTATGCCCGGGCTTCGTAACCATACCTCATAGAGTACGGACAAATAGAACGCTGCCTCACTTTGAGTTAAAAACACTCAAATTATAATAGGACATACACATAAAAATACTTATTCTCACTGAAAAGTCCACCTTTTCCTGCTTGATATAATTATACTGGATGATATCGACATGATTAGCTCATACATCAAACATATTCCCAACACCAGTTCCATGGTGTTCAACTGCAACAACTATGATACACAATACAACATTTAGGGAAGTTTTCCTTGACGCAACACTATAATTAACAGAACTGACAGCATGTTTCTGTATGTATAATGACAAAACATGCCAATACAAATAAAAACAATTAAATAAGAATTTTAAAAAACGTTGGCAAAAAATCTATTTGTATTGCATGTAAATATTGTATAAAATTCTTAAAAATACAGTTTAGATAATTACTTAAGTACTTAAGTCACCACAGCCAAAAGTGCAGAGGTACATAAATAAAAGATTGACTGTTCGTAGATGGTAGATGGGGTTCTCTCTGGGAGAGCTGCACAGAGCTCCCTGCCACTGACCCCTTCCCCACCCCCCCACACCCTTCACCTTCATGCCCCAACTCCATGACAAGGGAAAAACTGAGCGCCCCCGGTCAAGGGGTAGAGTTCATGAACTAGGACTTGGGAGTTAAAAGTTCACACACACAAGAGGACAGCAACGTTCTCTTTTTCCACTCGCTTGACACACACAATCTATCACACTCACAGATGCAAATTCATCTTAAAAATCACTTGCGGGGACTTGTGTTGACATAGGCACACCCAGACAAACAAAAGGGTGGTGGACAGAGCAGAGTGGATGCTGAGAGGAACATAAGGCGGTTGTTGTTTCACTCTAGAACAGAACCACACATTCAGAGTCCTCAACACCACAGCACCCTCACAGAGGAGAAGGGCCAGAGAGGTGAGTGTGCACTTTGCAGAGGCAGGCAACAGAACGGACATAACTATTAAAGCTATTAGCATTAGAATAAATACAACTGTTCACGAGGTGAAACAGAAAGAAAAGTGAGGGGGGAATGAAGCAGGGAGGGGATCACCCAAAGAGAGGAGAAGAGACAGCCCATTAGTCTGAGTGTGAAACCACAGTGGATGTGAAGGCTAGAGGGGCCACAGTAAGAGGAACATGTCTAGCAGATTGACTGAGTGATAGGCCTGGTCTGGCACTGTCCCTTTCCATAATGATATGCCTGGTCTGGCACGGTCCCTTCCCATAGAAAACTACACCTCAGACAACAGAACATGAGCTATACAACCATTCATATTACGATCTGGAAAGAAAAGGCAATAATTTGAAGACGCCTGAACTTCCCTAAAGGACCACTGCTAATGCAGTGTCTTAGGATTTCTGGAAGGCTTATGTTCCTTATAACAGCAGAGATAGATCCCTGGAAGAAGCTTCAAATCTGCAGACAAACCGCACGAGGAGCATCAACTGATTTCAAGAGAGGGCACTGTTAAGATAAAACTGGAGTTTCAGGCTTCCCAATTAACATTTAGTCAAAGGAAGGACTTTGCTGTTTAACCAGTGTCAGTGGACAGACATAAAAGGCACTAAGAGGATAGTAGGTTTGTTGCTAGCCCTAGAAAATGAACAGGAATACATTCATAGCTCACAGGTATCTGAACCGCAATCCCAGAAATACTCCAAACGTATCAGTACAAAAATTAAATGTAAAAAAGTGTGGCCCCTTTTTTTTCTTGGATCTGGGAGACTATGGCTACTTGTCACAGCTTTTTACCCCCCACCACTAAAAAGGCAATTCAGAAGTGATCTTTTCCCCAGAAGTTGAGCCCTTTCATGCACATCAAGATAGAAGAGGGGAGGGGGTGTCAAGGTTCAGCTTTCAAAGAGGGAGTGAAGGGAAACTGAACAGACAAGAGATGAACCCCATCTAAAACACACTACCACCAACAGGCACGTACACAACTTAGTACCTGCATATGTGAAGACACTCTGGAATGGGACCCAAATGCCTCTCACAGTGTGTGTGTGTGTTTAAGGGCTGTTGCTTGTGCTCAAGCTTAAAGAGTCACTAACCAAAGATATCATCCCCCTAAAGCCTCTGAAATGCACGCCCAGACACACACGCTCGCCCAGACACACACGCTCGCCCAGACACACACGCTCGCCCAGACACACACTCTCACCCAGACACACACTCTCACCCAGACACACACTCTCACCCAGACACACACTCTCACCCAGACACACACTCTCACCCAGACAGGAAAATTCCTACAGAGATATGAACTCCAGCTGAGAGGGGGGAGAGGGGAGGAGTGTTGTGTCGACTAAGGGAGTGTGAGTGGGGAGGGAGGAGATAGAGGGGGGAAGTATTGGGTTTGCAAAGGCTAGATGTGAGGGGGGAGGGCAGGAGGGGGAGGGAGAGTAGAGTGGTCGCATTCCACAGTTCTGCACACAGGCTGCTGTGCTGTTCTCGACAAGAAACATATATAATACGTCTCCTGCCAGACCCAGTCCAGACAGGCCAGCTCCTAGTCCTGTCCTCCAGTCCAGTCCAGGGTAGAGGGACAGTGGCATAGCTGCTCTCTCTTACTCTGACCTCCTCTCTCCTCCCCTCACCCTGTTCCTCTGTTCTTCTCCAGCGACAAGTGAAAGTGTGTGTTCTGTTGTTGTTCTGTGGTTTAGCTCTGTCTGGTGTGTGGCTGTAGCTTCTGTTACTACTCCCCCCCAGTGGGGGTCCAGGGACTGCGCTACGGGCTTGCTGTCACGTGGCTGTGTCCTCCAGGTAACTCTGTAGTTTGCGGACGGTCGTCTCGTCCAGAGAGAACAGGTCAAAGTCAAAGGTGGTGTTGGTCACGTTGAAGTGGCCCGTCTCCTCGATAAGATTCACTATCTAAGGAGAGGAGAGGACTTAGATGACTACAATATCACATTGATGATAACACAATAGCGTGGCCTGATAGTGTATATGGAAAAGTATGTTTTGTAACATGCATACACCTGACCACACACACGGCCAGTCATTGGTCCATACCTGCTGTAGGACGTTGCGCTCCCTCAGAGCCATCAGTCTGCGGTGGAGATCCACCAGCTCCTCTGTGTAGGCCTGGAGAACAGGAAGAGAAGGCAGTTTGTGGAGCACTCCTTGAGTCTACTATTAGGTATATGATTACTGATTAACCAGTGTTTTCTACTGCAGTTTTACACCAGGAATGCGTGGAGTGGTGAGCTGGTAGTGATATATCTATAATAGTGGTGATAGAGCAGTATTGTAGAATTTGAACACTGCACTGGTAATATAACCACTTCAAACAGATGTTTGAACACAAAAATAAGAAACAAAGGTAATGTAAACTGTGATTATTTACCCTTCCTACCTTCTCGTATCCTTTCTTCAGCACCTTCTCTGGGCGGCTACAGATGTCTGGGCTCTTCCTGGCCAAGACCTGCTCAGAGAGAGACAGAACACAGAGACAGAGAGATGGAGGAAAGAGTGGAAAGCTGATAAACAGAGATCAGAATGGGAAGGATGGTGCTTTAGGAGAGCAAAAATGAACACACACCACCAGTCTCCTGTTGTGGTGCTAGGAATACAACACACTGCTTAGCCATCAATGATAACTACTGGTAATAACCCAAACGTCAACAACGTACATGTGCAGAGGTTCTCTCAATCTCTTCATTCAAAGACTCAATCATGGACACTCTTACTGACAGTTGTGGCTGCTTTGCGTGATGTATTGTTGTCTCTACCTTCTTGACCTTTGTGCTGTTGTCCCTTGCCTAATAATGTTTGTACCCTGTTTTGTGCTACTACCATGTTGTGCTGCTGCCATGTTGCGGTCATGTTGTATTGCTACCATGCTGTTTTGACATGTGTTACTGCCATGCTGTTGTCTTAGGTCCCTTTATGTAGTGTTGTGTCTCTTCTTATGTGTGTTCTGTTCAAAATTTTTATTTAACTTATTAAAATGTTTAATCCCAGCCCTCGTCCCCGCAGGAGGCCTTTTGCCTTTAGGTAGGCCGTCATTGTGAATAAGAATTTATTCTTAACTGACTTGCTTAGTTAAATAAAGGTTAAATAAATAAGTAAATATATATTAGCTCAGCAAAAAAAGAAACGTCCCTTTTTCAGGACCCTGTCGTTCAACGATAACTCGTAAAAATCCCCAAATCTTCATTGTAAAGGGTTTAAACACTGTTTCCCATGCTTGTTCAATGAACCATAAACAATTAATGAACATGCACCTGTGGAACGGTCGTTAAGACACTAACAGCTTACAGACGGTAGCAATTAAGTCACAGTTATGAAAACTTAGGACACTAAAGAGGCCTTTTACTGACTCTGAAAACACCAAAAGAAATCGCATCCACAAGGAGCCCCTGCTTCATTTCTGACCGCTGAACGTGCCTTGGGGCATGCTGCAAGGAGCATGAGACTGCAACGTAGCCAGGGACAATAAATTTCATGTCCGCCACGGTGTGAGGGCCTAAGACAGCAGCTACACAGGACACCAGGACGAAAGCTGACTCCCTCCGTCCCCCCGGGCAGCCACGGTTTACAACACCTGCCCAGTGATCGTACATCTGAGCACATCACACCTCTGCGGACCAGTACTTAAGAATGGCAGTATCAACAACGCCGAGTTACACCGAGACACGACAATCACCTTCCATCAAGCGCAGACTTCCCGCAATAGGCGAGAGAGTGCTGAGGGCTTGTAGGCCTGTTGTAAGCAGAAATCACTCACCCAGACATGTCACCAGGAACAACAACATCGCCTATGGCACACAAACCCACCGTTTTGAGACCAGACCGGACTGGCAAAAAATTCTCTTCATGACGAAGTCGCAGGTTTTGTTCACCAGGGGATGGTCGAATTCACGTTTATCTTCAAAGAAGTGAGCATCTAACCCGAGCACTGGAGCCGGGATCGATTTGGAGACTAGAGGGTCCTTCATGGTCTGGGCGGCTGTGTCACAGCATCATCGGACTGAGCATTGTTGTCCATTGCCGGCCAATTTCAACACTAGCGTTCACAGCGAAGACATCCTCCTTCCCTCATTTTCTGCGATACCTTACCGCAGGCTTCATCCTGACATGACCTCCAGCATGACAATTGCCACCAGCCATACTGTTCTGTTAATGTGACTTTCCTGCAAAACAGGAATTTCAGTGTTCTGCCAATGCCACGAAGAGCCCGGATTTCAATCCCATTGCGCACGCCTGAGACCTGTTGATCGGAGGGTGAGGGCCAGGGCATTCCCCCCAGAAATGCCAGGGAACTATGCATGCCTTTGTTTGGAAGTAGAGGTCATAACATTCGCAGCAAGAATTGGCAAATTCTGGTCCAGTCCATGAGAGAGATGGCACTGCCAGTACATTTAATGCAACGCTGGTGCCACACCAGATACCTGACTGTTACTCTCTTGATTTTGGACCCCCTTTGTTTAGGACACTTATTCCCATTTCTGTTAGTCACATGTCTGTGGAACTTGTTCAGTTTGTCTCAGTTGTTGAATCTTATGTTCATACAAATATTTACACGTTAAGTTTGCTGAAAATAAACACCGTTGACAGTGGGAGGACATTTCTTTTTTTGCTGAGTTTATATATATATATTTTAAATACCAGTTTGAAGGAGAAATTATATATTTAAAGGTGCTACACATAGAACTTATAACTGAATTTCTACATTGTAACTTCTGACAATGTCCATATTATAGCTGGCGCTAATAGTGGAATGATAGTGTTTCACATTATTACTTACCCGCCAGTGTTGTGATTGGCTGTGAAATTTGCCTATTGATTTCTACCGCCGGAGCGGCGTCCACTATTAGTGGCAGATATATTATGGATGTTTTCTGAAATTACAACGCAAAATTTTTCTAAAATCCAATTTGTAACGTTAGCACCTTTAATGATGGGGATTTTGTCAAAGGAGATACAATAGAATTAGAAATCTGGAGCGACAATAGAGACGGAGAGAACAGTCCAGTCCTGGGAGAGATTAGAGGAGCCGTGCTTTACCCCCTTACTGGGGGAGCCGTGCTTTACCCCCTTACTGGGGGAGCCGTGCTTTACCCCCTTACTGGGGGAGCCGTGCTTTACCCCCTTACTGGGGGAGCCGTGCTTTACCCCTTACTGGGGGAGCCGTGCTTTCACCCCTTACTGGGGGAGCCGTGCTTTATACCCCTTACTGGGGGAGCCGATGCTTTAACCCCCTTTGGACCGGTTACTTTTTGGAGGAGAATGGTGTTTTTTACCTTGTTATTGGAGGAGCTGTGTTTTACCTTGTTATTGGAGGAGCTGTGTTTTACCTTGTTATTGGAGGAGCTGTGTTTTACCTTGTTATTGGAGGAGCTGTGTTTCTGTGGAGGTGGCACCGGGTCTCGACTGGGGAGGTGCGAGCCGTCACTGCTGTCACTCTCACTGTCCAGGCTCAGTCTGACAGGGAACAGAGGAAGAAAGCTCTCATTGTGCCCTATTTAGCACAGGGAGCCCGTGTATATAGGTGGTGGGTGGGCACACATTTTGCAAAAGGATTAAGAAGTACAATTGGTGTTTGCAGCTCAAATTATTAAAATCTTTAAAGTAACACCTATAAAGAACAGCTAACACGTACATATTTGCTAGAGACATACGGACACACTGCGTTTCATAACGCCACAAACATTAACAGCCAAGCAATGCTAATTTCCTAAGGAGTAGACTAACTGGTGAAAATGACCTAACTACAGAAGCATCAGAGGTCTATGACACAGTAACGTAAAGAGTGAGAAATTGAGAGAGACTTACCGTGAGTCCCGGTTGGGCGGGTTGGTCTTGACAGGCGTCCCTTCCTCAGAGCTGCTGTCGTCATCTGACTCCTCTGACTGTAGGTCCTCCACCATAGAGCGCAGCGGGCCTAGAGTACGTACACACCGTTAACAGAGAACATTTGCTAAATGCACATATTTGACGCAACACAACAATTAATTAAACATCTGAATAGCTCAGCCTAAAAGAGAGATATTTAAAAAATATTATAATAATTAGCGACAGTACCATTCCTACATTAAAGCACAAACCATGCCCCCTTAAGACAACCAATGTGTCAGAATGTCCTCTCCAGTGGATGTGTAAATCCCATGTTACCTGTCTAAAGAATGATAGGCTTACCTTGGCCTTGTTTCTGTCCAGGCTCAAAGTCAGATTCTGAGCTGGAATCAGAGCTGGAGCTTGAGTTGGAGGGACTGGAAGGGGCTGACTGCTCTGATTTGGATGAGGCTTCATCCTCAGAGTTGGAGTCGTCAGACTCAGGCAGCTTCTTGGGCTCCTTGACCTCCTGCGTGTCGGCCTTGCTGCCCTTGGGCCAACGACCCTTCTCCTTGGGGGGTTTCTTCTCTGGGTAGCCAGGGGCGGCTGCAGACGATGAGGAGACCCGGGGAGAGGCTCCGGTGAAGGGCCCTGCAGCTGTCCCTTTAGATCCCTCTGAGCTGCTCTTCTTCTGCTTCTTGGCACTGGGTTTAGGAGACTCCACAGTGGAGGGCCGCTTCCCGGGGCCTTTGGACTCCAGCGGGAGCCCTCCTCCTCCCCCACCGCCCCCTCCCCCCCCTCCTTTGGGGGACATGCCCTCCATCTTGGCCTCCTTCAGGGTAAGTTTGGGCTCTTTGAAGGCGGCCTTGGGAAGGACCTTGCCCTCATCTTTGACTTTGATCTCTGCTGGCTTCTTGGACGAGGAAGAGGAGGGCTCGCGGGCGCTCTTGCTGCTGCCCCCTCCTCCCCCGTCGCGGTCGCTGTCGCCCTTGGACCCCGCCTTGCTCTCAGAGTCTTTGCGGGGGCGTTCACGGTGTTCCTTGGTCAGCTTGTGGGGCTTGGGCCCTTTATTGCTGCCTCCACTGCCCTCTTTACTGGGCTCCTAAAGACAGGGACAAGTACACATGATATCAAACTCACATCCCTTTTCAATTAGGTGCTGGGCTGTAAATATATATAATAAAGGTAAGTATGGGCCATTCACGCAGGTGCTCCGCCACATATTTCTTGATTGTCAGCAAAGAAAGATCTGAGTGGGAGCATCATACTTGAGTAGATCCATCACTATGATAATCACTCTACTGTCAATGCACTTAGCCAAAGGCCCACTGAAGGACTAACATTGTATGTGAGCAGAGGAGAGCGAGGAGCATCCCCAATTTGACTGGAGCGCGGAGCAATATTCCCAAATGCTGGCACATCGGCCTTCCTGCCCGCTCTAATTTCACTCCAATAGAGCTCACTTCACGAGCTCAGGGGCTGCCCGGCCCAGCATGGATTTGTAGTCTACTTGTGTGATGCTATAGACCCTTGCTTTAGCTACTGTCATGGAGTTCGCTAAAAATATTTTCATAAAGAAACTGATCAAACACACAAGTGCAAAATCAAGGTGGCCAAAAGCAAGAGAGGGAGTGCGGTGATGTAATGTCCACAACTAAAGAATCACTGTGGACCTCTGAAAAGACACATAACCCGAAAGCATGATGGTGTACTTAGTATGTGCACATGCTAAAAGAAAGGAACAAGGTGTGTCATTATGTGTGTCATTGTAGCAAAGTATTTATAAACAAAAAATGTAATCTCTTAAAAGTTTCCTTTATTGTTGTTCTATTATCTACACAATATGCCATAATTGATTTTGGTGCAATTGGCCTGGCAACTTTCAATTAGCTTTCTGTTTTGATTGGGTTATTTTGCCTAAAAACCTTTAGGCCTACCTATAGAAAATAACAACTCTGCATCCCTGCCCAGCCTGGCCAAAAGGGTGTTTAGCATCCCCAGTGGCTTTGCAAGTGAGGAGAGTATATTCTTCGCTACTGGCCTGCTCTCCAGGCACCATCACATGAGCCTGAAACCACAGACTGTTTCAAAAAATGAATTTAAAAAAGGCACTGTAGACTGAGCCTAATAAGGCATTTTTCATTTAATTTGTATTTAATTCTAAGTCACAGCCTATATGCGCAATTTATAGACTACAATGATTTAATACAGCTAAATGTTGTTTAAATGCTGAGTGCTTAATGTCCTTGACGCCTTACCTGCCTAGTGTGTCGCACTCGCAAATGCTTAACAATGTATTTCTTTGTAGACTATAGCCTTGAGATAATTGAAATAATACAGCCTAAATAATACATTTCCATTCCTTCTCAGTCTCCCTGTCAGGCTCCTGACTTATTTAGAGTGTTTATACGCTGTTTAATATGACATATAGCCTATTTGAAATGATCGCTTCTTACATTCACCATTTCATGTTAATTAAAATACTTTTCATTGAAATCATATGGTTTGGTTTCAATACTTCAAAACCAAATGGTAGGTCCAGGTAGTCACAAAAATAGATTGGTGTTGGTTAAACTGTGATTTTAATGAATGGAGCAAATTTGGAGCGGCAGTTTTTCCTCTGTGAGCGCGGAGCGGTTTTTAGCGGAGCGGTTGGAGAGGACGTGGATTTCCAACCGCTCAACTCCGATCACATACTAGGAACAACATGCATGCACATATCCATACGCAGAACACCGTCCATGTTGTACTACGATAATTCAACAGAGTGGTAAATGCTAAACCAGGAAAGGATGTTTGTAATCATGCAGGTTTATTTGGGATCAACTGTGACCTAGAGTAGGCATCGAAGTCCAGCTGAATTAATGAAAGAATCCCATTATATGATTAAAGGCTTGGGAAACAAAAAGACACACAGGTTTGCCGTCCCTTATCTCAACTGTATTCTACTCTCCTATTCTCCCTACCCTCTGCTGTATTGACTGGTTGAGCAATCCTATACACATTCCTACGCCTTCTTTCTTATCAGTGTACTAGGCTAGGAAGTGCTGCTCACCTTTGATCCATGGGAGGTTTTGGTCTTCTTGGGGTCTGAGAAGGCAGACAGTGGGATGGTGGGGAGCATGGGGTAGTCTGGACTGGGCCTCGACACCGCCTCTGCCCCTTCTGGCACCACCATGACCTGAGAGACAAACAAATAGGGAGAAGAATGAGAACAAACACACCAGGGTTGGGGTCAATTCTGAATTGAGTTGCAATTTGCTCTTTAATTCCAATTCAATTCAACTGGCCACACCCCACAGAAAGCTGAATTTTAAGGAAGTAGAATTGAAATCAAGGAAATTCAAATGGCTTGTTTATTCTACACATCACCATATAAATGTTTATTTTGACATGTTTGGTTATCAGTACCATGTAGTATAAGTTTGAAGAATAACATTTCATTTATAAAACTCATTGTCCTAAAACAATTTTAAATATTTAAAGTGGTCTGAAAATATTTTAAGATCATGTTGTGGGTTGTCTATAAATCATTCATAATTCCCTTAATGTTTTTCAATATCAGAAAACATTTCCCAGAATGCATTAGATCAAACACTGCAGTACGGAAGGGAACAATCTAACATCTCATGACAAAAAAAATACAGTTTGACATCCTTGCGTTCTAATCAAACTAATATGTGAAATGGTATGTGTGTATTCTTTGCATTAATAAGTGGCATTTCCTTTTGATAAAATATTTGTCAAATGAATGAGACTTTCATGTTTTAGGTCAATTGGTTTGAATTAAATTCTACTTCCTTCAATTCAAATTCTGCTTTCTGTGGGGTGTACCAATTCCAATTAAATTCCAATTCAACGTTTGAATTCAATTCAACCCTGAAACACGTCAACAACATTCCCTCTTGCCATTCCACTTCCCACATCCACCCTGTACCCCATCCACAGCTCACCCCTCCAGCCTTGACCAGCTTGCGTCTGAACTCCCGGGTGGGGTTGTTAAAGGTGAGCTTCTCACAGCGCAGGTGATTGACAGGAGGGTTCCCCTCCAGGTTCAGGAAGAGGTCATAGTTGAAGCACACCTTCTTGGGCTCCTCCTGTAAATAATAATGAACATATCTAATTAGCCCCGCCAAGCCCTTATCAGAATATTATCAGCTAACAGTAAGAATAAGCGATTCCACGACCAAGTCAATAAGAGGCATACCTGGAGTGCACACACTGATAAGAACTAACATTCCACAATGGGAGAGAACTTCAGCAAACAGTAGAACATTTTGGTAAACAAATGGATTCTTTCTGATCACCCGCCACTTTCAGAGCATGCCAGGAGTCATTGGGTTACAGATACAGGACACAGTAAAAACATTCACGGCAGATAAACCGAAGGACTTTTTAAAACAGGCGCTACAGTGACATGAAGAGGAGTTTCAGCCAGACAGACAGCTGACAAGACACCAGCCAGACCAGCAGCCAAAGGCCCACTACTAGCATGACCAGTGTCACCACACACAGCCCCAGTATCACTGACACCTAAACCTGGTGTCTACACACACACACAAATACTGTCACATGACAGACTAGAAGCAGCACATGAACCATTGAGGAAATTAAAACAGACATTAAATTACCAACCAAATGACATGAATATTGACCAACGACCCACAGAAAAACACCCATCTTATACAGATTGTGGCGGTTAATATAAACAAGCCATTGTAGGAGAACTATATCCGATTTGATTTCAGGAGAAGGCCTAGAGCACCAGAGGAACTCTAATCCATAAGGAATCACATGTAACAGTGGCCCATATCCTGAGGGATAGATTGACACTGTTAACATAGTACCATTACAGAGGCTCTGACGGAGCTCTCACCTTGTTCTTGAAGTAGACCTCGATGGGCATGAGGAACCCAGCATAGCCCGACTCCTCCACTTTGTATGGTGGCTCCTTGCATACTGCAGAAACAACGACAGCACATCAACATACATTCAGGAGGATAACATCAATGGCCATTGCTAGACGGCTAATGGCGAACTAGTGCCAGCCTCCCATTGAGAGTCAGTCATTACAACCTGAAGCTAAAAGCTTATGGGAGCAATAATGTGTAATAACCATAACTGTGGACAACGACCCAAAGCTTTGCAGTGACTTAATGAGACGAGATGTGCCTGGTCTGGAGAACACATCATGTTTATTTAAGTTCAGCACAAATTGACAAAATCTGACCGAGCAACATGCATGCTTGATGTTGTAGGCAATGCTGTGAAGGCCTTCTGTGTGTTTGCACTTCACGCTACCGTAGAATCCATTTTACAATATTGATTTAAACTGTTGTCAAGGTGAATTCTAGGGATGTGTATCTTTCCCTTTCAAGACAATTTGATACATGGGCTCCGATACGTTTTAGTTTGAAACTAATCAGTGCAATTTGGTTTGATTAGAGAACGAATAGATGCACTAACAATTGTTGCATAAACACATTAATTTTCCATTCTAAATAAAAATCTGCTGCTGATGGAGCTCATGAGCTGGGCCTCTGAGCTGGATATGTTCGAGATTATTTCTGTGTGTGTTAATGTCTATGGTGTATGTACTATGCAGGCACCTGAGCTGAGCCATAAGGCATCTACCACCCCACTACCATATTAGGGGGACAATGTAGCCTGTTTTTTGTCCCCCCCACTTTGGTTCTGAAATCACCATCACCCACTAATTAACTAGTATTTTTTGCAGATGAAGTGTGACCTAGTAATGTATCAATATACAGTATATCGTTTACAAATTAGCAATGACATATCCAATGAATATATAGCTAGCACAACTTTGGATTTCAGCCTCCATCTCAAAATCAAATGGGTTTGACCGTTTGGACGTTTTTAACGGCGAGATCTTCTCTTCTGGCGTCGGCCATCCAGTGCACCTTGCAAAAGTGATTATTGTCCTCGTTATGAAATTATCAAATTTACCCTGTATATTTAAAAATTACCATATACACGGATTGTTTAAAGCAAAACTACCAAAACTATTACTGAAGATGATCAAAATAAATGAGATTGTAAGCCAGGGTCAGCAGTTAGGCTATAGTCAGATGACAGTTGTCTCCGGGTAGCTTACTTTTATTCTGGTAAAACGTCATTTTCAACAGCGCATAGATGATAATAATAACCTAGCAAATTACATAGGTTGTCACTCAACTAATAAAGCGTAATATCACGCAAGCCATTTTATTATTTGAACGCTGAAGGTGCCGCGCAGATGTGCAAGATCAGGAACAGGCCGCCTACCTCGCATTGGTCAGCGTGCAAAGCTGTTCACAGCACAGTTTGACTAGGCTACTGATATTGACTGGGGTTGTTTGGAATCCAAAATGACTTGTAGATCAATGACTGTCAACACAGTTGCATGCAGTTCCACCCTGAAGGAGTGGACGCATCAGTTGTCAGAAAAGATTAGGTATTTTCGGAAGGTAGAAAGAATGTAACGAGAAAAAAAAAGAGAAAAAAAGTGTGAACTGGTGATTCATAATGTTTTAATCGATTTTCTGACCTATGCATGCTACATTTGGATCGGTTCGGGGTCCATGGACCGATGCACTTGTATCTTAAACATTTGAATCGGGGACCAAAGTGCATCAGTGAATTGTTACATCCATAGTGAATCCCCTCTCCCCTCCCCAGACAAAAACAAACAAAGTAATCACAGAACCAGTTTCAGCCAGGTACGTGTGTGTGTGTGTTTGCGCATGAGCAAGTGCTGCTGTTGCGAGGGTGTTTTGTTTGACCCACCTCTCTTGGGTTTGGGGAAGCTCTCGTGCAGCCTGAAGACGACCTTCTCCACAAAGTGTTGTATGTCCCCCGTCTCAGGCCCTCGCACAAACACCATCCAGTCATGGGTGAAGCCCTCCGAGGTCACCTTCTTCCTCAGCTGGGCTCGATGTCCTAGCTCCAGCTTCACCTGCACTGTGCACTGCAGACACAAGGTCAGACATACAAAACAACTATTAGCATCTGAAATTGATCACTCATCGCAAGTTAGTAGCTTAGATAGGAAACAGTTTAGTTTATGGAAATGAAAATTATTTGATACTACAATTGAGAAAACAAAGTTGGTTTTTATGAGATGGTCACATCAGAAACTACAGACTGTGATTCGTTACCGAAAACAATGATAGTAGTTGAACGGACATCCAAATGACATGCTGCAGCGATCGGGACAGCTACTAAAGAGGGATTGGGAAGAGAGAGGGACGAGGGGACAGAAAAGTCACTTTATGTCCTGGCCTGAAGAATGTGTGGATTTGGCACCTTTCTCTCCACAGTGCTTGTGTGCTGTGATTGAGTGGAGCGATTAGGGGACAGGATTGAGAGGAGCTGTTCTGGGCTGGGACTCTGAGCCCCCCCCCCCCCCCCGGCGTCTCACCCAGCCATTCCGTGGCGGTAATGCCCTTAAACTCCAGTCGCTACCACACCCTGGGTCAGTGCAGCAGCCATTGAGACCCTCCATCAACCAACCAGCTCCCCAGGATCACTGGCATCACCAAAACCAGCTCAGAGATGACCAACCATTCATACACCGAGATCATCACAAACAAAATAGGTCAGAGATGGTTGGCTGGAGGAAAAAGACAAGAGCACCGTCTATCCTGATGCTCATGCGATAAAGATTCTTGAATCATTTGAAACATTTATGGAAACAGTATGACGTTCAGTAACTTCCTTTGGTTCACTTCCCTGCCACAACAGAGAGATAACAAAATACACAGAGCCGCCATTATTGTTGCAAGTGACCCTCCCCCTGATCTAAAATGGATATTCTGAAGGGAAATGCCCTACTTGGCAGACTCTCACAACAATGAACCCCCACGTGCCATGAAAATAACACCCCTCATAACCAAGTTAATCTCCACTAGGAGAAAAATCATATGAAAGACTCCTTTGATGAAGCACACAGAAGAAAAAAATTGGCAAATGTTGCTGCGCTCCCTCTGAAAAGAACCTGCTTCTCCGCTGCTCGAAGACAGCAGACTACTCTATCAACAGACCACAACAGGACACACCTGCAGCACTTTGAGCTCTGTACAGGTGGGCAGGCCCACCAGACACCACAGCCCTTACAGAGCTCACACTCAGTCTACTCCAACTATAAAACATGTCACTATTCCACCATTTATCTGGTATGACCCTATACATCTCTGGTGCATTATTGTGAATTTAATTGTGATTTCATATGGCACAAATTGTACAACTAGAGTACAGACTAGACGTCATGATGCACAACAAGGCACATTAGCATTCCTTATCACATTTCCAGAAATAAGGCATGTAGCCAGTGGGCAATTTAGCAAAATACAAATTTGTGATGGTCTAGATTTCACACACGATTATTTATTAAATTATTTCATTATTTCAGACAAAAGTCTACATCCCATACAAACAAACCTTGAAATGTACAAAAATACAATTCCTATGTTAGGTGTTTCATGGCTGTTGATGGTGTACAGTAATATATAGTTTTCCACTTTGAGTAATCACGGTAAACCGGCTAAAACGATTAGTCCTTCCTTGTCGTCACATAATTCCACTGTTAGCACGCTTCAAAGGGGTAACACCAGACAGTGACATGTTCCCACAGGTGGATTCCATGAGTCAATTTGATATGGAAATAAGAGTTTGCATTATCATGATGAGCATGAAAACTCCTACCTAGCTTGAGTAACAGCGGGTCAGAGTTATCGACATGATATTTCGAAAAATAAGATGGCCTACTAATGTCTATCTATGGAAGTCAATGTGGACATGCATGGACGTTCTTCCATAAGTTTTCCCCCAACCAACCAGTGTCCAGCTAGCTGTTATACAATTTGTATCTCTAGGATTTTCAAATATCTTCATTAGTGCACAATCTATGCCTTTAAACTGGTGATGTAATTCCCGCTTTTCAATTCCAATTCGTCGCCGCTAGATACACACCCCTCCTTCCCTCCCCTCCACCCAGACCTGGAAAGAGCAATCCTTTCCACCGGCGTCTTGTAGCAGCTATTTACGTAGCTAGCGAAGGGCCGAGAACCCTAGCAGGTAGTAGCTCGTGTAAATTAGGTTATGAGCTGGGTAAGGAGTAAGTTATACATCTTACTTTCTCAATATATACGTCCATAACACAAAAGTAGGCAAGAAATCCCTTTGTGTGCCTGTCTGATTATGTGGCTAGCTAGCAATGCTGAGTTAAGCTAACGTTAGCCAGCTCGCTATGTCAAATACCGATGTATGCGATTGAGTGTGTGGCTAGCTAGCACAGCTCGTGAGCCAACTATGAGTTCGATTAGCAGGATTTTTTCGAGCACCAGGCATTCATTCCTGTCCCGGGCACAGCCTTCTAGTATTTTTTCCTTAAAAGTTCAGGATTCTCGAGGGGACACAAAAGTCACTATACCTGATTCTCCATGATTCTGTGGCTTCAGTGATTCTTCTAACGTTATTTATTTACAGCGGCGTTTCGCGAGGTTATTCCCTGCTCCTCATTGTGTGTCAATTTCAGCCTAAACCGGAAGTCATACAGCACCCCTCCCCTTCCAGACGGCTACTGGCACGCAACCAAAACAGAAAGCTTTCTTATCCAATCAGGTAGGCAAAATATTAAGCCGTTTGTATTGCACCAACCGTAGTACTTCAGAGGGGGGACTTCTCACGATCGACAAATACAATTCAAGTATTTTACGTACCGTCTACGAGTGGGTTAATTCGTTTTAAATGGCCCGGTGCCCCGGGTAATCAGGGTTTGGACTTGTGTAACATTCCATTGGTCCTTAAGTGAAATCTCTACTCAACCGGCGCACTGGGCCATGCAAAACGAATTTTCCCACTGACAGGGCGCTTGTCAGAATATGTAAAGCAGTAAAGATGTTGGTCCAAATTTGGAATGCCTATATTTGATTAGAAGTTACATATATTTATCCTATAGTAACAGCGTATTGCCTCACAATTGAAAATCATATTCCCAAAGGAGTTCCTGTCCTTAATTGTATGTATTGTAACGACCCTGGGTTTATAAACCAGTATTATAAAACAGTATAATTGAAACTGGAACATAATTGACATTTAAACATTTAAAGTGTAATCCAACACACTCATTTGTGACATTGACATTAGTCATATAACTTAATTACATTGATTTCTACTAATGGGTGAAATTTAAAAACGACTTTGATTTTGCTTATGGTAGGTTCTATCATATTTTTCTTTGGCGTAATGACGTCAATTTGATGTGTGATATTGGACAGTGTCAGAGTTCTCTCTCAGCCCTGGCCTCTGTCACTCACACTGATCCAGTCTTTGAGGCATGAATCAGGCTTTTTGAAACCCCCACCTGGCTGTCAAAGACATATAAATGTCACTTAGTCAATATCTATTTATATCTATGCTTCTCCACTATTGAAGTGGTCACCACGTTTGATTTAAGCCATCACTGAAAAGGTTTTCAATTAAATTGTATAAAATGTACAAACACACGCACACACACACATAGATCATTCATAAGGGTTGTTGTTACCCAATATGTAAGTCATACATAAAGTCAATGGTTGTTACATATTTACAACTTTACAGGGGCTTACAAAATAAATAAATACATATTCTAATCTGTACACTAGATGTCACTATTGCTGCTGACAGTTAACGGTGACATGTATCATGTTCTTGCCCCAATTTCTTTGTGTCAGAAATCTACTGTATCTTTCAGGTAGGAATATGGCTTTGAAAAAATGTCTACAATGTACCAAATTATTTTACGTTTCTAGTTCATACTCTATTTATTTTCTTTCGGGGGGATTTCTGGTGGGTTTTCATTTTCCAGATATTTGTTCTTTTAGTAATGATCCTGAAACAAAACTCTGTAGAGGTAGCAAAAATATAAAAGGTTTCAACCTACTAGATTAATTTCTTTGCATTATGTCTAATGCTCAATAGATTGTTCAAAACACCATCCTGAGTTCCAATTCATATAAGGAAATCAGTCAATTGAAATAAATTAATTCGGCCCTAATCTATACATTTCACTTGACTGGGCAGGGGAGCCAGGCCCAGCCAATCAGAATCAGTTTTTCCCCACAAAAGGGCTTTATAACAGACAGAAATACTCCTCAGTTTCATCGGCTGTCCGGGCCCTGGTCTCAGACGATCCCGCAGGTGAAGAAGACGCATGTGGATGCCCTGGGCTGGCGTGGTTACATGTCGTCTGTGGTTGTGAAGTCGGTTGGACTTACTGCCAAGTTCTCAAAAATGACATTGGTGGCTCATGGTGGAGAAATTAACATTAAATTATCTGGCAACAGCTCTGGAGAACATTCCTGTAGTCGGCATGCCAATTGCACACTCCCTCAAAACTTGAGATATCTGTGGCACTGTGTTGTGTGACAAAACTGCATATTTTAGAGTGGCCTTTTATTGTCCCCAGCACAAGGTGCACCTGAGTAATGGTCATGCTGTTTAATCAGCTTCTTGATATGCCACACCTGTCAGGTGGATGGATTATTTTAGCAAAGGAGAAATTCTCCTTAACAGGGATGTTAACAAATTTGTGCACAAAATGTGAGAGAAATAAGCTTTTTGTGCATATGGAAACATTTATGGGATCTTTTATTTCAGTTCATGAAACATGGAACCAACACTTTACATGTTAGGTTTATATATTTTTTCAGTATATTTAGAAACGTCTCAAATTCATCAATGCGTTTAACTCAGTAACCGTTAATCTTATTCATATACACATTTAATTGATCTCATAGATGTAGAATCCCACACATAACAAACCTTGAGATGGTCCTTACATTTTCTGTAATAACATCATAAAATACTTTGAGAAACCTGAGAGAGATAACCAATACTTAAATGAATACATCTTAAGATCTCTGAACCAAGACAAACATTTATGTGGTTGTATAAAATGTCTTAAACTTAGTTTAGTTCAGATCACACATAATATGATATTATCCCTGAAAAGGATGACAAATGTAAAGTTGTAGGTTATATAAACACACTATACAAGCCCTTTACCCCTAAAATGGTGTGGTTGTGATTCAGCCCTACATCTAATCAAAGCTGTATTTTTGGGGTTGAAATAATCTCCATTCTCATCACTACAAAGACAATCACATTATTATACCAAAACACAGATATATACAAAATTGTTTTATAAAACATGATGTGCAGAGAATATCCATGCATATATGGACGCAAATAACAGATGAGTGCATTGATCAATTCACACAAAATGCATAGAAAAACATACACACATGAACTCTTGTTTAATTCTTTAACAAGTGCAAACCAAACAGAATATGCAAACATCGAAGTTGATGACCTGAGTGGCATTGATTCTGATATATCAAATAAGGAGCAATCTTATGAATTGCAACCATTTCTCAAAACGGAGTCACTGCTAAGTAAAAAGAAAGGCACTGCATTTGACACTTTTCCTTGCACGGCACTACATAGCACATTTCATCACCAAAGCCATCAAGTTGTCTCTTGGAGAAGTTGAACGTTCTCTAACATCTTTTCTGAGTCTTGGTGGTTCCTTTCTGGACGATGTAAGGCAAGCCCAGGACACAGTTGTCACTGGGCCAGTACTGAAGGCCTGGCAGGGAGTAAGGTATCTCATAGTTGGCATCCAAGTAGGCTATCAGGGTGCTTGCGTAGGCTACAGCAATCACAATCAGAATGTGCCTAGATGGTGAATAGACACATGTCAGTCTGTTGATGATTATTCACAACATCGAAGAGAGAATATTATATCTAACTTCTGTTCACATCCTATCCCCTACTTTTACCAGATGCCATACAGGTAGCAGAAGTTGAGCTTTTGCCAGAGGATGCATCCGAAACAGTCAGTGATCCAGTAGATGATTGCCATCCCCCACAGGCCAACACCAGACCAGCATAACCGTAGCACCTATTGGTCAGTACAGCTGTGAGTGGGGAGAATAAAGCAGAGCGATAAACACAGAGAGAGTGAGAGAATGAGCGAGAGAGGAACAGAAAGCAGTTATCAGACAGTGAACTGATGGAGTGATAGAATGTGCACTGGACAGTAATGTACAGTACAATAATGAGAGGTATTGCCTTACATCCTCATCTCCAGACCCAATGAGTAGGTGATGTAGAGGGCAAGGCAGTTGAGGACGTAGGCGTTGGCAGTGGGTTTGACAAAGGAGCACAGGGTGGGCCCTTTTCAAAGTTCAATTGGGATTATGTTCACACTCTCATTAATATTGCATTAATCTTTTCCCACCCTTTACTTTAATATTAACACAGTGTTAATGGGAGACTCATTCAGAAAGCTAGGAAGCCCCTCTCTCCGACTGGCTGGTGAATATAGCATACTGCAGGCTGCTCCTGGCCTGGTTGTCAGGCTCCTGGCTTAGCATGGCTTCTGTTTCAACCTGGCGTGCCCTGTAAAAAGATCCTGTCATTGTCTCCTGCCTTATTAACAGCCAACAGTACGTACTGCCGTTTGTTCCCTATAGAGAGAACAACCGCATGATCCTGTAGCAGGGAGATCTAAACACACATGGACGCTGCCCCATGGTTACATTGAATAGAGACAGGAAGGTGAAACACGGTATATGCTACTTCCAGTATTCACAGATAATGTTTTGGCTGCAGAAGCCTTGAGCAGGTGTTATGGTGGCCAACCTGTCATTGATGAAGCATGGGAATACCCTGCGTGAGAACCAGAGGGCGTAGCAGAGCCCCAGCACCCACAGGATGGACTGCTCATCCAGCATCTGGCCCATGAAGCTCAGAGTCATGTGGAAGTAGGCAGAGAAGAGACCTGTAGGGAGGGGACACACATTGATGCCCAGTTCTTAAATGGCCCCTAGCCCCGGCCCTACCCAGTATCTAAAGCAGACCGATGAGGGCACCTTGGGAGTGGAGTTATAACTTAATGAAGGTTGTCCTGGTGTTTGGAGAGAAGAGTGGACACACCCACAAAGATCATCATGATCCAGACCAGGTGTACAGCCAGGTTCCTCTCCCTGGCGTAGGGGTGCAGCAGGTACAGCATGATGGGGGAGATCACAAAGAAGAACAGACTGCTCATCTGGAGAAACAAAAAGGAGTGTTCTAAAAGAGGGATTCACAATGTATTGCAGTGAGTGATGCACCTGTCCACTACATCTATCATCATTGTGGCCATAAAAGATGGTCCTCCGCAAACAAATAAAATACAACAATACATTAGACAAGTGCACAGCAATGGAGTTTTAAAAAGGCACAGTAAGCACAGAGGTGTATATCTCAGCTGGATATTGTAAGAAATAAATCATGTTCACTTACAGTGTACTTCAGAGTGCCTGTAGTTCGCCTCACACCAGTCCAAATCTGAGCTTTCATAGGAGAACACATCATCTTCTCACTAGACTAGAACCCTGAGGGGGAGAAAGAAAGAATAGAGGAAGACCATTCAGGCCATTATTTTCTGTTACTTTCAGAGTTTCCAGCATACAACACAGTGTGACTAACAATGTGGATGTAGCCTTTTTCAAAAACTCCACATGCTCATCCACTTTTTGAAGACTCCATAACAGGGACTGGCTCAAGTGAAATGTCTGTTGTCTGTTTGTCCCCCGTTGAAAAGATAAGCAAATATCCAGGTGTAGGTGTCTTGTCATGGGCTTCTTAAACCACAGTCACCAAAATGGATGCTTCCGTGTTGCTGTTGTTGTTCTGAATGTCACAATCCAATTATAATAAAGATAAATTATATGAGCTATTGTTGTTCAAAGATTATATTATAAATAGATGACTAACAGAGTAGGAAGGACTGTCAATGCACACTGTTCTGCTTCAACCATCCATACTGCAATCATGTGATGCTCTACAATTAGCTTTGACCCAAAGCAAATATCTTATCACCATGTATGCAAGTAGGTTGCAAAAGACCTTGCATCGAAAGACTCAATAATACAAGTCATAAATCATGAAATTGTCATCATCAAAACACCTGTCACCTGTGGTTATACATTATATTGACAACAAAACAGCACGTGTTTATATGGAATTGTATATGACCACCATCTCAGATGACTAGATAAAATCGATATAGAGCTTACCTCCAATTTTGTAATCCAAACACAACTACTTTCTTCTCCAAGTGGCATGTGGATTTTAACAGGGGACAAAATTCTCCAGATCCAGTTGCACTAGTCTTGACTGTGACTTCACGCCCTGGTCTGGCAAGAAATACTATTGTTAAATTGACACATTCCCGGTGCCTTTGTTATATTACAACCTGTCAGTTCAATTTAGGCTTTAAGTTGAATGGAAACCAAATGCGCATGGGTAAGCTTTACTCATGAACGTAAAACCTGATATCCAAACTTCGCAACAGGCAACACGCTGTGATAAAAAAATATATATAACTAAAACCTACAATATTAAAGCATTAAGTCATTCCTTATTGGGCATAGTTTGAAATTATACTAATTAAAGCAAATACACATACATGCGTAAATGGCAAAAGCTGCGGCTATTCATATTCTCAATGGGCCAGGTGTACCCGCAGGGATGGCACAAGCGCATGAGTGTGAGGCCACATTGGTCCGATGTCGTCATGCCCTTTGCTTTTGACGGACGGCATATCTTATATAAGCAAGAAGATTCCTGACAATGTTAATTGAAACTTTTGTGTCAGGGAGGTGAGTCGGCATAACTACACTGCTCAAACACTTAAACAACACAATGTAACTCCAAGTCAATCACACTTCTGTGAAATCAAACTGTCCACTTAGGAAGCAACACTGATTGACAATACATTTCACATGCTGTTGTGCAAATGGAATAGACAAAAGGTGGAAATTATAAGCAATTAGCAAGACACCCCCAATAAAGGAGTGGTTCTGCAGGTGGGTGAAACAGACCACTTCTCAGTTCCTATGCTTCCTGGCTGATGTTTTGGTCACTTTTGAATGCTGGCGGTGCTTTCACTCTAGTGGTAGCATGAGACGGAGTCTACAACCACACAAGTGGCTCAGGTATGTCAGCTCATCCAGGATGGCACATCAATGCGAGCTGTGGCAAGAAGGTTTGCTGTGTCTGTCAGCGTAGTGTCCAGAGCATGGAGGGCGCTACCAGGAGACAGGCCAGTACATCAGGAGACGTGGAGAGGGCCGTAGGAGGGCAACACCCCAGCAGGACCGCTACCTCCGCCTTTGTGCAAGGAGGAGCACTGCCAGAGCCCTGCAAAATGACCTCCAGCAGGCCACAATGTGCATGTGTCTGCTCAAACGGTCAGAAACAGACTCCATGAGGGTGGTATGAGGGCCCGACGTCCACAGGTGGGGGTTGTGCTTACAGCCCAACACCGTGGCAGGACGTTTGGCATTTGCCCAGAGAACACCAAAAGTTGGCAAATTCGCCACTGGCGCCCTGTGCTCTTCACAATGAAAGCAGGTTTCACACTGAGCACATGAGCACATGTTGACAGACGTGACAGAGTCTGAGACGCCGTGGAGAACGTTCCTGCTGCCTGCAACATCCCTCCAGCATGACCGGTTTGGGGCGGTGGGTCCAGTCATGGTGGTGCGGGTGGCATTTCTATGTGGGGCCGCACAGCCCTCCATGTGCTCGCCAGAGGTAGCCTGACTGCCATTATGTACGAAGAATGAGATCCTCAGACCCTTGTGAGACCATATGCTGACCATGCACATTTGTGGCCTGCTGGAGGTCATTTTGCAGGGCTCTGGCCAGTGCTTCCTCTTGCACGAGGCGGAGGTAGCGGTCCTGCTGCTGGGTTGTTTGCCCTCGCTACGGCCTCCTCCACGTCTCCTGATGTACTGGCCTGTTCTCCTGGTAGCGGCCTCACCTGTTATAATGGTTCTCAAATAGAGTTTTTCCTATTATGAATGTCTTGACTGGCTTATTCCTACTCTTAAAAGCACGTCATTACGTCAATATTGATGGACTGCATGTTTTATCCCACTTAATCCCCCACATATTGCCATTCATTAAAAAGTAATCTAGGCCAATGCTAATTTGAAGCAGATGAGGGCCAAAGAGCCAGACAATCATACAGTTGTAATTTTCATGTTAAGAAGTCGGGTCAGTGATGTAAAGCTCCATGGAATGAGGTCATAGTTGAGACCAGCGCTACTAGTCTGTGTGTGGATCATCAGAATAAACAGGGGATCATGCTCAGCATCAAACACAGTCTGGCTATTGTGCCTGTCTCCACAGGTACTACACGTAGGCTAATGCGAATTAGCATGAGGTTGTAAGTAACAATAACATTTTTCCCAGTACATAGACTTATCAGATATTGCAGAAAGCTTAAACTCTTGATAATCTAACTGAACTGTCCAATTTACAGTAGCTATTACAGTGAAATAATACCATGCTATTGTTTGAGGAGAGTGCACAGTTATGAACTTGAAAAGTTATTAATAAACCATTTAGGCACATTTGGGCAGTCTTGAAACAATATTTTGAACAGAAATGCAATGGTTCATTGGATCAGCCTAAAACATACACTGCTGTCATCTAGTGGCAAAAATCTAAATTGCGCCTGGGCTGGAATAATACATTATGGCGTTTCTTGCGTTTCAAAGATGATGGTACAGAAAAAATACAAAAAAACTAAAATGTTTTTTTCTTTGTATTATCTTTTACCAGATCTAATGTGTTATATTCTCCTACATTAATTTCACATTTTTACAAACTTCAAAGTGTTTCCTTTCAAATTGAAAAAAAGGGATGGATCCTTAAGAGGTTTTTAACATGCACCCCATAGCTATTTGTATGGCTGTATTCAGGAAGTATGTAGTCTGCTCATAACAGAACATGTAGTTTTATCGTCAAGGCATGTTTTTATAAAACATACTTGCTGCATGCTTCAGTAACTGCTCCAATGAATAGTATAAACCTGCAGCCACACATTGACCATTGTAAATGATTAGCATTTCAATTTTGAACACCTGAAGTTCCCAGTTGTATTCACGGCTCACCTGCTGGACCAGTGTTCCCAGCTGGAGAATAATCTGCTGCGCTGCACTCTCTTTTGTCCACCTGTCATTCACAACCACCTGTAGGAATCATTACGCTACCAATTCCAGGTGACACATCATTCATAGCCATAATGAAGACAGCATTCATACAGGGTTACGACACTTCGAACAAGGATGCATTCTAGGGTTCATCACACATCGCTAACATGATGTAAGAATGAGGTGGTCTTTAAGCATCAAGTTTAATTTAGTTACACATGATGCCAATGACGATGCAAACAGTGTATCAATCATTTGGGTTTATAGAAAATATTTCTTTATTGTGACCACTGTCACTGGGCACAAAATATAAATTCTCTGTTAATTTGTTAATATCAATGGGAAGTTATTTTACAACAGTTATAAAATAAGTCCATAAACTAGTTTTGTAATGAATCCAACATAGCAGAAAGAAGCTTATAACACCAAACAACCATGTATATTATCATACATCAGTCAACCTTTCATTTTCAGAGCATTTGCAAGAATTGAAGACATGGAAATGGTGCAACAGTACCTCCTACTGGTTGCTTACAGGTAGTATTTACTTGAATAGAAAACATGGACTTTTGGGATGATTTTTAATCTACACTTGATGGCCCTACATTTGATATCACAAAGCAATTTTTTATGTGCATAAAATCATTGCATCTTCTTTTGCGTTAGCACCTCAAGCTTTGCATCAAAGTCCTCTTCTGTGAAACTGGAATAAGGCCCAGTTAAATCAGTTATGGCTGACAATATAACACAAATGAAAAATAAAAAGGCACAGTCTTCTGTTTCAGAAAGCTTTTCAACATGTTTCTTTCTCTGTACTGATATTGTTGTGCAGATAATACAAAGAACTGGTGTCAACATGACGATCCTGTTGAAACGCTTGTGAATCAGATATTACTGTTTGGCTCACATGCAATTCACCATTGCTTTACAGTGGATCGTTATGTCATTCAGCTTTTCGGCCACAGGACAGGCACTCATCAGATTTTCTCCACATAGTTCCCAGGGAAGAGTCCCTCCTTGCCACGAAACCTGCCCCTCCACCAGCCTGATGCATCTGCAAGGGAAAGGTAACCTTTCAGCAATGGTGTTCTAGTGCCAAACATTACAGCAGTGGTGTACTAGTGCCAAACATTACAGCAGTGGGTGTAATAGTCCAAAACATTAGCAGCAGTGGTGTTCTAGTGCAAACATTACAGCAGTGGTGTCTAGTGCCAAAACTTACAGCAGTGGTGTACTAGTGCCAAACATTACAGCAGTGGTGTTTCATAGTGCCAAAATTACAGCAGTGGTGTACTAGTGCCAAACATTACAGCAGTGGTGTCTAGTGCCAAACATTTACAGCAGTGGTGTACTAGTGGCCAAACATTACAGCCAGTGGTGTTCTAGTGCCAAACATTACAGCAGTGGTGTACTAGTGCCAAACATTACAGCAGTGGTGTACTATGCCAAACATTACAGCAGTGGTGTACTAGTGCCAAACATTACAGCAGTGGTGTACTAGTGCCAAACATACAGCAGTGGTGTCTAGTGCCAATACATTATCAGCAGTGGTGTACTAGTGCCAAACATTACAGCAGTGGTGTACTAGTGCCAAACATTAACAGCAGTGGTGTCTAAGTGCCAAACATTACAGCGTGGTGTACTAGTGGCCAACATTAACAGCAGTGGTGTACTAGTGCCAAACAATTACAGCAGTGGTGTTCTATGCCAAAACATTACAGCAGTGGTGTACTAGTGCAAACATACAGCATGGGTGTACTAGTGCCAAACATTACAGCAGTTGGTGTATCTAGTGCCAAACATTACAGCAGTGGTGTACTAGTGCCAAACATACAGCAGTGTTGTACTAGTGCCAAACATTACAGCAGTGGTGTACTAGTGCCAAAAATTAAGCAGTGGTGTACTTGCCAAATCTATACAGCAGTGTGTGTGTTAGTTTCAGAAATAGGAAGTGGATGCTGAAAACGTCTACTTTTACTAGGACAAACAGAGATGCTTGTTCTAGTCCCAAGAAACAAAGAGATCTTCTGTTAAATCTGACAATTAATCTTGATGGTTGTAAAGTCATCTCAAATAAAACTGTGAAGGACCTCGGCGTTACTCTGGACCCTGATCTCTCTTTGACGAACATATCAAGACTGTTTCAAGGACAGCTTTTTTCCATCTACGTAACATTGCAAAAATCAGAAATTTTCTGTCCAAAAATGATGCAGAAAAATTAATCCATGCTTTTGTTACTTCTAGGTTAGACTACTGCAATGCTCTACTTTCCGGCTACCCGGAATAAAGCACTAAATAACCTTCAGTTAGTGCTAAATACGGCTGCTAGAATCCTGACTAGAACCAAAAAATTTGATCAAATTACTCCAGTGCTAGCCTCCCTACACTGGCTTCCTGTTAAGGCAAGGGCTGATTTCAAGTTTTAACTGTTAACCTACAAAGCGTTACATGGGCTTGCTCCTACTATCTTTCCGAGTTGGTCTGCCGTACATACCTACACGTACGCTACGGTCACAAGACGCAGGCTCCTAATTGTCCCTAGAATTTCTAAGCAAACAGCTGGAGGCAGGGCTTTCTCCTATAGATCTCCATTTTTATGGAATGGTCTGCCTACCATGTGAGAGACGCAGACTCGGTCTCAACCTTTAAGTCTTTACTGAAGACTTATCTCTTCAGTAGGTCATATGATTGAGTGTAATCTGGCCCAGGAGTGTGAAGGTGAACGGAAAGGCTCTGGAGCAACGGACCGTCCTTGCTGTCTCTGCTTGGCCGGTTCCCCTCTCTCCACTGGGATTCTCTGCCTCTAACCCTATTACAGGGGCTGAGTCACTGGCTTACTGGTGCTCTTTCATGCCGTCCCTAGGAGGGGTGCGTCACTTGAGTGGGTTGAGTCACTGACGTGATCTTCCTGTCTGGGTTGAAGCCCCCCCTTGGGTTGGTCGTGGCAGAGATCTTTGTGGGCTATACTCGGCCTTGTCTCAGGATGGTAAGTTGGTGGTTGAAGATATCCCTCTAGTGGTGTGGGGCTGTGCCTTGGCAAAGTGGGTGGGGTTATATCCTTCCTGTTTGGCCCTGTCCGGGGGTATCATCGGATGGGCACAGTGTCTCCTGACCCTCCTGTCTCAGCCTCCAGTATTTATGCTGCATTAGTTTGTGTCGGGGGGCTAGGGTCAGTTTGTTATATCTGCGTACTTCTGTCTTATCCGGTGTCCTGTGTGAATTTAAGTATGCTCTCTCTAATTCTTTCTTTCTCTCTTTCTTTCTCTCTCTCGGAGGACCTGTGCCCTAGGACCATGCTCAGGATGACCTGACATGATGACTCCTTGCTGTCCCCAGTCCACCTGGCCGTGCTGCTGCTCCAGTTTCAACTGTTCTGCCTGCGGCTATGGAACCCGGACCTGTTCCCCCGGACGTGCTACCTGTCCAGACTGCTGTTTTCAATCTCTAGAGACCGCAGGAGCGGTAGAGATACTCTTAATGATCGGCTATGAAAAGCCAACTGACATTTACTCCTGAGGTGCTGCACCCTCGACAACCACTGTGATTATTGTTATTTGACCATGCTGGTCATTTATGAACATTTGAACATCTTGGCCATGTTCTGTATAATCTCCACCCGGCACAGCAGAGGAGACTGGCCACCCCTCATAGCCTGGTTCTCTCTAGGTTTCTTCCAGGTTTGGCCTTTCTAGGGAGTTTTTCCTAGCCACCGTGCTTCCTACACCTGCATTGCTTGCTGTTTGGGGTTTTAGGCTGGGTTTCTGTACAGCACTTTGAGATATCAGCTGATGTACGAAGGGCTATATAAATAAATTTGATTTGATGTACTAGTGCCAAGCATTACAGCAGTGGTGTACTAGTGCCAAGCGTCAAACACCTCAGTAGGTGCTCTAGTCTCCTCTTTCTTCCCCGTTCCTTTGTTCAGAATGGACACAGTTTCTTTTTTCACAAATAAACAATTGAATACTATTCTATTGCCTCCCTACGTGTACCTTACCTTCATTGAGCAGGTCGATGACATCATTGGCGTCGAAGCTGAGCTCATCGGTGTCCTGGCCAGCATACTGGTACAACGCCCGGCAACGCGGGTCCATGGGGCGTGGCTGGGCCTTGGACCGGCTGATTGGGGCCGGGGGCGGCCGCTGGCTGCTGATACTCCTCCTCCTCTGCATTCTGAAGAGAGGTATAAAGGGATGAGATATACAGGGAGAGAGATGAGAGCTCAAGTTCTGTCCTTCATTGCAGATAGTATATTTTTGTGAATGCCCAATGTATGCTCAGTTTATTCAGCTCACCCAGACACGCCCTGGTCAGGCACGTTGAGGAAGTCCAGGTTCCCCTGTTGAGTCTGAGTCTGAGCCGGGCCTCGTCTGGGATTCTGGGAGCCCAGTTTGGGGAGGACGGCGCTGGGGGGGCGGTTCTGTTTCTGGGAGGTGTAGGTGTGCTGCTGGGGCGGTGGAGCACCTCTACCTCTGGGTGCACCATTCTGGGACCCTAGTCAAAGAAGAGGAACAGAGATACAAGGTAAACACAAGACAGACATACAGTACATCCATTCATACACTAATAACTCAACATAATTATCATGGTGGTGGTACACAGTTCATAGTAAGGATTGCAAGTCCATGTTCATGGAGTGATTGTTGCTGATGACGTAGGAACATGTCTGAACAGATTCATGAGTTTACCTCTACTGGGAGGCTGACTCCTGCCGCCTGCACGGATCTGTAGTGCTCCCTTCTTGGTGGGCTCTGACAAAATAAACATGTTGAGTTTTAAAGGATGACGTATTAGGAAAAATAATATATGTTATATATCAAGTCAGCCTGAGTATTCTATAGATATACACGTCCATCTGTATCTACAGTATGTCTCTCTCTTTTCTCCTTCTGCATGTGCTTCTCTCTCTTCCTGTTACTCACTGGAGGTCTTGGGCAGGCCGTCTCCCACCGTGATGGTGAGGGTCTTTCCAGCTGGTTTGATCTCTGCCAGGTCCCCCTGTCCCCTCTGGAACACCACAACACGGGTGCCCCCTCCTCCCCAGCCCTCCTTCTTCACCCGGAACTCCAGCCTACAGAGAGCCACAACAGAGGATGATTTTACTAGATGCTTTTATCCAAAGTTAATCCAATCCACTAAACCATGGAGTCATACAGCAAGGATTTCACTATCCAGTATGTGTGTAGTCCTACCTGTCATTGAAGGAGAGAGACAGCTTGTTCTTGGTCACCTCTTCATAGCGCTTACAGAGCAGGCTGAGGAACTCAGTCTTGAAGTTGGACTCCAGCAGACTATCATACTGAGTCTCATGCACGATGAAGAAATCATCCTGTCTCATACTACAGGGAGAGGGAGAAATATATAAATGGAGAGTTTTACAGGATTGGCATTGGTAGAAGAAGTGTCATACCCACACAGGCGGGGGATATAATTGCACAATGCAGAGTTTTAAAAGATCCTGTGTTATCAGTTCCTGTTTTATAATTAACCACACTAACCACAAAAACTCCCATTGACACTGCCTGGAGATGACATCACACTGCACTGTTACATGCTGTTCTAAGTTCAGCAGTGAGAAAAAAGCTTTACCTGAGAGAGATAGAGTGGATACTCTCAAACTCCAGCTTCCGTTTTAACACCTCCTTTATCTGTCCCTTCTCTGGCCCCTTCTTCACCTTCTCTCTGCCTATCAGGTAGATGCCTTTGGGAGACAGAATCAGGTCCCTCTTGATGGACTGGAGAGAGAGATAATAGAAGAGAGTGAGTGGGTATAAATGGAAGAAGTAAGAAGTCAACCCCATGCTGTGCTGTTAACCCCGGCCTTGGCTCGGTTTTCCTCACCACACTGTGGTGGAGGAAGTGGTATGCTCACCTTGAACCTGCGGTCAAACTTGTTGACAGAGTCTGCGAAGTCAACTCGCTCCCTCTTGGCCAGGAACTGTCTGAGCTCAGGCCTCTGCTCCAGTCCCAGATAGTCTCCTACAAAGTTCCTGTTGATGCTGTTCCTCCTCCGCTCCTTAGAGTTATACAGGATGTCTGAAGCTGGGGACAACATGGGAGAGAGAGTTCCTGGGAATGCATATTCATTGCTGTGTATTCACATTAATTTATGTATAATCATTTTTCTTTCTTGTTCCATCCCCACACCTCTCCGGGATCATTGACACACTCACCATCTTCCCTCATCTGTTCATATTTCCGCCTGGCGATGTACTTCCTCCAGGCCTTCTGGATGGTCCTGGCGAACGTGTCAAATTTCCTCTCCCGCATCTCCTCCAATAGGAAGAGCTAGAGGAGACGGAGGAGAGAGGGAATGCTTAGATCAAATAAACTATTTTGCATTGTAAAAGATGAATACCTCACACCTTTTAATACAGTTCATTTATTCACCCTTAAACTGGGAAGTCCCATTGAGATGAAAGAAACATAACTTTTCCCAGGGAGAACTACAGTATGTGGGCCCCTACCGACTCTGGGGCCTTGACGAAGACCTTGGAGCGTCCCATCTGGTACTGGTCTGTGTCCATGTTGACAGAGCGGAGGAGATGCAGAACCCCCTGCTGCTCTCCCCCCCGCCAGTTTGGCCACGTCTCTGCCGTCAGGATGGCGTACCTGTAGGCCAAACACAGTGAGTCAGGTACTGGGTAGAGCATACAGTAGACTCTCCATCCCCCCACACACACTGAGAGGACACCCAGCAAACACTGAACGACACCCAGCAGACACTGAACGACACACACCTAAGAGTAAGTAAGACTCACCTCTGTAGGAACTTATTGAAGACTCTGCGGTAGGCGTAGCCGGCTCGACGTACACGAATGTTCTCCCGCAGCCCAAGGTACTCCACCTGGTGCTTGGCCCTAAACACACACACATAGTTTCATCATCCCCTTTATTCTAATGTTCCATTTCTAACGTTCCAACTCCCTGCTGAATTCTCTGAATGTTCTGCTATTGGATATTTGGTGTCTGTTGAGGGGTGTAATAGGGACACACCGGCTCTCCTCCCAGTCCTTGGGTCTCTTAGTCTCGTTGGGTTTGATACATCGGATATAGTGGGGGGTGCACTTCATCAACGTGTTCACCAGATCATTGGCTTGTTTCTGCAGAGAGAACATAAGGGATGGATGTACCACCACATACTGATAAGCTGAAATCTTTGGGAGTGCTGTTACACTCAGCCACTGAACCATAGTTCTGGTACAGTAGTAGAGTGGGGACTGTTACCTTGATCTTACAGCTAGCAGTGGTGGGCCTGCTCTTCTTGTCTGTGTTGAGGTTTTCAGGGAAGAGGCTGCGGATGAAGGCACTGTGGGGACAAGATAGAGGACCATATTGAATTGCATTTCACATTAAGTTAGGCTTGCAAGCATTTTAGCTAGGTAGCCTATGAAAACAAAAACTAAAAGTGTACTGAATGGCAGAGTCATGAAAGAGAGGAGGATGGCATTGGGGTTCAACTTTTTGTTTTTCACTTGCGCGAGCAAGCACGCACACACAGAAATCAGTACCATGGACAGCCACATGATATTTTGCAACATTGATTGGGACTACATTGTTTTGTTATCTTTAAGTTTGTTTTCAATGCATTAAACTAAGCCTTGTTGATTTGATGACATTTAAATGTTTAAGTTGAAATGGTGCTGGAATAGCGGAGGCAGTGCTCATGTTGTCTCTGTGCTGACTTGCGGTAACTCTGTGGTTCTAAATCAGTAGTTGTTTAGTAAACTGTCAAAAACATTAACTTGCTTGACAGTACTGCAGGTAATATTCTGTCTGTATGTTACATGCAATACTTGCTTTGTGGACATCACCGGACAGATGTTGCTCTCCAGTTTTGTGATTAAGCAAATGTATGTGTAGTTGAATTTATTCGGCCACTGTGTGACTGTTGTCTTTTTATTGTTACGGCCTTATTGTATATCACGGTGGCGTATAAATGAATAGGTTATAGAACAAACAACACAAATATGAAATATCTAGCTAGATAAAAACTAAAAGCTTCCAGCAAAGGTCAGCACCTTCAGTTCTGAGTTCCGACACCTGTCAGATGGTAGTGTAACACCTGAAGCTTGGAACGTCATCATCAGGTGGTGTTGTTACTTTGTTACAAGCATCGCTACGTTGTGTCGAATCAGAAGTGCTTCGAAAACTGCATCGGAGTGTCGGAGCTCCGGTATCAATCGTCCCATCACTAGGGAGCAATAATTAATATTCTGTTGCACTCTTCAGTTGGCTATATTAAGAGGCTTGAAAAATTATTATTGTGATATAATGTTTATGTCATTGAGAAATTTGGCCATAGAATCAATGACCGAAAAAAGACGAATTTTCAACGTCTGTATAATATGTCTTTTTGACGTCCGGAAAATACGTCTTTTCACCTTTCATTCAGCACCTAAAATGCACCTGATTTCAACATCAGGAAAATACCAGAAAATGTGTATTTTCGATGTGCAGAAAATATGTGTTTTCGACGTCCGGAAAATATGTATTTTCGATGTCCATAAATTGTATTATCGACGTGAAGAAAATATGTATTTTCACCATTCGTTCAGCACATAAAATGAACCTGACATCCACGTCTGGAAAAGAGGTCTAAAAGACGTCTTTCAACGTCATTTTGCTTACTGGGATGTGTCAGTTCAGGTAAAGATAGAGGTATACATACTGTTCGCTGCTCTGCATGAGTTCAATAAGGTCAGTAAAAAGCACATCCCGGTTTCTCTCACAGAAGCCGTTTATTTCGTAGGAGACCTGAGGTGACAGATAATACATTATGTGTAAGTCTTAAAATTCACAGCAACCTTCACACCTCACCCATATGTCTACCCACATGAAGTGTTTACTTAAATCAGTTTTGAGTTTACAACTCTTGTCTTCTCCTGGTACTCACCTTGCCTGCATAGTGGTGGATGACGAAGCCTGAGTTCCAGCTGTTGAAGTGTTCGTGTGTGCCCACCGCCGCCGAGAGCTTCTGGAGCAGGGTGCCGTCTGCCCCCTCACCCTTGGCATGCATGGTGGCACACACATCATCCAGCACACTCATGATGCCTGGCGGGTTCTGGAGGGGAGGGATTGTTAGAAATTTAGAGTGGTAGCCACAAATAGAATATACAGACACATCTGAATTGATTGGCACCATTGATAAAGTTTAGCAAAAAAGACTGTATAATATAAATAATACAAATACTGAGCTACAGTGAGCTCCAAAAGTATTGGGACAGTGACAATCGTGCTGTTGTTATCCCATATTCCTACTCTACAAACTTGTTGGATGCATTGGCTGTTTGTTTTGGTTGTGTTTCAGATCATTTTGTGCCCAATAGAAATGAATGGTTACTAATGTATTTTGTCATTTTGGAGTCACTTTTATTGTAAATTAGAATAGAATATGTTTCTAAACACTTCTACATGAATGTGGATGCTACCTTGATTACACATAGTCCTGAATGAATCGTGAATAATAATGCGTGAGAAAGTTACAAACGGACAAATGTCATACCTCCAAGACATGCTAACCTCTCACCATTACATTAACAGGGGATGTTAGCATTTTTCGGGGTATGACATCACTCGTCACTATTCATGATTCATTTAGGACTTACACTATGTAATTGGCAAATAATTAGGCTAACTCTTACCACCTGCAAACACACACAAGAGACACCCACACCCTGAAACCAACTCACATTTGAATTCAGTCCTGGCCACTAGCATTTCTTAATTCACAAAGTCTAAAACAGGAGGTCAAATCAGGAACTGCAGTCACCCTTTAAAGCTGCAATATGTAACTTTTTCGGCAACTTGACCAAATTAACATAGAAATGTGTGTTATAGATCTGTCATTCTCATTGAAAGCAAGTCGAAGAAGCAGGAGATCTGTTCGATGTGCGCTGTTTTTATGCTTCCCGTTCTTAAGCCTTGTTTATGCGTATTTTACTTTCAGCTTCAAACAGCTAAAAATGTAATAATTTTGGTTATGGAATGGATATTTCATAGCGGTTTAGATGATTTTCAACACTATACTTGCTTGTTTTGTCACATAAACTGAAATTAGGTGAACTATTAGAATTTTAGCAACTAGAAAATGGTGGAATGATTTCTGCATTGTGCATCTTTAAGGAACTGTATTGTAGCCTTTTATGGCTTTCCTTGGGGTATAAAAATGAGGTAACATGCATGCAAAATCCATTTGTCATCCATCACCATGGGCAAAGGCAAAGAACTCACTAATGAAAAGAGACAAATGGCTGTTGACTTTTATAAATCAGCCAATGGGTACAGAAAAACACAGAAAACCAAATATACCACTTACCGCTATTAGGGAAACAACAAAGAAGTTTAAAATCACTGGAACAGTGTTAAACTTACCTGGTAGAAGACCTACGTGTATCTTGTCCCCACGTACAGTGAGGAAGATCGTTTGGGAGGCAAAGAAAAGTCTGAGGGCCACAGTTGTAGAATTACAGAACTTGGTCGTGTCTTGGGGTCACCAAGTCTCCAAATCTACATTAGATGACACCTCCATGCCAATAGGCTCTTTGGATTGAAACCGGGTGCTATGGTCAGATGAGACGAAAATAGAGCTCTTTGGCACGCACACCAGTGGTGTTTGGTCTCGATAGAAGGATGCATATGCAGAAAATAACCTCATACCTACTATAAAATATGCTGGTGGATCTTTGATGTTACGGGGATCATGAACTCTACCAAGTACCAGGACATTTTAGCCAAAAACCTGGTTGCCTCTGCCAGGAGGCTGGAACTTGGCCATAAGTTGCTTCCAGCAAGACAATGAACCCAAGCAACATCAAAATCAACAAAGAATTTGTTAATTTAACACAAAATCAACATTTTGCAATGGCCATCTCAGTCTATGGACTTGAAACCCATTGAAAACCTGTGGTTTATATTGAAGAGGGCAGTCCATAAGCACAGGTGAAGGATATCAAGGATCTGGAAATATTCTGTGTGGAGGAATGGTCTCAGATCCCTCCCAATGTGATCTTCAAAGTCATAAAATATTATAGGAAAAGGCTACATCCGTGTAAAGGGGAGGTTTGCACAAAGTATTGAAAACAGGGGTGCCAATACTGTTGACACCTATCTTTTAAAAAATGTTTGTATTACTTGTTAAACAAAATATTTTTAGTTGAGCATTGTATTCGTATAAAATAATGATTTACATTACCAGTCAAAAGTTTGGACACACCTACTCATTCAGGGGTTTTTCTTTATTTTTATTATCTTCCACATTGTAGAATAATAGTGAAGACATCAAAACTATGAAATAACACTTTTGGAATTATGTAGTAACCAAAAAAGTGTAAAACAAATACAAATATATTTTATATTTGAGATTCTTCAAAGTAGCTACTCTTTGCCTTGATGACAGCTTTGCACATTATTGGCATTCTCTCAACCAGCTTCATGAGGTAGTCACCTGGAATGCATTTCAATTAACAGGTGTGCCTTGTAAAAAGTTAAGTTGTGGAATTTATTTCCTTCTTAATACGTTTGAGCCAATCAGTTGTGTTGTGACAAGGTAGGGGTGGTATACAGAAGATAGCCCTATTTGGTAAAAGACCAAGTCTATATTATGTCAAGAACAGCTCAAATAAGCAAAGAGAAACAACAGTCCATCATTACTTTAAGACATGAAGATCAGTCAATACGGAACATTTCAAGAACTTTGAAAGTTTTTTCAACTGCAGTAGCAAAAACCATCAAGCGCTATGATGAAACTGGCTCTCATGAGGACAGCCACAGGAAAGGAAGACCCAGAGTTACCTCTGCTGCAGAGGATAAGTTCATTAGAGTTAACTGCACCTCAGATTGCAGCCCAAATAAATGCTTCACAGTGTTCAAGTAACAGACATCTCAACATTAACTGTTCAGAGGAGACTGAGTGAATCAGGCCTTCATGGTCGAATTGTTACAAAGAAACCACTTCTAAAGGACAACAATAATAATAAGAGACTTGCTTGTGCAAAGAAACACAAGCAATGGACATTAGACTGGGGGAAATCTGTCCTTTGGTCTGATGAGCCCAAATTTTAGATTTTTGGTTCCAACCGCTGTGTCTTTGTGAGACGCGGAGTAGGTGAACGGATGATGTGTGGTTCCACATGTGTGGTTCCCACCGTGAAGCATGGAGGAGGTGGTGTGATGGTGTGGGGGTGCTTTACTGGTGACGCTATCTATGATTTATTTATAATTCAAGGCACACTTAACCAGCATGGCTTCCACAGCATTCTGCAGCGATACGCCATCCCATCTAGTTTGTGCTTAGTGGGACTATTATTTGTTTTTCAACAGAACAATGACCCACCACACCTCCAGGCGGTGTAAGGTCTATTTGACCAAGAAGGAGAGTGAAGGAGTGCTGCATCAGATGACCTGGCCTCCACAATCACCTGACCTCAACCCAATTGAGATGGTTTGGGATGAGTTGGACCGCAGAGTGAAGGAAAAGCAGCCAACAAATGCTCAGCATATGTGGGAACTGCTTCAAGACTGTTGGAAAAGCATTCCAGGTGAATCTGGTTAAGAGAATGCCAAGAGTGTGCAAAGCTGTCATCAAGGCAAAGGGTGGCAACTTTGAAGAATCTCAAATATAAAATATATTTTGATTTGTTTATGTCACGTTCTGACCATAGTTCTTGTGTTTTTTTATTATCTTGTTTTAGTGTTGGTCAGGACGTGAGCTGGGTGGGCATTCTATGTTGTGTGTCTAGTTTGTCTGTTTCTATGTTTGGCCTAATATGGTTCCCAATTAGAGGCAGGTGTTTTGTGTTGTCTCTGATTGGGAATCATATTTAGGTGGCTTGTTTTGTGTTGGGGATTGTGGGTGGTTGTTTCCTGTCTTTGTGTTTCTCTGCACCAGCTAGGACTGTATCGGTTTGCCACATTTTATTATTTTGTTGTTTGTAAGTGTTCACAGTTTTGTAATTAAACATGTTGAGCACTGGCTACGCTGCGTGTTGGTCCGATCCTTGCTACACCTTCTCTTCTCGTGAAGAGGAGGAAGGCTGCCGTTACAGTTTAACAACTTTTTGGATACTACATGATTCCGTGTGTGTTATTTCATAGTTTTGATGTCTTCACTATTGTTCTACAATGTAGAAAATAGGAAAAATAAAGAAAAACCCTTGAATGAGTAGGTGTGTCCAAACTTTGACTGGTACTGTATTTGATACAGTCTTTTTGCTCATCTTTATTCAGGGTGCCAATAATTTTGGATGTGACTGTAGATACAGTTGAGGAGATATTGTGTAATTTTGAGCTTACCAACTTATTCTCGATGAGGTCACAGACAACCTTGTTGTTGAAATACTCAATTGGTGTCCACTTGATGCCTTCCTGAACATACTCTTCCTGGGAGAAACACAGAGAGATAGACAATGCCAATATAACTATTAAACAACATCCAAGACACCTCTTAAAGAAATGAAAAGTGTTGATGTTTGAGAGTGGTTTGTACCTGTTCAGCCTTCAGTGTCAACTCAATAAATATCTGCTGTAGCTTCTCATTGACAAAGTTGATGCAGAATTGCTCAAACCCATTCCTCTGTCAGAGGAACACATCCAGGTTAGAGACAATGTTACAACATATTATCATCATAGCTGTGTCTTGTCTCGCTATCCCATCAGAGATGTACATTTCTATTTATTTAATATTTGATTTACCTGGAATATCTCAAAGCCATATATGTCAAGAACTCCGATGCTGTATTCTTCATGAGGTTTCTGTATGGCTTTGTTTATGGCCTGGTATGGGGATAATTAGTTAGTATGAAACGGACGTGTCGTTACTGTATTTATGTCTCTGTGTGTATCATTGCAGTTTATAGTAGATGTCCCTAACCTCCACCAGGTAGTCAAAGAGCCGTGTGTAAAGGGCCTTAGCCAGGGCGTCGCGGGTGTAGGTGGCTTGTTCCTGGTTAAGAGTCACATCGATGGATTCAGACTTTCCACCCCACTTCGAGTCCATCTTTCTGCTGGTCAGTTTGTCTTGCAGACGCATTGGGTCAACGCCCAGCAGATAGGCAGGGAAGGCAAGCACTGGGAGGGAGAAAATACAAACAGAACAAAACACATGACAAATATATACATTTTTCTACATAATGGCAAATTGCTTTAGCTACTATCCCCAATGTCTTCACTGGGGACAGTTGCATTTACGAATGTATTATGCATGTTTGCGCGTTCTCTTGTCTCCCACTCACAGTCAGTGCTCTCCACCTGACCATAGTTGCCTGCCTCTATGAAGCTGATGTTTCCAAGGTGCAGGATTCCTGCTATGATCTGCAACGCCTGAGCCTGGTGGGCCTCTGGGATCCCAATCACACGCATGGCTTCCTGTGGACAAAATACAACAGAGAGGCATTACTCCTGCTCCAGACAACACACAACAACATCTAGAATTGGGACTGAGGGAATATGATGGAAGAATACGCAACAGAACAGTATATTTTGCAAATTATAAGCCTGTGTTACGAATATACACTATCGTTCAAAAGTTTGGGGTCTCTTAGAAATGTCCTTGTTTTTTGTTTTTGTCCATTAAAATAACATAAAATTGATCAGAAATAGAGTGTAAATGACAATTGTAGCTGGAAACAGCTGATTTTTATTTAACCAGGCAAGTCATTTAAGAACAAATTCTTATTTTACAACGACAGCCTACCAGTGAACAGTGGTTTAACTGCCTTGTTCAGGGACAGAACAACAGATTTTTACCTTGTCAGCTCGGGGATTCGACGCTCTAACCACTAGGCTACCTGCCACCCCAATGTTTGTCTATGGAGATTGCATGGTTGTGTGCTTGATTTTATGCACCTGTCAGCAATGGGTGTGGTAGCTCCATTGGTGACAGGCATATATCTACATAGGCATACAGAGGCCCATTATCAGCAAATCAAATGTATTTATAAAGCCCTTCTTACATCAGCTGATGCCACAAAGTGCTGTACAGAAACCCAGCCTTAAACCCCAAACAGCAAGCAATACAGGTGTAGAAGCACTGTGGCTAGGAAAAACTCCCTAGAAAGGCCAGAACCTAGGAAGAAACCTAGAGAGGAACCAGGCTATGAGGGGTGGCCAGTCCTCTTCTGGCTGTGCGGGTGGAGACTATAACAGAACATGGCCAAGATGTTCAAATGTTTATAGATGACCAGCAGGGTCAAATAATAATAATCACAGTGGTTGTCGAGCAACCATCACTCCTGTGTTCCAATGGCACGTTGTGTTAGCTAATCCAAGTTTATCATTTTAAAAGGCAAATTGATCATTAGAAAACCCTTTTGCAATTATGTTAGCATAGCTGAAAACTGTTGTTCTGATTAAATAAGCCATAAAACTGGCCTTCTTTAGACTAGTTGAGTAGTCAAATCAAATCAAAGTTTATTTGTCACGTGTGCCAAATACAACAGGTGTAGTAGACCTTACAGTGAAATGCTTACTTAAAGTCTCTAACCAATAGTGCAAAAAAGGTATTAGGTGAACAATAGGTAAGTAAAGAAATAAAAACAACAGTAAAAAGACAGTGAAAAATAATAGTAGCGAGGCTATATACAGTAGCGAGGCTATATACAGTAGCGAGGCTATAAAAGTAGCGAGGCTACATACAGACACCGGTTAGTCAGGCTGATTGAGGTAGCATGTACATGTAGATATGGTTAAAGTGACTATGCATATATGATGAAAAGAGAGTAGCAGTAGCGTAAAAGATGAGTTGGCGGGTGGTGGGTGGCGGGACACAATGCAGATAGCCCGGTTAGCCAATGTGCGGGAGCACTGGTTGGTCAGGGCAATTGAGGTAGTATGTACATGAATGTATAGTTAAAGTGACTATGCATATATGATAAACAGAGAGTAGCAGCAGCGCACACAATGCAAATAGTCCGGGTAGCCATTTGATTACCTGTTCAGGAGTCTTATGGCTTGTGGGTAAAAACTGTTGAGAAGCCTTTTTGTCCTAGACTTGGCACTCCGGTACCACTTGCTATGCGGTAGTAGAGAGAACAGTCTATGACTGGGGTGGCTGGGGTCTTTGACAATTTCTAGGGCCTTCCTCTGACACCGCCTGGTGTAGAGGTCCTGGATGGCAGGCAGCTTAGTACCAGTGATGTACTGGGCCGTACGCACTACCCTCTGAGTGCCTTGCGGTTGGAGGCCGAGCATTTGCCGTACCAGGCAGTGATGCAACCAGTCAGGATGCTCTCGATGTTGCAGCTGTAGAACCTTTTGAGGATCTCAGGACCCATGCCAAATCTTTTTAGTTTCCTGAGGGGGAGTAGGCTTTGTCGTGCCCTCTTCACGACCGTCTTGGTGTGTTTGGACCATTCTAGTTTGTTGGTGATGTGGACACCAAGAAACTTGACGCTCTCAACCAGCTCTACCCTTTAGCTCAGTGCTCTCAACCTGCTCCACTACAGCCCTGTCGATGAGAATGGGGGCATGCTCGGTCCTCCTTTTCCTGTAGTCCACAATCATCTTGTTAGTCTTGGTTACGTTGAGGGATAGGTTGTTATTCTGGCACCACCCGGCCAGGTCTCTGACCTCCTCCCTATAGGCTGCCTCGTCGTTGTCGGTGATCAGGCACTGTTGTGTCAGCTGCAAACTTAATGATGGTGTTGGAGTCGTGCCTGGCCATGCAGTTGTGGGTGAACAGGGAGTACAGGAGGGGACTGAGCACGCACCCCTGGGGGGCTCCAGTGTTGAGGATCAGCGTGTCAGATGTGTTGCTACCTACCCTCACCACCTGGGGGCGGCCCGTCAGGAAGTCCAGGATCCAGTTGCAGAGGGAAGAGATTAGTCCCAGGATCCTTAGCTTAGTGATGAGCTTTGAGGGTACTATGGTGTTGAACGCTGAGCTGTAGTCAATGAATAGCATTCTCACATAAGTGTTCCTTTTGTCCAGGTGGGAAAGGGCAGTGTGGAGTGCAATAGAGATTGCATCATCTGTGTATCTGTTTAGCCATGACCAGCCCTTCAAAGCACTTCATGGCTACGGACGTGAGTGCTACGGGTCTGTAGTCATTTAGGCAGGTTGCCTTTGTGTTCTTGGGCACAGGGACTATGGTGGTCTGCTTGAAACATGTTGGTATTACAGACTCAGTTAGGGACATGTTGAAAATATCAGTGAAGACACCTGCCAGTTGGTCAGCACATGCCCGGAGCACACGTCCTGGTAATCCTTCTGGCCCTGCAGCCTTGTGTATGTTGACCTGTTTAAAGGTCTTACTCACGTCGGCTACGGAGAGTGTGATCACACAGTTGTCCGGAACAGCTGATGCTCTCATGCATGCCTCAGTGTATTGCTTGCCTCGAAGCGAGCATAGAAGTGATTTTGCTTGTCTGGTAGGCTCGTGTCACTGGACAGCTCGCGGCTGTGCTTCCCTTTGTAGTCTGTAATAGTTTTCAAGCCCTGCCACATAAGACGAGCGTCGGAGTCGGTGTAGTATGATTCAATCTTAGCCCTGTATTGACGCTTTGCCTGTTTGATGGTTCGTCACAGGGCATAGCAGGATTTCTTGTTAGAGTCCCGCACCTTGAAAGCGGCAGCTCTACCCTTAGCTCAGTGCGAATGTTGCCTGTAATCCATGGCTTCTGGTTGGGGTATGTACGTACAGTCACTGTGGGGATGACATCCTCGAGTATCTGGAGCATCAGCATTTGTGGGCTCGATTACAGGCTCAAAATGGCCAGAAACAAAGCACTTCCTTCTGAAACTTGTTGATCTATTCTTGTTCTGAGAAATGAATGCTATTCCATGCGAGAAATTGCCAAGAAACTGAAGATCTCATACAACGCTGTGTACTACTCCCTACACAGAACAGCGCAAACTGGCTCTAACCAGAATAGAAAGAGGAGTGGGAGGCCCCGGTGCAGAACTGAGCAAGAGGACAAGTACATTAGAGTGTCTAGTTTGAGAAACAGACAAGTCCTCAACTGGCAGCTTCATTAAATAGTACTCGCAAAACACCAGTCTCAACGTCAACAGTGAAGAGGCGACTCCGGGATGCTGGCCTTCTAGGAAGAGTTGCAAAGAAAAAGCCATATCTCAGATTGGCCAATAAAAATACAAGATTGAGATGGGCAAAAGAACACAGACACTGGACAGAGGAAGACTGGATAAAAGTGTTATGGACAGACGAATCTAAGTTTGAGGTGGTCGGATCACAAAGAAGAACATTCGTGAGACGCAGTACTTGACGCCATCTGTCAAGCATGGTGGAGGCAATGTGATGGTCTGGGGGTGCTTGGTGGTGGTAAAGTGGGAGATTTGTACAGGGTAAAAGGGATCTTGAAGAAGGAAGGCTATCACTCCATTTTGCATCGCCATACCCTGTGGATGGTGCTTAATTGGAGCCAATTTCCTCCTACAACAGGACAATGACTCAAAGCACAGCTCCAAACTATGCAAGAACTATTTAGGGAAGAAGCAGTCAGCTGGTATTCTGTCTATAATGGAGTGGCCAGCACAGTCACCGGATCTCAACACTATTGAGCTGTTGTGGGAGCAGCTTGACCGTATGATACGTAAGAAGTGCCCATCAAGCCAATCCAACTTGTGGGAGGGGCTTCGGGAAGCATGGGGTGAAATCTCTTCAGATTACCTCAACAAATTGACAACTAGAATGCCAAAGGTCTGCAAGGCTGTAATTGCTGCAAATGGAGGATTCTTTGACGAAAGCAAAGTTTGAAGGACACAATTATTATTTCAATTAAAAATCATTATTTATAACCTTGTCATCATCTTGACTATATATCCTAATCATTTTGCAACTCATTTCATGTATGTTTTCATGGAAAACAAGGACATTTCTAAGTGATCCCAATTTTTTGACCGGTAGTGTAAACCGGAAGTGTCAATTTGCTCCCAGTGCTTCTGTGAAAATGTGTACTATATGTTTTAATCCCTGATGGAGTAAAGTACCATTGTCTCTTGAAAGTCCTTGCTGTCGTTGGTTCCGTCCACTTTGTATGTCCCTGACTGGTTCAGGTAGTAGTAGTAGTCTGGGGTCATGATGCCCAGGCCTTCTTTCTGCTGGGGGTTGGCTCCCTCTATTAGCTAAATACAACAGTTCAGGTAAATACAACTGAAAGAACATTAATTACACATCAACAATTTACACCCAGTTATGAAATACTACAGAACCGTTAATGTGCTCAAGGGTGAGAAGGTCATTCACATTGTGCAACAGTTGTACGAAAGGCCAGTAGGAGGGGGACATCTCCCCTAAAGATGGGTAGTGAGAGAATCATTGTGGTTAGCTGTGTTACTGCTGGCCTAGCTCAGGGCCCGACTGACCTGGTAGTAGACGTGGAAGTTCCTCTCGTTCTCATTCTGGCTCACCACCCTCGACTTCTCAAGGAGGAAGTTGGAGATTTTACCACCGTCTGGCTCTCCTCCTCTGCTAAACTGGATCTCAAAGTACTTACCCTGTTAGATCAGAACACACCCACAAAAAACATATAACTCAAATTAGACATGGGTCATTATTATGACTTGAGGGTTGTGGTTTGGAGTGGGGATATAGCCCTAGTATGGACTGGGAAAATGAGAGCATCAGAGCAGTGACACAAGCACCTCAAAGTTGTGGTAAACTCCCCAAAAATATATGTGTATGTAAATAACATAAACGTGTAGGAAGGATATTTAGCCTTTAAAGGAAAAACGATATTTTAGTATTTTTTCCATTAGTCCACTGCATTTTGCATCATCATGATGATGTGGCCAGTGACACTTAGCTTCATGAAAGTCCAATATCTTAAGAACCTGACTTCTGACATGCAAAACACTGCTTGACTGCTGACATGCAAAACACTGCTTGACTGCTGACATGCAAAACACTGCTTGACTGCTGACATGCAAAACACTGTTTGGACTTAAATGACATGCCAAAACACTGCTTGACTGCTGACATGCAAAACACTGCTTGACTGCTGACATGCAAAACACTGCTTGACTTCTGACATGCAAAACACTGCTTGACTGCTGACATGCAAAACACTGCTTGACTTCTGACATGCAAAACACTGCTTGACTTCTGACATGCAAAACACTGCTTGACTTCTGACATGCAAAACACTGCTTGACTTCTGACATGCAAAACACAAGACTGTATCAACAGTAGACTAATGAAAACAATACCAAAATATAGTTTTTGAGTGGATTTTCCTCTTAAGACAACCGCTGATGGGTAAATTGTTGGTTACATTACTTTACTAGACAGCTGTTAACCCCACCCAGGATTTCACCTCAGTTCGGGATTATCAAGCTCTTTGATCTCATTGTGCTGCTCTTCCGTAATAGAGGCGTGCAGTACACACAGCAGAGCACCTCAGAGGCAGGAAACACCAGAGGTGACAGGCACTCATTTACAAAGCCTGCTCTGTTGCATGTGGATGTGGCTAGGAACTGACAATAACTTCTCAGGGTCACAGCAGTAGAGAAAGGGGAGAGGTTGAAAGGTGACTATTGCATACAGCTTCTGTGGTTATATAGTCTGCATAATCCAGATCATCTCTGGTAGAGCACAGGAAAAACAACAACCTCACAGTGTATTGGCTATAAGAATAGGTAGCACGTGACTAACAGACCCGTTAGAGTTCCGGGCAAATAGTTGCAGAAATTAAAAGTTTACAGTATCAGTCTTACTTTCATAGGCCACACCCAGTGTCTGGAGAAGAGGAGGAAGTACAAGATGAGGGGGATAGAAAGAGAAATAATGGGAAAGGGAAGGCTGATTGCTGTACGTATCACTCACAAAGCGGCTGGAGTTGTTGTTGCGGACAGTCTTGGCATTGCCGAAGGCCTCCAGTAGAGGATTGGACTGGAGGATGATGTCCTTCACATGCTGAGAGACACATACGGAGAAACATCACAACACAGCACTTCAGAGTCTCCATCACAGTCATTAGTAATGGCAACGTTAATAGTTGTTTTATGAATGATAATGATGCTAATAGTTGTTTTATGAATGGTAATAATGCTAATAGTTGTTTTATGAATGGTAATAATGCTAATAGTTCTTTTATGAATGGTAATAATGCTACTAGTTGTTTAATGAATGGTAATAATGCTAATAGTTGTTTTATGAATGGTAATAATGCTAATAGTTGTTATATGAATGGTAATAATGCTAATAGTAATATGCTAATACCTGCACTTTATCACCTCCTCCTGATACTTTGGAGATGTAACCCATAATGTACTTGGCAGCCACAGTCTTCCCAGCTCCACTCTCCCCGCTGGCACAACACACACATAACACACAGACATATTAGAGGCAATGTCAAATACTTTGTGTGAAACTTTTTGGAAAGGTGAACTATGGCTGCACATGCAATTCACAGTTACATTTTTGGTATAAAGGAAATGAAACACTGATTCTTTGGTAGTTTTGAGAAAAGCAGTGAAAGTTGGCCTCAGTGAGCTTGGGTGGAATGACACACATGAGAAGGCCTAAGGCAGTGTTAACCAACCCTGGTCCTCCAGTACCCCCAACAGCACACATTTTTATTGTAGCCATGGACAAGCAGACCTGATTCAACTTGTCAACTAATCATCAAGCCCTCAATGAGTTGAATAAGGTGTGTTTGTCAAGGGCTACAACGAAACTGTGTACTGTTGGGGGTACTCGAAGAACCAGGGTTGGGAAACATCGGCCTAAGGTGTGTAAGACGGAGGCACAGAGAAGCACTAGGCCTACATCCTGCCTTCCAAAAGAAAGAGATTGCAGACTTTCTAAATAAAGTGGGAGACTGTTATAATGACTTACCTGATAATAACACACTGGTTCTCCTGATCAATCATCATGTTCCTGTACATGTTATCAGTCAGGGCGTAGATGTGGGGAGGGTTTTCATACTGGGCCTTTACAGGTAGAGAGATGGAAAGGGAGAGAGAGAGTTTTTTATTGTTTATTTCACTTTTGTATATGATCTACCTCACTTGCTTTGGCAATGTTAACACATGTTTACCATGCCAATAAAGCCCCTTTAATTGAATTGAATTGAATTGAATTGGGAGAGAGAGAGAGAGAGAGAGAGAGAGAGAGAGAGAGAGAGAAAATGAGAGAGAAAAGAGCAAAAGAGGGGGAGTTTAATGTACACTGTGCTGGTGACACAGCTTGTGCTGGTGACAATAAAAGGCCACTCTAAAATGTGCAGTATTGTCACACACCACAATGCCACAGATTTCTTAAGTTTTGAGGGAGCGTGCAATTGGCATGCTGCCTGCAGGAATGTCCACCAGAGCTGTAGCCAGAAAATTTAATGTTAATTTCTTTACCATGAGCCGCCTCCAACGTTGTTTTAGAGAACTTGGCAGTACCTCCAATCGGCCTCACAACCGCAGACCACGTGTATGGCATTGTGTGGGCGAGCGGTTTGCTGATTTCAACGTTGTGAACAGAGTGCCCCATGGGCAGGCATAAATTACGGACAACGAACACAATTGCATTTTATCGATGGCAATTTGAATACACAAAGATACTGTGATGAGATCCTGAGATCCATTGTCGTGACATTCCTCCGTAGCCGTCACCTCATGTTTCAGCATGATAATGCACGGCCCCATGTTGCAAGGATCTGTACACAATTCCACAAAGCTGAAAATGTCCTAGTTCTTCTGTGGCCTGCATACTCACCAGACCTGTCACCCATTGAGCATGTTTGGGATGCTCTGGATCTACGTGTACAACGGCGTGTTCCAGTAACTTCGCACAGCCATTGAAGAGGAGTGGGACAACATTCCACAGGCCACAATCAACAGCCTGATCAACTCTATGTGAAGTAGTTGTGTTGCGCTTCATGAGGCAAGTGGTGGTCACACCAGATACTGACTGGTTTTCTGATCCACGCCCCTACTTCTTTTTTTAAGGTATCTGTCATCAACAGATGCATATCTGTATTCCCAGTCATGTGAAATCCATAGGTTAGGCCTAAGGATTTTTTTTCAATTGACTGATTTCTTTATATGAAGTGTAACTCAGTAAATCTTAGAAATTGTTGCATGTTGCGTTTATATTTTTGTTCAGTGTACAACTACAAAGGTAAACAAGGAAATGAATGGGCATATTAAAGCCAAAGTAAACATTGAAGAATAGGATGGTTTACTCACAGCCCCTTGGTAGAGTTCAATTTCCCGGTCAGTGAAATAGGGCATCTGTTTGAATGGGTTCACAGATATCAACACAGAGCCAATATAGGTCTGCACATGACTGTCAAGGAATAGGGAGGGTGTTTCTGGTGAAATCATGTAATGTTGAAACAATCACAGTGACATTTTTTATGATGATATCAACCTTTCAAAAATAAAAATATCCCAAACCATAGTTTCATCCAGACTGGATAATATACAAAAATATATTTTTTAATTCACACAAAGTATGACATAAGTGCCTAATGTCCAGTAAAAAGTGTCCTAAAAAATAGGGAAGTTTGCTGTTGAGTCACACAGTGAATTTAAAAGAGGAACAGTGCAGTCCTACTATTGCATACATACAGTGGGGCAAAAAAGTATTTAGTCAGCCACCAATTGTGCAAGTTCTCCCACTTAAAAAGATGAGAGAGGCTTGTAATTTTCATCATAGGTACACTTCAACTATGACAGACAAAATTAGAAAAAAAAATCCAGAAAATCACATTGTAGGATTTTTAATGAATTTATTTTCAAATGATGGTGGAAAATAAGTATTTGGTCAATAACAAAAGTTTATCTCAATACTTTGTTATTAAATATCCTTTGTTGGCAATGACAGAGGTCAAACGTTTTCTGTAAGTCTTCACAAGGTTTTCACACACTGTTGCTGGTATTTTGGCCCATTCCTCCATGCAGATCTCCTCTAGAGCAGTGATGTTTTGGGGCTGTTGCTGGGCGACACGGACTTTCAACTCCCTCCAAAGATTTTCTATGGGGTTGAGATCTGGAGACTGGCTAGAAGTAGATCCTTCGTTGCCCGGGCGGTGTGTTTGGGATCATTGTCATGCTGAAAGACCAGCCACGTTTCATCTTCAATGCCCTTGCTGATGGAAGGAGGTTTTCACTCAAAATCTCACGATACATGGCCCCATTCATTCTGTCCTTTACACGGATCAGTCATCCTGGTCGCTTTGCAGAAAAACAGCCCCAAAGCATGATGTTTCCACCCCCATGCTTCACAGTAGGTATGGTGTTCTTTGGATGCAACTCAGCATTCTTTGTCCTCCAAACACGACGAGTTGAGTTTTTACCAAAAAGTTATATTTTGGTTTCATCTGACCATATGACATTCTCCCAATCTTCTTCTGGATCATCCAAATGCTCTCCATCCAAAAGCAAACTTCAGACGGGCCTGGACATGTACTGGCTTAAGCAGGGGGACACGTCTGGCACTGCAGGATTTGAGTCCCTGGCGGCGTAATGTGTTACTGATGGTAGGCTTTGTTACTTTGGTCCCAGCTCTCTGCAGGTCATTCACTAGGTCCCCCCGTGTGGTTCTGGGATTTTTGCTCACCGTTCTTGTGATCATTTTGACACCACGGGGTGAGATCTTGCTTGGAGCCCCAGATCGAGGGAGATTATCAGTGGTCTTGTATGTCTTCCATTTCCTAATAATTGCTCCCACAGTTGATTTCTTCAAACCAAGCTGCTTACCTATTGCAGATTCAGTCTTCCCAGCCTGGTGCAGGTCTACAATTTTGTTTCTGGTGTCCTTTGACAGCTCTTTGGTCTTGGCCATAGTGGAGTTTGGAGTGTGACTGTTTGAGGTTGTGGACAGGTGTCTTTTATACTGATAACAAGTTCAAACAGGTGCCATTAATACAGGTAACGAGTGGAGGACAGAGGAGCCTCTTAAAGAAGAAGTTACAGGTCTGTGAGAGCCAGAAATCTTGCTTGTTTGTAGGTGACCAAATACTTATTTTCCATCATAATTTGCAAATAAATTCATTAAAAATCCTACAAAGGGATTTTCTGTATTTTTTCTCCTCATTTTGTCTGTCATAGTTGAAGTGTACCTATGATGAAAATTACAGGCTTCTCTCGTCTTTTTAAGTGGGAGAACTTGCACAATTGGTGGCTGACTAAATACTTTTTTGCCCCACTGTAGATGTGTGTCTGCTGTGTGAAAATGTGTGCTAGGGGGGATGACTGAGGCAAGGATGGTATGTTTGTTATTGTGTTGTTGTTATTGTGTTGTTGCTAACGTGTCAATAGGAGTATCATCTATGGTCACCTATGATACAGAATGGAAGGACCTACATGTATGCTATTGGCCAGTGATATGACCTCAATGATCCTTAATCTGAAATCTATCTACATGGTATAAAGTCCTTTGTAAGATGTTTTGTTTGTGTGCATGTGTGCATGTGTGTGTGAGTGTGTGTGCGTGTACGTGTGCCTATATATATATCAGTCTGAATGAGTGTGTGTGGGGGCAGGTCATGTTTTCACAGTGTACTTCCCCTCCTATTTTTAGCTTTCACTGAAGAGACATTTAAAGAAACAAGAACAGAAACATTAAAATACCCATCTCTTCACAGGAAAAATGTGTTTTTGTGAGAAGTGGTACAGGAACTCTCTAACAAACAATCCAACAGGATACAAAGATGAAGTCATCCATGAATCTCTTCTTCAAATTTTCCACAATGGCGTCTTCGCTGATCTTGGACAGCAGCACCATGTCGTCCACACCGCTCTGCTTGACATTCTGACTCTGCCAGTGGTACTTACTGCCCTGCAGGAGAGCACGGTTAGGGTTAGGGAATGCACATAATTTTATTTGGAATTGAGACAGAGAAAAGCAGAGGTAGGTCTGTAGAGGACCTAGTTCTTACTGAATGTGAGGTATAGTACATTATGAGAGGGTATCTACAACAGAAGACAGGGTATATAAAACCAGAAGAAGCATGGGCCTACTATAATTGGAAGGCACATGCACCAGCAGACATCAGAGAGAAGTTTCTCAGCAGCAGGGTCTCTCTGTGTGTAACCCTGTCATTAAGAATGTGACTAACTGTGGTTATCAGTTCAGGAAGCTGAGGACAGTTACCAGGCAACGAGCAGTAGATGAGGTGAGCGTATGCCAATTTGGCCATCTCTGTAGAGTACTGCTTCCCACTCTAATCTGCAAGAGTGATAACCATTAGTTATGGTATCTGTTGAATATAGATGCTACCTATAGGAGTCTGTGGAATGGGAGGGCACTCAGTTGAAAGTACACCATTGGGCCATGGTTTGGTGATTTCTTTACGCAAAATTAATTTGGTGCATTGTAAAGTAATTGTCAATTAAAGGACTACCTTTACATTTTCTACACTCAACCCATGCCCTTGATATGATGATCACTGTCACCACATAGTGCAGAGAGCTTCCTGACTCCCCATCACCACAGTTGAGGTGGCCCAGGTTTGGCCAAAGATGTTGTATTACACTGCATAACATGGTCCCTGCCTTGTTTGGGTTCCCAACACCGGTTTGATTTGATGTGTGGTGGGACCTGAAAGGAGGTCTAACATGGCTACTGTGATCTGAGTTTAACCAGCTGCTGATCATTTTGGAGGAGAACATTTTAATACATCTGTATATTTCAACCGAAATGAATCAGTCAACTCTCTGTCCAATCAATCAATGATATTCATTTATCAGTAAGATACCATGTACAGTAGATACTGTAAGAAAACCAGCAGTACTTCAGTCCTCAAGGGTGATAACGGAATAGCTCTGTTGTAAAGATTCATTCCAACTTTTCATCTGAACAACCTGACTGCGCATTTTTTTTTCTTCCTATCGCTGTCTCTCTCTCTCTCCCCCTCTCTCTCTCTCTCTCTCCTTCTCTCACACTTTCCCTCTCTCTCTCCCTCTCTCACACTCTCCCTCTCACACTCTCCCTCTCTCTCTCCCTCTCTCTCTCTCACACTCTCCCTCTCTCCCTCTCCTTTTCCCTCACTCTTCCTCTCTCTCTCCCTCTCTCACACTCCCCTCCTTTCCCCTCTTCCTCTCTCTCTCCCTCTCTCACACTCTCTCACATCTCTCCCTCTCTTACCACTCTCCTCCCTCTCTTACACTCTCCCTCCCTCCCTCCCTCTCTTACTCTCTCTCTCTCTCTCTCTCTCTCTCTCTCTCTCTCTCTCTCTCTTACACTCTCCCCCTCTCTCACACTCTCTCTCTCTCCCTCCCTCTCTTTACTCTCCCTCTCTCTCTCTTCTCTCTCTCTCTCTCTCTTCTCTCCCTCTCCCTCTCTCCCTCTTCTCACACTCTCCCTCTCACACTCTCCCTCTCCCTCTCTCACACTCTCCCCCTCTCTCACACTCTCTCTCTCTCACTCTCCCGCTCTCTCCCACTCCCCTCTCTCCCACTCTCCCTCTCTCTCCCACTCTCCATCTCCCCCTCCCCTCCTCCCTCTCTCCCTCTCTCCCCTCTCTCACACTCTCACTCTCCCTCTCTGTCTCCCTCTCTCACTCACTCTCCCTCTCCCTCTCACTCTCTCCCTCTCTCCCTCTCTCTCACATTCTCCCTCTCACTCTCCGTCTCTCTCTCACTCATCACCAGCATGGGACTGACACCTTGTTTTTACATACAAAATCAGATTATCCATTTGTTTGAAATTTAAACTGTACAAAACACTCAAATAAATCAGCGACAATAAGACAGTGATTAGGTTAGACAGAGACAGAGAGAAAAAAATCAGAGTTTCAATTGATCTACAGTATCTCAGCTCTTTACATAACATTAGGTGGTACCATAGTCATAACCACAAGTGTGAGGATGTGCTGATAAAATGGTGGACATGGTGGACAAAAGCCAAAAGCTTAAAATAGCTAAGTTCTGATGTGATTGTTGATCAAGTGATAAGTTAAAAACGGCCCACTTTCTGCTGTGCAGTGTCAGACCTGAGAGATGCTTTGTGCTACTACTGTATTCTATTCATCATCCCTGTCACTACTGTCAGCCTGTCGCAGAGAAAGTCCTGACAAGACATAAAAAATATATCCATCAATGAAAACGGTCTTAATGTAAGCTTAATGTAAATTTGGCTAATTCTGTTATCTTCGAAAATCTGTTGTGTTTGGGTATCCAGTTAGGTGCATGATCTGTGCTTGGGAGTGTGAGGAGGAAGTATTGCGATAGAACCAAAAGGCCCATCTGTCTCTCTGCCAGGGCTGCTGCACTTCCCCTCTAACGCCTCGCCACTGCATCTTGCGAAACCCTCTCGACTTTACAACACGCTGCAGTCCCTCCTTACACCCCTGCGGTTAGACCTTACCCAGCTCCTCAGGAACAATAGACACATCTACTGCTCCTTTTCACATTTGATAGGACAGTTTTGAATGTTTTTGATCATGTACTTTTTCTCTCATGTCGTGTTAAAGTCATGAGAATCCAATCTTTGGTTATGAAAAGCACACACTCTTACTGAAATGTGAGGATATATCTATCCCTCTAGTGTAGGAATGCTCACTAAAACCTAGGTGGACACAAGCAGGACTTGTCAGTCAAAGGAGGAAAGGAAACCATCTTCTCCATTTAAGGAGTTACATTCTCTACTACTTAACGTCCACTACCCCCTGTTTTGCAGCGCTTTGTTGTATGATAGTTGTTGAAAAGAGCGATAAAACATAGACGTTATCTATTTTCCTTTCATCATCTTGACATATCTTTACCATTTCACATTATGCCCTCTTCCATTCATTGTGTAAGAATGGAACAGGTTTAAATCTCAGTCAGACACCATTGAACATCACTGTGCTTCAACATCTGTTCTAAGTTAGCAGTTGCCAGGCTTCAAAGTGTCAGCTTCAGGGCAGAATGTGAGACTTCACTCTACAGCTGTGTCAAGTGACCTCAACTTAACATATAAGGCCGTGTTTTCAGTAAGTCTGTGAGAGAGGAAAACTCAGCGTATAGCTGTAGGAAATAGACAAGCCCTAGTGAGAGTCTGCATCAGTCTAAATGTGTGTGTGGAGGTGTGTTACCATCGTGCCAGCGTTGTGTGTGCCTCTCTCTTCCTGCGGTCCTGCCTCAGCTGTCCAAAGTCCAGTGTGTGTGTCGGTAATCCCACACTAGATCCTTACAGCACAGCCATCACAGTCAGGAAGTCTCCAGCACACACAGTCAGTCAGAGAGACACCAAGAAGACTTCAACATCCACAGCATTCAAATCTACTTCCTCATACACAGACCTAGAGCGAAACAAGAAATTATCTCTGCCTCAGAAGACACACACTCACAGACACAATCATCCTATAATCTATTGTGGCACACCAGGGGGTTTGGTCAAGACGTTTACACAGATCAGACATGGACAGAGTATGATTAGCTTGGTTTCAAGGGTGTTTATTAAATAATAAATCAAAAGAAAAGGATAGGTCTCCCCCATGAGACCCTCTCTGGGATACCGTGTTCTGGGCTCCGGGTCTTGCTGATTCCTGTTTGGCACACAAACTCAAACGTCTTAGCTCGGGCACCGTCTCCAACTACACAGAAGTCACCTTACTTTCCTCAGTCGTCTCCTGTGTGCTGCCCTTCTGGCAGCTTTATGGGGCCTGTACAGCTGGTGAGCAATCAGCCCTTGATTACTCACCAACTCCCCAATCAGCCCCAATTAGTCCTGGGTGGAGAGCCCGTCGAGACCTGGGACGTCCAGCAGATGGAGCCATCGCCTCGTGATGTATAGTCCGTCTGTCACCAGGCCTCGACGAGTCTCCTCCTGGTGGCTGACCTGCTGTACGCCACACTATAGACATTGCATTTTCAATTCTTCGTACAGTCAATGTACATGTTAGGGGCTGTTATATCATACATTGTTAAAGTCAATGACAAACTTAATCTTTGATACAGACAGTATTTCATACCATCAATCCCCACTCTATAACATACCAATGATGCGCTAAGGAGAAGTCTATGGCACTTCCGTGTTTATTCTCCCATCTCTCTCTACATGATGCTTCAATTGTTCACTCAGTACTCCACCCAGACTGTGTTCAGTCTCTCATCTTTAACATCTGAATGGCTGGCAGTGAAAGTACACTACACCCACAATGAAATACATTTTAATTTGACATTTTTGTCATTTAGCAGATGTTCTTATTCTGAGCGACTTACAGTAATGAGTTCATACATTCTCATACTGGTCCTCCGTGGGAATTGAACCCACAACCCTGGTGTTGCAAGCACCATGCTCTACCAACTGAGATACACAGCACATAGGCTTTTCACTGACAAGTAGAGAGGTTCACAGAGTGACACCGTAAATGCAGCGGGCCTCAGATCCGCACAGTGTAGTCATGAGTATAGAGTATACTGCTGAGAGATGTGGGGCTCCTAGTCTTCAATGGCCTCCTCTGTCTGGGTGAACACCAGCATAAACAGGAAGGCCCCATTTTCCCTGAACAGGAAAAGCCTGAAGACATCACAACACAACCTCACTGTGGAAACACTAACTACAAGTCTTGCCCCATTACTTTCCATGATATCTATGAGATTCAAAAGCTGAAGAACATATGCACATCCAGGTAACTTCCGCAGTGGCTGGAGTTGTAGGCAAACTCATGGAAAACAGAAAGGAAAACGCCACACATTGCTTCTCATGCTCCCAGGGGATTTTTATCTATATAACAACGTTTCGACCATTAGCTTTTCATCAGACATCCATATCCCAGGTGGGGGTGGAAGGTCCTATACATATATATATATAGGGGCAGTACTCAGTGACATCACTTCCTGAAACAGGAGGTAAAAAAGATATAACAATATTGTATAAAAATATGTGATCAATATTTACAGCATTTGGATAGTATTCAGACCCTTTCCCTTTTTCCACATTTTGTTACGTTACAGCCTAAGGTTTAATCAATCTACACACAACACCCCTTAATGACAAAGCGAAAACAGGTTTGTAGACAGCAAATTTATAAAAAATACCTTATTTACTTAAGTATTCACACCCTTTGCTATGAGATTAGAAATGGAGCTCAGGTGCATCCTGTTTCCATTGATCATCCCTGAGATGTTTCTACAACTTGATTGGAGTCCACCTGTGGTAAATTAAATTGATTGGACATGATTTGGAAAGGCACACACCTGTCTATATAAGGTCCCACAGTTGACAGTGCACGTCAGAGCAAAAACCAAGTCATGAGGTCGAAGGAATTGTCTGTAGAGCGCCGAGACAGGAATGTGTCGAGGCACAGATCTGGGGAAGGGTACCAAAACATTTCTGCAGCATTATAGATCCCCAAGAACACAGTGGCCTCCATCATTCTTAAATGCAAGAAGTTTGAAACCACCAAGACTCTTCCGAGAGCTGGCCGCCTGGCCAAACTAAGCATTCGGGGGAGAAGGGCCTTGGTCAGGGAGGTGACCAAGAACCCAATGGTCACTCTGACAGAGCTGCAGAGTTCCTTTGTGGAGATGGGAGAACCTTCCAGATGGACAACCATCTCTGCAGCACTTCATCAATCAGGCCTTTATGGTAGAGTGGCCAGACAGAAGCCACTCCCCAGTAAAAGGCACATGACAGCCAGCTTGGAGTTTGCCAAAAGGCTCCTAAAGGACTCTCAGACCATGAGAAATAAGATTCTCTGGTCTGGTTAAACCAATATTGAACTCTTTAGCCTGAATGCCAAGTGTCACGTCTAGAGGAAACCTGGCACTATCTCTGCAGTGAAGCATGGTGGTGGCAGCATCATGCTGTGGGGATGTTTTCAGCAGCAGGGACTGAGAGACGAGTCAGGCTCGAGGGGAAATGAACAGAGCAAAGTACAGAGAGATCCTTTATGAAAACCTGCTCCAGACCACTCAAGAACTTAGACTGGGGTGAAGGTTCACCTTCCAACAGGACAACYACCCTAAGCACACAGCCAAGACAACGCAGGAGTGGCTTCGGAACAAGTCTCTAAATGTCCTTGAGTGGCCCAGCCAGAGCCCGGACTTGAACCCGATCTAAAATCTTTGGAGAGACCTGAACGCTACCCATCCAACCTCAGAGGGCTTGAGAGGATCTGCAGAGAAGAATGGGAGAAACTCCCCAAGTACAGGTGTGGCAAGCTTGTAGCGTCATACCCAAGAAGACTCGAGGCTGTAATTGCTGCTTCAACAAAGTATTAAGTAAACGGTCGGAATACTAATGTAAATGTGATCTTTTTTTATTTTCAAAAGTAAATAAAAACTGTTTTTGCTTTGTCATTGTGGGGTATTGTGTGTAGATTGATGAGGTAAAAAAATGTAATCCATTTTAGAATAAGGCTGTAACATAACAAAATGTGGAAAAAGTCAAGGGGTCTGGATACTTTTCGAATACACTGAGACAGTATGTTGAGCCTGTGGATCCAGAAAGATTCCCTTTGAAGAAGTTTCCTCTCAATGTCCCCTCCCCTGTGTGACATCTTGACCATTTATATTCCAATGTATCTCAGAGAACTAATAGGAAGTCCAGCTTGTACAAAATGAACAGCGACCAGATTGTTTTGTCTCGCCTGTCCGTATATTGCTGCAGTGCTCACTGATCTGGGTCTTAAGGCTTCTATGGGTTTCCCCTGTCTAAGACAGACCACAATTACATTTCAACATGTTAACAACATTGGTGGACATGCAGGTAATCAGGCCTTTGATCTTAAATCTTTGTCCTGTGTGGGGGTCGGTAAATTAATCACATTTATAATCACCCTCCATACTCCGGAACCTTGTCCAAGAAAGTTTCCCTTTTCTTTGGTGGATAATCAGATTTAACCTCAATGTCTCTCACGTTTGGGAGTCTTTTAATGGGGGATGTTAGTATACGTGGGGGATATTTAAAGATGTGTTTCTATTGTGTGTCAGTATCAATAATGTACCAGTGCTTCCTGATAATGTCCTTAAATGCCTTCTCCAATGGTGAGTATAGGGTGAAGCATGAGGGGACATGTTCTGTTTTTTCTGTAACTTTTGGCTGAAGGCTTTCCAGCTGTGTTAGCCCTTCAAAACGATCATCGGCATGTTTTACCCAATTGTCTTTGTACACCCTTTCCTTAAACCTTTGTGTGAGGTCCTTGGTCTGTTTCTGGTGCATCAGAGCTGCATATTTTTGTGATGCGACTGAATTGATTTACAGGGAGACTTTTAATAAGTGGACGTAGATTAAGCTGTCACCTCTATGGAGGGTGTTCCTGTCCATAGGTTTCCTATAGAGATCTGTAGAGAGGGAGGTTTTGTTCTTAATAACAATCACATCAGGAAAACTGATTTGTGATAGGTCATAGTTAATGGTGAAACGAAGATGCTTATTCATAGAGGTTAGGTAGGCATGGAATTCCAAGAGTTCTTCCCGGGTCCTGGTATAGATCATGAAAATGTGATCCAAATATCTCTGAATTAGAAAAATATTGGAGAGAAAGGGGTTAAGGTCTGGAAACCAAACATTCCTAGATATAGGTTAGCATAATTAGGAGCCATAGTGCTTCCCATCGCTGTCCCTTTGGTCTGGAGGAAGAAGTCTCCTCTGTAGAGAAAGTAGTTGGAGGTTAGTACCAGTTCAGCCAAGTCCACAATAGATTTGGTGCTGGGTAGAGCTTTAGGGGGACGTTCATTGAGGTAGAACATGAGGGCCTCTAGGTCACCATGATGGGGGATGTTAGTATATAGACTGGTTACATCAAAAGTACACAGAATATAATTTTCAGGTATATGGTTCACAGATTTCAAAAGATTAATAAAAACATTAGAATCTCTGGTGTACAGTACATGGGGAGAGAGATCACCCAGGGTTTCACAAAATGGTTTACCAAGGTAGAGATATTCTCTGTCAGAGATCCGTTACTACTCAGAGATCCGTTACTCACAATGGGCCTACCTGGTCTAGGTGGTGTCATACTCTTGTGAATTTTGGGGAGAGTGTATATGACAGGTTTGGTTGGGCAGTCAACATTCATATACTCAAATTCTGTCTTTATAATTTCCCCTTCATTCAAAAATGTAGACAATTTACCATGGATCAGAGACTTGAATTGATTAGTAGGGTCCTTAGGGAGTCTTTTGTAAAATTCATCATCACTAAATTGTCTCAGAATTTCCTTTAGATAGTCTGCAGCATTTAGTATCACTATTGCACCTCCTTTGTCGGCAGGTTTTATAATCATACTGGAGTCATTTTTCAGTTCCGTAAGAGATTATTTCTCTGCTTTGGACATATTGTGGAATACCTTGTATTAGTTTTTCTTAGCCAGGAGATGATGTACATCTTTCTCAACTAGGCGGCAATATGTTTCAAGAGAGGGATTTCTTTTGGGTGGTAAAAATGTGCTTTTCCTCTTAAAATGTGTCTTTTCCCTTGTCATATCCTCAGGGTGAGAGTCAAATTCATTGTCATTCAGGTTATCAATGGGAAAAACATCAGCACTATATGCTGTCTGGTTACTAATCTTGTTCAATGGATTAACATTGGCAAGTGCATAGGGAGCAACCCCATTACCAATCTCCAACTGAGGAAAAACTTTTGTATTGGCCTGTGATGTTGGGACAAATGATAGTCCCTTGCCTTGGGCAGATTAACATATGTATCAGATATAGACCTGTTGGACAAGATAATTACTGTGTCTTGCTCCACGTATGTGGGGTGATTTCGGGTTTTGCCGTCTTCCTACTTTGTCCTCTCCTGTGGCAGGCAGGTAGCCTAGTGGTTAGAGCGTTGGGCCAGTAACTGAAAGGTTGCTAAATCAAATCACCGAGCTGACACGATAAAAATCTGTTGTTCTTCCCCTGAACAAGGCAGTTAACCCACTGTTCCCCAGGTAGGATGTCATTGTAAATAAGAATTTGTTCTTAACTGACTTGCCTAGTTAAATTAAATAAACCATTTATTGCGGTGAAGCAGGGTGGTTGTGATGACCGCACATTTGATGACGTTGTTCACCGGGAAACGGAAAGGAGTTAAGCACAGGGAAAGGGAATGGAGTTAAGCACAGGGAAAGGGAATGGTTAAGCACAGGGAAAGGGAAAGGAGTTAAGCACAGGGAAAGGGAAAGGAGTTAAGCACAGGGAAAGGGAATGGAGTTAAGCACAGGGAAAGGGAATGGAGTTAAGCACAGGGAAAGGGAATGGAGTTAAGTGTGTGTGTATATATATATCTGCTCCATTTAGTTATTGTGTCCCACTTCTGTAGTCTGCATTTTAATTAGTTTGTAGTCTGCATTTTTATTAGTTTGTAGTCTGCCTTTTAATTAGTTTGTATTCTGCCTTTCACACAAATGTGAAAGTGTTATTGGTTGTGATTTCATGATTTTCATCATGTGTTAATTTAGAGGTTTTCCACTTCTTTTTTGTAAACGCCACTCCTGAATAAGAAACGATGTAATTAACATGAGAGTTGATGCTGTTTTTCTAACAACTCTTTGTTGTAATTTTCTTTCTGGATGACCACACACCATAGCAATCATCTTTTTTCCCATATGTAGGTATCAGTATTTTGTATCCCCCAACTTCTTATCTTGACAAATTGTTAAGGAGTTTTGTTTACACACACACTACCTACTAATGTCTTTAATCTTATGCTATTTTCCATATTTTCCGATTTGTGAAATCTGTCTGCCATGGTGGTCTGTGGTGTAGATGTTTGTTTGTTAGTTTGTTAGTGTTTATTTCTGTGATTATTTTAGATGTTTTGTTAATTTATTATTTTATGTTTTGTTAAACAATATTAGGTTGTTTCTGGACCAGGCCTCAGATTATTTTCACAGATTTCTAAGAGTAGGGAGTGTAACAATGAACTGAAACTGAATTGAAATGTGATTGACATACTGGCAAATCAACATGATGGGGCAGTCATGAATCCATAATCCCCTTTCTGACATCAGACCTTCCACCTCTCGTCCTTTCTCCCCGGGAATAGCTAAAGACTCTGTATAGCTGCATTTAATACTTTTGTTGTTTTTACTTTCATTTTAAAAAGTCTATATCAGTATAATGTATGCATGTATCACTACAAGCCCTAAAACAAGCAGGTTCTCATGAAAATGAAAGAATGAGGGATTCCTCTGACCTATGACCAACACTCATATTCATCCAAATTTCAACTCGTTAAAATAATCTACAATACACAATGACTTGGAGCTTTTTCATTTTAAAAAGCGAGACATTTCATCAAGTTGAGTGTGTAATGTGTATTCAAATATTTATATATTTTTTAAAATTGTGATCTCCATCATTAAATTGTGATCACAGTGAAATCACTGGGCCTGGTTCCTCTCTGCGTTTCTTCCAAGGTTCCTGCTTTCTAGGGAGTTTTTCGTGGCTACTGCTTCTACACCTGCATTGCTTGCTCTTTGGGGTTTTAGGCTGGGTTTCTGTAAAGCATTGTGACAACTGCTGATGTAAAAAGGGTTTATAAAATACATTTGATTGACATATCTTGGCCGGTGAGTCCAGTGACTAGACGCTGATTGGTGTCTCACTGGAATCAGATGTGAGGGAGTTGGTTGATTGCCACATCAGTGGGCCTCTAGGATTACGACTGGGGGGGGGGGGGGGGGGGGGGGGGGGGGGGAATTAGCTGTCTCCGACCATCCCTCCAGAAATATGTCTTCTGCTCCTTCTATTCCACAGTACCAAGATCAACCTTTTCCCACTTGCTTGTCTTTGTCTCCTCAAGTTAATCACAAATGTTTTCCACATTGGTCAGAAAGTTCTCTCTTTTGTCCTTGGTGAACTTTCTTTCTAGATCAACATTTAGTTGTGTCACTTGATCTCTAGTCGTGCACAATTGTTCTGTCACTTCTTGTATGGTCAGTGCCATTAAATCAAACGAGCATTCATTAAGAATCTATGAAATACCGAAATAGATGGATAATTACTTAATGTCAGGGTTTAAAACTGGCAAATCTGTGGAGAGAGAGTAAAGCACACAATTCTCGATGCATTTATTAACAATGCGGCATATTTATTCACTGTAATATATTCATTTCAAAGGTTTTAGATGGGGAACGGGGGCATGTTTCTATAGTAATTAAAATACAGTACATATCTGTAACAATTAGCATGTGAAAACAACAACAAACAAACAATATTATCCCTCTTATTTGATAAAACAGTTTGTCTCTGAGGTCACACCATGACCATGGACACAGATGGTTCAAAATTGAAGGCAAAACGTACTTAGCTAACATATTCAGACAGTCAAATAGGACACTTTGTTTCATTAAAACAGTTCTGTTATGTTATTGGTCAGATAGTGTAGCAAAGCATCAGGTAGTGTGCTGACAACCAGTTGTATCAGAAATTGTTAACAGATATGGGTCCCATACCCAGTTACTAAAGGTGGGGAAATAAATGTTTCACTTCTCTTCTCACAAACTGATATAGCACAACTGTGACTTTAGCACCAACCTCAAACAAAACCATTTTGGTAACACTTTACTTGACACCCGGCATCATAACAAGTTATGACACGGTCATATCCATGTCATATGTCATAACAGCTGACATAACTTGTCATAACCTGTCATAATATGGTCATAACACTGTCATGACATATATTTAGACCTGTCGTGACATATATTACATTATTTTATGGCTGGTTATGACACCAGTGTCAAAACCCACAAAACCTGCCACATAAGGCAAAACATTCCATTACACCATAGCCTACGTGTCAACACTATGTTAATGTTATATATTTTTTGTTGTTGAAAGTTACCATATTAAAATATCTTTGTAATTGCGCACACATTGATGCACCTACCCCGATGACTGAGATGAATGAAGGACCAGATTTCAGGAGCAGGACAAGACACCCTCTTTTTGACTGATGACTGATATAAGGGCATGTACGTAATATGCCTATCTGGCATTTATGATTATGATGGTCCTAATGCTTCTTGACAGTGTCATAAAGTGTATTTTCTTAGTCCTAGTAAAGTGACACATGATGGTCATAATGCTTCATGACAGTGTCATAAAGTGATTTAAAATATGATGAAAAAAACATGACTGTAAAGAATTTATTAAAACAAAGGATTTAAGAAACAAACTTTCAAATGAAAGGAAACTTCTTGGCAGAAAATAATACTTTTAATAAACGTTGGTGTTGACACGCTTATGTAGGTGTCATAACCAGCCATAAAATAACGCAATATATGTCACAACAGGTGTAAATATATGAGTCATGACAGTGATATGACCATATTATGACAGGTTATGACATATTATGACATGATTATGACCGTGTCATAATGTGTCATGACACTGGGTGTCAAATAAAGTGTTACCACCATGCTATATTCAACAGAATGACATCCAACAACGACAACAATTTGCTAAGAAATAGCACCATTCAGAAGCACCATCAGGAGAGTAATAGCAACCTAGTTACTCCAATAGAAATCAGTTCCTTCATTGAGAGCTGACATTATTGGAAGGGCTGGTTCTGAGTGTGAGCCCAGTAGATGGATGAATGTGTAAGAAGGCAGTTACTGTACATGTAGCATATTAGAGACTGAAGTAAACTGGTTGACCATTAAAGGCAGAGTAGGAAGGCCATGCTATCAGAGAGAATGATCACTCAAGGCCAGGGGGCATGGGAGGGTCTCTGTTCCGATGTAATCAGAGGTTGGAGGTGGTTGACTCAGTGATGAACACTGTGTTTCCACTCACTGTATACGTGACTAATACAGAGTACCATGTAGCATTGTTCACATTGATGAGGCATGGTAGGTTTGCCTGTATCTAAACATGTACAGTAAGTACTACAGTATGAGAGAAGAGTTGAGGTTTGCTGCTAGACGTGAACTGAATCGATAATTTACCAGCCCTCGCTGGGTCCCGTAAAAAGGCAAGACAGAGGCGAGTAAACTGTTATAAACATGGACCAGACCGTGGATCGAGAGTGTTAAGTAGAGTCTTCAAGACAAGTCCCAAATAATGAACATACAGTATCCCTATGACTAGTCAGACTTTGTGCAAATCAAACCCTTTTCAAAAAGATTTTGTTCTGAGACAAAGCATTGACAAGATAACTTAGAAGACCAAGTGAGTTGGCAACAGCCACCAGATAACAAACATTACATTGGGTAAGTGATAGTAAAGTATCAGGACAGTTTAATTTGTACAGTGTAGATTTAGTGTACACATAGAACAACGTCTGTAAATATACAAGTAAAGATCTGTATGGACATAGTGGCTCAGGGTAAGACTGAGCCACTGAATAAACAACAGAGAAACACAACTAAGCTGAACAATGTACTTTGGCCAGTCCTGTGGCCAGCATGGCAATAGTAGTAGCACCAAACCCTTAAAGGATATACACTACATGACCAAAAATATGTGGACACCTGCTCGTCGAACATCTCATTCCAAAATCACAGGCATTAATATGGTAATATGGAGTTGGTCCCCCCCTTTGCTGCTATAACAGCCTCCACTCTTCTGGGAAGACTTTCCACTAGATGTTGGAACATTGCTGCGGGGACTTGCTTCCATTCAGCCACAAGAGCATTAGTGAGGTCGAGGACTGATGTTGGGCGATTAGGCCTGCCTTGCTTTCAGCGTTCCAATTCATCCCAAAGGTGTTCGATGGGGTTAAGGTCAGGGCTCTGTGCAGGCCAGTCAAGTTCTTCCACACCGACCTCTACAAACCATTTATGTACGGACCTCGCTTTGTGCACGGGGGCATTGTCATGCTGAAACAGGATAGGGCCTTCCACAAACTGTTGCCACAAATTTGGAAGCACAAAATCCTCTAGAATGTCATTGTATGCTGTAGCGTTAAGATTTCCCTTCACTGGAACTAAGGGGCCTAGCCCAAACCATGAAAAACAACCCCAGACCATTATGCCTCCACCAAACTTTACAATTGGCACTATGCACTGGGGCAGGTAGCGTTCTCCTGGCATCCGCCAAACCCAGATTTGTCCGTCGGACTGCGATGGTGAAGCGTGTTTTATCACTCCAGAGAACGGCGTTTCCACTGCTCCAGAGTCTAATGGAGGATAGCTTTACACCACTCCAGCCGACACTTGGCATTGCGCATGGGGTTCTTAGGCTTGTGTGCGGCTGCTTGACCATGGAAACCCATTTCAAGAAGCTCCCAACAAACAGTTATTGTGCTGACGTTGCTTACAGAGGCAGTTAGGAACTCGGTAGWGAGTGTTGCAACCGAGGACAGATGATTTTTACTCGCTATGCGCTTCAGCACTCGGTGGTCCTGTTCTGTGAGCTTGTGTGGTCTACCACTTCACGGCTGAGCCGTTGTTGCTCTTAGACATTTCCACATCACAATAAAAGCACTTGCAGTTGACCGGGGCAGCTATTGCAGGGCAGAAATCTGACTAACTGACTTGTTGGAAAGGTGGCATCCTATGACGGTGCCACCTTGAAAGTCACTGAGCTCTTCAGTAAGACCATTTTACTGCCAATGTTTGTCTGTGGAGATTGCATGGCTGTTCGCTCGATTTTATACACCTCTCAGCAACAGGTGTGGCTGAAATAGCCGATTCCACTAATTTGAAGGGGTGTCCACATACTTTTGTATATATAGTGTACGTACATAGAAACAGAGAGATATCCCAGCAGCTCATCTGGTCTTCACAGCAGTGCCCCCAAAGCTGGTATAAGATAGGGCACTTTCAGAGTGCGGGATAAAAGTACACTTCTCTTTCTCTCTCACCCTCCCGCCATCTACTTCTCTGTCCACTGATGTCAGGCAGGCTGCTCTGCAGTGCGTTGGCTGGGCCGTCCCTCCCCCCTGTGGAATGTGCAGCTCAGTGGGTCTGGTCTGGGCCCGCTAGGGGTGACTCCTGTTCTGGTCTGGGCCCGCTAGGGGTGGCTCCTGGTCTGGTCTGGGCCCGCTAGGGGTGGCTCCTGGTCTGGTCTGGGCACGCTGGGGATGCCTCCTGGTCTGGCTCTCGGTCTGGTTCAGGGGTCAGTGTCCTTGGCAGGTCTTACAGCACATCTGTCTGAAGTAGGGGCGGCTGCAGAACTTAAACCTGAGCACCAGGGGGCAGTACGCCACTGTGTTCACATCTTTGCACTCTGGAAGGGAAACATTTATAAAATACTTGAGTGAAAATAATGAACAACTTAGATGGATATTTAGCTGGCAGGAGAATACAGTGAGAAGGTAATTAATAGAGAGTTGAACTTTGACCTTCAGGTTCACCCTCGGGGATGTCCATGGGTAGGCTACTGAGGTCACATTTGCTCTTGCACTGTTGCATGGCTGCCGGGCGCTGGAGGTCTGGGCACTCATTGGACGGCTGGCCGGTTTGTGCGAGACACTGCACAGAGCGTTTCTCCTGACCTAGACCACACTTGGCCGAGCACTGACACACAACAGAGAGAGAGAGAGAGAGAGGTCACCAAACTAGGAGTACACGCAAATAAGCCATAGCAAAGATAGATAATAGATCACTTTACAAATCTGAACAGGAATGATTAACATTGTCTAGTATTTTTTCTTCACTTCACTAGATCAAACAAGAGGACCTAGGAGGTATAGTTGAATGAAAGCAGTTCAATACATAGCAGAGCCCATGTTAGTCCCAGCAAGCCCCCCAGCCTTACCTCTCCCCAGGGCCCTGTGACCCACATGGGGGGTGGGCAGCGCTGCAGGTTACAGCGCACCCTGGTGGTGGGACGCCCATGCTTGGGACACTGGGACTCTGGCAGTATGTCTCCACTCTCCCCACGCTTACACAGAAGGACACGGTGCCTGAACCCTGGACCACAACTGGGATTACACTGGGGGAGAGAGAGAGAGAGAAAGAGAAAGAGAAAGAGAGAGAGAGAGAAAGAGAAAGAGAAAGAGAGAGAAAGAGAAAGAGAAAGAGA
>NC_036853.1:13634478-13678293 GCF_002910315.2 Salvelinus sp. IW2-2015
GATTACACTGGGAGTGAGAGAAGAGAGAGAGAGAAAAGAGAGAGTAGAAGAAAGAGAAAGAGAAGAGGAGAGAAGAAAGAGAAGGGGGAAGGGGGGGAGGAGGAGGAGGGGAGGGGGGAAGGAGGGGGGGGGGAGGCGGGGGGAGGGGGGGGGGGGGGGAGGGGTGGGGGGGGAGGGGAGGGGGGGAAAGGGGAGGGGGGATAAAAAGGGAGAGAGAGAGAAAGAGGGAAGAGAAAGAGATAGAAGAGAGAGAGAGAGAGAGAGAGAGAGAGAGAGAGAGAGAGAGAGAGAGAGAGAGAGGAGAGATGGGCAGAGGTTATTCAAGTCTGAAAGCTCCAACCTCTACAGCCTCAGAGCACACCCGAGACCAGTACATAGCCCAACCAGCAGGTGGCATTGATTACACATAGAAATGTTGCATAGGTACAGAAAGTGTCGAGGTAAGCAACTACTCAACTTTTTTCTTAAAATCTCAAGATTCCACTAGTTAGATTAAACACAAAATAGTAGGGTTAGTTTATGGGGTATTTTGGGTATACTCTGACCAGTCCAGGGCCAGCCACTCGGGGGGCAGGTGTGGTTGCTGCAGGGTTCAGTGAGGGGTGGTCGTGGAGGAGTACAGGCGCCGTCGTCCTGGACCTTCTCCTCTGTAGGAGAATCTTCCTCTTACACAACACATCTCTGGTCCTCAGGCCCCCGTTACAGCTGCGACTGCACTCAGACCACACCCAGACCACCAGCTGGGGAGACAGACACCCGGACAGATCTTAGTCCAGCAGGATGTCATACTCTCCCAATACTACACACGTGCATACACACATAGACACACCACACATACTAAACTGCGTATATAGGTTAATTTTGTAACTAGGTCAGAATTTTGAAAGTTCTAGCAACAGCCCTAGCAACGGAGGCTAGAAGTCATCGAATCCCATTGCAATGCGGGGGGGGGGGGGGGGGGACTTTTTGGCATGACAGGCCATTCAGAGGAGCTTCACCACAGGCAGTGGACAGATACACTGACACTCACCTTGGGGGCATGGCTCAGAGTTGCAGGCTCGCTCTCTTGTCTTGGGTTTGCTCTTCTTGTCACAGAAGTGGTTGTAGACCACGGAGTGACAGTCTGCTTCTTACACACTACCGCTGGGTCTGACCACCTGACAGACAGAGGGAGGTTAGAACACTTTTAGAATACAGTCAGAACTCCTTTGGTCGTTCATCTGATGCAGCTCACACTGTGGCCCTTCACAGTGTAGAACTTGTACCAAGCCCTCCTCCATTCACTTGTTTTGCTACATAGGGTCAAGTAAATTTGCTTTTAAAGCAAAGTAAATGAGTTCTTATCAGGCTAGTTGCTTTGGATCATTAACCCGCGACAGAAAGAAAGCAAAGTTGGCCTCAGACCCGCACAACGCCTGCAGTTTCACCACCCCACAGTACCTCTGTTCAATGAACATTCCATTCCCATGTTTCCCAAAGGGTCAGTGTTATGTTAGGAAAACTCTGAAGCCACCATGTACCAGTGTGTGTGTGTAATGTGTATGTATGAGAGAGTGAATATGAGAAAGCCTATGAGAAAGTGAGGGGTATGCACTGTGCACGTATTAGTATTTGTATTTATTATGGATCCCCATTAGCTGCTGGGGTTCAGCAAAATTAAGGCAGTTTATACAATTTTAAAACAATACACAGATTTCAGAACACACTGTGTGCCCTCAGGTCCCAACTCCACCACTACCACATATCTACAGTACAAAATCAATGTGTAGGTGTGTATAGTGCGTATGTTATCGTGTGTGTGTGTGTGTGTGTAGTGTGTGTGTGTGTGTGTGTGTGTGTGTGTGTGTGTGTCGTGTGTGTGTGTGTGTATATGTGTATGCATGTGTCTGTGCCTATGTTTGTGTTGCTTCACAGTCCCCGCTGTTCTATAAGGTGTTTTTCTATCTGTTTATTAAATCTGATTTTACTGCTGACATCAGTTACTTGATGTGGAATAGAGGACCATGTAGTATGTGCCTGAGTGAGCCACTGGGTCAATGTACTGTCTATATAGTGTAACCAGCCCTGCACAGCAGCTAAATGGATCATTAGTCAAATAATAATAATAATAATAATAATAAGCTTATATTTGTCCTGTTACACACTTGTACAAGCGTAAAGGAAATGTGTTTCTTGCTTAACCCAATTCCCCCTGAGAATCCCGCAGGGAGTGGGTCACTGCCAGGGTCACCATTGTCCAGTGCCCCTGGAGCAATTGGGGTTAACCCTTTACACTCGTACCTGCATACAGATTATAAATGGCAGATTTGGTCACTGATAAACGCCTAAATTGAACAGCATTGGCAGTACAGTAACATGCTATACACGACATCAGAGCTCAGGCTCTCCGCTTCACAGCTCTGGGTTTTGACTGACAGCCGTTCTGAACTTGAGCGCCGCACACGACAAGAAATTGCCTAATCCCTCCCCCTAATTCGGCAACTTTTGCAAATGTTTTCTTGGCTGAGTGAGAGAAATGCTGTAAATTAAGAGGATTCAATATATTTTGAAAGATGAGACGTTGAGGATTATAATAAATACTGCTTCGATATCATACAAGCAAGCTCATGGGATCTCATGAAGTGTTTGATTCGATTTTGTGGCAGAACACCCTCGAGTCCAAATGTTCACTTCATATTTCCATAGGATAAAACTGATGTCATATACAGTGTCAACGTTTATGATCACTATGTTTGATGTACAGTTACAAGATGACATGGAGTCATACCCTGGGTTGTTCTGAACAGAATGAGCCTGTGTTTGTTGTATTGTGAAGAAAAATTGCCACAGTGACCGATTTGCTGCTGAACACGCACCTGAATACACACGACTCCATTCTATGCACACCACAATTACGATCCGTTTCTCTGAATTGCCCTTTGAAAGCATGTAAGATCATATTTTATAACTTAGCTTGTTATGTTGGCAATAGAACAAGCTTTCAAATTATGCCCACGGTAGGCCTGTGGCGGTCATAAAATTGTCAGTCAGTGATTGTCAAGCAAATAACTGCCAGTCTCAAGGTAACTGACTGTTAATTAACGTAAACACATTTAGCATCTCCTGGCTTCCACGAATAGCCAACAATCATTGATGCAGACCTTTGGAACATCTACATTTTATCTGTGTGAAATTTGTTTTGATTTAGAATAGACCATTATCATGCACCTGTCTGGAAACAGGGGCAGGGGGAAGAAATACATGTCATCTATGCACTTAAATAGCAAATGTAGGACGCTTTTCCCGTGGTTCATTTTCATGCCAGCCAGGTAGGCTACTCCTGTTGTAAAGAGAAGCAATGTGCTTAATATTAGGAAAGTTGAGAAATTAAACATAGTAGGCTTAGCCTGTAGAAAGCTGATGGGATCCTCCTCTTTTTAAGAGGCCATCACTCTGTTTTGTCACGTAATTGCATTGCCTATAGAAATGTTGTGCAACATGAGCTCATGGGCTCTCATGAAGTGTTTGATTAGATTTTCGATTACATTTGCACTGATGTCAGAGTGATTAGAGGGACAATAGAGTGCTGAGTACCAGGCAGTTAGCAAGTTTGATAGGTTACTAATAACCATCAGCAGCAACAGTTAGGAGAAGCCTAATTACCGTGACTAAACGGTCATGACCCGTGACTGCCGTTGTGGCGGTAATACGGTCACCGTAACATCCCTATGCCCACCTAACCCAGACTGAGATTTATAAAGGGCACAGCAACAGACTTGTAATTTTATTTTCACCTGGTCAGCTCCGAGATTTGAACCAGTGACGTTTTGGTTACTGGCCAAACACTCTAACCTCGAGGCTACCTGCAGCTCAAGAATATGAAATGAATATTGGCTAAGAGATTTATCTGCATAAATATGGCTGTATTTCTCAACCCTCAAAATCAAACTAAATCAAAGTTTAATGGTCGAGTATACTGTTTAGCAGATGCCATAGCGGTTGCAGTGAAATGCTTATGTTACTAGCTCCTAATGATGCAGTAAAATCATCAATCAATCAATGAGTAGGGATAGAGCCAATGTATAGTACAGTAAAGAGTATTAGAGCCAGGAGTGGTTGTACCCCCAGCGCAGAGTGCAGAGCAGCGGGACCAGGATGTGTAGTGCCAGGCATATCCACTCAAAAGGTTTCTGCTGACTGGAGGGTTGAAGCGGTAGTGGATCCCTGGGTTCTCTTCCCTCACCAGTACCTACACACACACACACACACATATGTTGTTACATAGAATGATTAGCATAACACACACACATAGTAACACACACAGCTAGTCCGTTACCATGACGATGATGGTCATGTTGGTGGGCCCCAGGGCCTCCAGGGTCTCAGGTTGGTCAGTGGGCCGGCGGTAGTGGAAGGTGGTCCCTGCGATGTCGAACCTACGAGGGGTGTCGATGGTCAGCTTCCCATTGATGAAGAACTGTTCCCCTTTACTCTTCAGCACTGGAGCAGAGAAGAAACGAGAGCATGTATAGGTCCACATGGAGAAGTGACGTTTTCAATTAAAATCACGGAAGCGGGGAACAGAAGCAATTTTCCCCCATTGAAAGCAGTTCAGCCAAGCCTGATCTCAAGCAATAACAGCACACATAGTTTAAAACAATGTTTATAGCTCCCGTCCAAATGTCGTGAATGATATATAGTCATGTCATAGTCACAAGTCAACTCCATTACACTCAAAAGTTACTTCAACTTAAACCAGTGAATGCTAGCAATGGCTAGCTATTCTACCAGTCTGCCTTTATGAGTGTTAGCATGCTAATAGCACACCCTGCACACAAATATTTATATATTTAAGGGGTATGCAGTAGGTTGATAACAATATCGCCAAAGTACACTACATGATCAAAAGTATGTGGACACCTGCTAGTCGAACATATAATTCCAAAATCACGGGCATTAATATGGAGTTGGTCCCGTCGTTGCTGCTATAACAGCCTCCACTCTTCTGGGAAGGCTTTCCACTAGATGTTGGAAGATTGCTGCGGGGACTTGCTTCCATTCAGCCACAAGAGCATTAGTGAGGTCGGGCATTGATGTTGAGTGATTAGGCCTGGCTCGCAGTCGGTGTTCCAATTCATCCCAAAGTGTTCGATGGGGTTGAGGTCAGGGCTCTGTGCAGGCCAGTCAAGTTCTTCCACACCGATCTCAACAAACCATTTCTGTATGGGCCTCACGTTGTCATGCTGAAACAGGAAAAGGCCTTCCCCAAACTGTTGCTTCAAAGTTGCAAGAACAGAATCATCTAGAATGTCATTGTATGCTGTAGAGTTAATATTTCCCTTCACTAGAACTAAGGAGCCTGAACCATGAAAAACAACAGACCATTCTTCCTCCTCCACCAAACTTTACAGTTGGAATGCATTCGGGTAGGTAGCGTTCTCCTGGCATCCGACAAATTCAGATTTGTCCGTTGGACTGCAAGATGGTGAAGTGTGATTCATCACTCCAGAGTCCAATGGCGGCTAGCTTTACACCACTCCAGCTGATGCTTGGCATTGCGCATGGTGATCTTAGGCTTGTGTGTGGTTGCTCGGTCATGGAAACCCATTTCATGAAGCTCCCGACGAACAGTTATTGCGCAGACATTGCTTCCAGAGGCAGTTTGGAACTCTGTAGTGAGTGTTGCAACCGAGGACAGATGACTTTTACTCGCTACACTCTTCAGCACTTGGCGGTCCCATTCTGTGAGCTTGTGTGGCCTATCACTTCGTGGCTGAGCCGTTGTTGCTCCTAGACTTTTCTACTTCGCAATAACAGCACTTATAGCTGACCTGGGCAGCTCTAGCAGGGCAGACCTTTGATGAACTGATTTGTTGGAAAGGTCGCATCCTATGACGGTGCCATTTTTAAAGCCACTGAGCCCTTCAGCGAGGCCATTCTACTGCCGATGTTTGTCTATGGAGATTGCATGGCTGTGTGCTTGATTTTATACACCTCTCAGCAACGGGTGTGGCTGAAATAGCCGAATCCACTCATTTGAAGGGGTGTCCACACACTATATATACAAAAGTATGTTGCATCAGACATTTCATACAACATTCCCAGCTAATGAGAAAACAGTCATGGTATTTAATCTAAGAGACTGAACAATTCGGGCAGGTAGGTATTAGTGAAATATAATAACAGCATTGATGATGTGACGATGCACTTACATTTTAATTCCAGTTTTGAGAGTCTGAATGCACACTAGTGAATAGAACATGAGTCATAACAGTATAACACATTGCGTGACACAGAAGAGACATGAACTCTCACCTAGGAAGTTGAGGGAAACGTTGAGCTCCTGGATATGAATGAACACTGATCCTTTGGGGATTCTGACCACCTCTTCATAACCTGGGATGGGATCACACACACACACCCACACACGTACACACACCCCCACACACACACACAAAGAAAGAAGAGAAAGGCAAGAGGTGGAGGTTTTATTCACTGACATACTGGAGGGAGAATGATGTATAAGTAGTGTTTTACTCTGTGGGACTTCAATGGAATAAGCAGAGCCTTTCGGATTCCAACCAAATTCCTGGGCAACGTTCAGCTCCTCTGCTAGAGTACAGTAACCGTGTTTGAAGCCAGGCTGTGCTGTCCAGCCAGCCACCACAGCCCTGTAAATAACTTCAGCCTTGCATAAAAAAACAGAATAAATAATTTAATAATCCATTCCNAAGCCAGGCTGTGCTGTCCAGCCAGCCACCACAGCCCTGTAAATAACTTCAGCCTTGCATAAAAAAACAGAATAAATAATTTAATAATCCATTCCAATGTTGCGACCGCTGAGGAAAGGAGAGGCTTGGCTTTTGACCCCTCTCTGGAGTAGCAGACGATGCTGTGAGTAATTTCAGTAACCCAGCTCTGTACTTGCGGTTCCTGGCGGCCGGAGAGGGAGAGGTTTTTCTGTTAACAATCAGGGGCCTGTGCGGTAAACAGAGAGCCAAAGAGCAATAAACCCCCAGCCCTTAACCCCTGAGTAACCCTCCACCACTGCCAGAGTTACAGACTGCACAGACTGCGAGAGAGAGAAAGAGAGAGAGATATGGGGGGTTTGAGAGATGAAGAGTGGGTAGACTACACAGATGAAGAGAGGAGAAAGAGAAAACCTAGAAAGATAGATGAGAGAGAGCAGCTGACAGAGAGATGGAGGAGGTGATAACTCAGGTGAGAATGCAGACACCAGATGGGAGTAGTAAGGTTGCAGAGGCACAGGAGAATATGGCACCATCATCACTCTTAGGTGTAAATCACTAGATAGAACAACCTGCCCAGAACACCAGCCCAGAACAACCTCCCCAGAACACCAGCCCAGAACACCAGCCCAGAACAACCTCCCCAGAACACCAGCCCAGAACACCAGCCCAGAACAACCTCCCCAGAACACCAGCCCAGAACAACCTCCCTAGAATAACCTTCCCAGAACACCAGCCCAGAAACAACCCCCCAGAAACCAGCCCAGAACACCTGCCCAGAACACCAGCCAAGAACACCTGCCCAGAAACACCAGCCCAGAACAACCTCCCTAGAATACCTTCCCAGAACACCAGCCCGAAAACAACCTCCCCAGAACACCAACCCAGAATACCTGCCAGAACAACCTCCCCAGAAAACAACCTCCCCAGAATCCAGCCCAGAACAACCTCCCCAGAACACCAGCCACAGAACACCAGCTCTACTGCTTGGTTAGTGCCCTGACAACTAACCCCTATTTAAACCCTCCTAGGAGTGAGGATTGGTCTGAGCCTCAGAGACATAAAAAAACCTGTAGGACATGACTGAGTGCTCTGTGGCTCGTAAATCAGCCCGACCCAGAATAGACCTGTCAGGCGGTCGGGCAGGCTGTAGGCCCAGGCTGAGATGGCCATCGTGGTCCCAGCCACTGAGCTGCGGCCACCTCAGGAAAGTGTGTCCACTCTGAGGGTTCCAGAGGGGGGAGGTAGATGGGTGGAGGAGGAGAGCTGCTGCTGTCGTGGGGGAGAGGGCCTAGAATAGACGTCTGGCTCCGCAGTCGCAGGGCTACACAACCCCACACTGGCTGAACTTCACCTAAAACTGTCTGCCACGTGCCACTGCCACCCCCCCCCCCCCCCCCGGAACGGGTGAAGGAAAAACCCACTCACCCCTCCCTCCCCGCAGCCTTCCCCCCCCAATGGAAAAGAGAGTTCATGGTCCCCTTATTATAAGAGCATATTTAGCTCCCGAGTGGTACAGCGGTCTAAGGCTTTGCATCTCAGTGCTAGAGGCATCGCTACAGACCCTGGTTTGATCCCGGGCTGTATCACAACTGGCTGTGATCGGGAGACCCATAGGGTGGTGCACAATTGGCCCAGCGTCGTCCGGGTTAGGGGAGGGTTGGCCGTCATTGTAAAATAAAAATTTGTTCTTTACTGACTTGCCAGGTTAAATAAAGGTTCAATAAAACAAAAAATAAAAGAAGGCATAAGGTTTATGCAGTATCATGTATGACCCACGGCTCTATAATTGGACAGAGGACCACAAGCCTTCCAACCGTCACTATGATGGAATGATGGAACCGAGACCTCGGGAGTGTCTCCTGATCAGAACTGAGTAGCTATAGGCTGAGCCTTCCTCAAGCCCTCGACAACCGGTTGGTTTTCTAAGAGACTCTGATGGTTAATTCTGTGTCATCTGGCTGGGCTGTATCAGTTTTCCCCTGACATGCTTCCACAGAATTCATCACGAACCATTAATCACGGCCAAAGTGTTTAGACTGGAATAGGTACCGGAATAAAAGGTCATTCTGCACCTACAGGAGGGAGGGGGGGGTTGACAGGGCAAGGCACGTGTACTGTAGATATTCACCGGTAACTCTATATGATTAACTGTTAGATTAAGTAGCTCATGCAAATAGAGAGCTCGCATGTGAACAGATAATTATACATTACTTTCAGAATGTCTGAGGACTCCTAACTCACATTGCAAGGCAGTAGTCCAACACATATTTAGCTTGTTTCAGAATCCAAATGCACAAATACATGCACGCGTTGTTAGAATTTCCATAAACCAATTAGGTTGCATAATCTCTCTCGTGGATGCCTCAAATGTAACTACATCTCATTCTCAGAACGTTGCTGGAGCTCCCTGGTCCAAAACACAGGCCCTTTCTTCTTTGACGTTTTATTTGTGTTTTTCAGTTCTATTCCCCAGTCTAATTGAGGTACAGTATGTGCTATTGGCCTGTTCTAGAAGTGGTGTTGGAGGGAGTGGAGCGTGCGAGGAGAGAAACGCAGAAATCAGGATCTTTTAAAAAGAGAGACGTGTCCTGCTACCAAGGCTTGGAACAGAACAGTCCCCTCAGTGTCTGTCTGTCCATGCCTGCCCTGCCCGAGAGAGGGGCTCACCACCACCCCCCCAGCCCTGGGCTCTCTGACCCCCCCACTCCTCAGCCCACAATCCCCTTACTCAGAGAGTTATTGATACCTCCTGCCGCTGCACTACCACTACTGTAACTGTGCCCACATACTGTACTGTATGCTGGGGTTTATAGTGTAACTCTTACTGTAGAGACCACCATAGTGCAGTAAGCTTCAAAGAACAGGATTAAGATTTCTTCCTAGCAGTATTGTGGTGAAGGGACTCCTGCTCTGTATATCACACCGTACCTCCTTCAGGCAGGGAGTCATTGAAGAGGCCCTCGATGGCCTCACAGCTGCTCCCGTCACCCCCGCAGATCCGGCAGCGGTCCTCGCGCACGTCCGAGCTCAGGATCCGGTCACAGCCCACGTGCTGCAGGGAGACAGACAGGGGACACAGGTCAGAGGGAGCAGGCAGAAGGAAAACAGAGGGACACAGACACAACCACTAGCCTCTATAGAGAGAATAGCACACGGCACATAGTACTTTCAGCAGCAGAAGTGACGCTGATTGCAATGTTTCCCAGGTGCCTAACTAAAACACTGACACCACAGGATGCCAGGAAACGTTCCTAAAACACAACCTGTACTACCAACAGTCGATTCAAGCCAACATAAACACAAATGTAGGTCTAAATTGACTCCTGCGCTGTACAGTAACTCTAACATGTGAATGGATGGATAGAGTCCTGGGGCACTTCAAACCCTGTTGACCCAGGCAGGTCTTAGTTCCATTAACTACCAATGTGGAAGCCATTTCCCCTTAGTAATGGGTGGACAGACACTTGTTCCAGGCCGGACCCCAGCCGTTCAGACTGCTAGACTCTGGGCTCTGGGACACGTCCCCTGGTGAGCCTGGGCCAGGCCAGGAAGCCTGCTTCAGCCTGCCCATGTTAGGAACATGTGTTCTTTGAGCGACCACTAAACGCCATGTGTTTCCAAGCCCACATCTCTCTCTCGCTGTTCCCTCTCTGTCTCAAATCAAACTCTCTGGATCCTGTAAACAATTCTTACATTTTTATCCTCGCTGTTTTCGTCTTTTTATATTCACTATAAATATAAGAGAAAGATGGGGGAAATAAATGGGGAGATATATAATTAACTGTGAGAAATAATGAAAGAGAGTATGATGCATCGTAACTTTACCCCTATTTACATGTACAAATTACCTCGACTAACCTGTACCCCCGCACATTGACTCGGTACCGGTACCCCCTGTATATAGCCTTTTTATTGTTATTTTATTGTGTTACTTTTTATTTTATACTTTAGTTTATTAAGTAAATATTTTGTTAACTCTATTTCTTGAACTGCATTGTTGGTTAAGGGCTTGTAAGTAAGCATTTCACGCTAAGGTCTACACCTGCTGTATTCGGCGCATGTGACAAAAAAAATTGGATTTGATTTGATTGGGAAAGAAACAGAGAGAGCTAGAAAAAGAGCCAGATGAGAAGTGAGAATGCCAGAATAGGAGAGATCCAGAGAGAGACAGAGAGAGTAAGAAACACAGAAAGATAGAGATAGAGAGATAGAGAGAGAAAGCAACAGAGGGAGAGATAGAGGGAGAGTGGCCAGCGGCTGCTGTGAATGTGTGTAACAGCCAGCAGTGCAGACAGCTGAGCTGGTGGGTCACTGAGTTCCTGCTGCACACAGAACAGAACAGAGCAGAACAGAGGAGAGGAGAAGAGAGAACTGTGCTGAGCTGTTGATAAACAGGCTTCTCTCTGAGTCTGGACGAGCCCAGAGACTCCACTCCCAACCCCTCCATGTGCCCAGGCCCTGAGACTGCTCCAAACAAAGCACAAGAGAGCAGAGTGATGGACGTTCAACTGCCTAATGAAATCCAGCTCTGCTCCACATAGCTGCAGGAAGCCACAAAACAACAATTCAGATGTTTTGTGGTTTGGTGTCATTCACTGCAGCGAGTGTATCTTGTTTTTTCCTCCTCCCCTCGCGGCCCAAAGCCACTCCGCTTCTTGACAGGCTCTGAAGCCATCCAAAAACAACAGGACGGGGGAATAATTGGCATTGTTTGTGTGAGCAGTGAGCACCACCATCTGAAAGGGAATACTACTTCAGGGAAAATCCATTTGAATTCAATCACTTTTTGACAGAATCCCTTTTGATTTAAACAAAACTTTCCATACATGTTTGCCCATGGAAGAAGTGGTCAGAAAGTGACTTTTTGGACCTGAATGACAAACCATTCAGGAGATAAAGATGCTCAAACCATACCATGAGACATCCATGTCTTCATCACTGGAAAAGATAATCAGTTGAGTTTGATATAATTTAAAAGCTTACAAACAGTGTTATCAAAATATTTGATTATTTATTGAAAAACATTCGAATAAAAAAAAAAATTGTGTGTAGTATTTAAACCTTTAACGTCAATTATTTAAAGTGACGTTAAACACCGATTGTTTAAAATTGTTGGAGCTTAAACCCTATTTCCCATCATCTGAGTTTTTTTGTTGTGCCGGTTGAGACACAACATGCTCTTGAATACAGGTCGGGTGTCATTTCAATAATAGAAATATAATTAATAGAATGGACCTATCCCTTTAGACCACTGCAATTTAGTTGGTACACCATTGGAATGTGAATTGAACTTTTAACTTCTAATTACTACCACAAAGATGACTGCTGATCCACCTACCATCGAATGTTAACTGAAATGGTCATGTCTATTCTATTGTCTATATTTCTATGATTTCAATAAGTTTCCTATGGAATATTGACAGTATAACTTAAAACAACAGATATTCCCCTTCAAGTGAAGATTTTCTGTGTGGATCTCCAACCATCTTTGTGGTACCATTTGAACATTGAAATTTCAATTTGATTCCATTTTAGTACATTTATTTACTGTAACCTGTGCACACAACCCATGTGGAATTCCTAGTCTCTGGCAGCATTTGGAACTGCTGATCTGCGGTCAAGAACAGAGTTAATCTCAGCCTATGCTGCCCTTCAGTCCCCAGACTTTTTGGCCCTGGTGGAGACATGGATCAACCTAGAGAACACTGCTACTCCAGCTGCTCTCTCTTCATCTGACTACGTTTTCTTTCATAGTCCGAGAGCATCTGGTAATCGCGGTGGTTGCACAGGGCTGCTCATTTCTCCCTCACTCACCTTTCCATCTTGTCATTTGAATTCTATGCTGTTGTGGTGACCGTATTTACAGCCAAACCAGCACTCATGAGTCATGACCGCAGTAAAATTCTACATGACCATTGAGTCATGGTAATCTCCTTTTATGCAGTCAGGACATGTGTTGGTAGTATCCAACTCCTGGTACTCAGGACTCTATTGTCCCTCCATCAGGTCCTAATGGCCTGGTACTCAGGGCTCTATTGTCCCTCCATCAGGTCCTAAATGGCCTGGTACTCAGAGCTCTATTGTCCCTTCATCAGGTCCTAATGGCCTGGTACTCAGGGCTCTATTGTCCCTCCATCAGGTCCTAAATGGCCTGGACTCAAGGGCTCTATTGTCCCTCCATCAGGCCTAATGGCCTGGTACTCAGGGCTCTATTGTCCTCCATCAGGTTCCTAAATGGCCTGGTACTCAGGCTCTATTGTCCCTCCATCAGGTCCTATGGCCTGGTACTCAGGGCTCTATTGTCCTCCATCAGTCCTAATGGCCTGGTACTCAGGGCTCTATTGTCCATCCATCAGGTCCTAATGGCCTGGTACTCAGGGCTCTATTTGTCCATCCATAGGTCCTAATGGCCTGGTACTCAGGGCTCTATTGTCCCTCCATCAGGTCCTAATGGCCTCGTACTCAGGGCTCTATTGTCCATCCATCAGGTCCTAATGACCTGGTACTCAAGGCTCTATTGTCCATCTATCAGGTCCTAATGGCCTGGTACTCAGGGCTCTATTGCCCTTCTAACCACTCTGACTTCAATGCAATAAAAAAATCACATCAAACACTTATCATCAAAACAGTATTGTGGTTTCAAAACTCACCTCACTGTGTTCAACAGCAGGTTGAAACTGAGTGTAAAACATAATCATTGTGGGTGTTGTTTCAAAGCCTAACACAACGAAATGGCCAGCGCTTTGTAAGGTGAGGATTCATTCAAAACACAATACACATATTAGAGCTTATACATATGCAAAGGTCTATATGAGCCCAAGTCTGAAAAAACCCGGAATTAAAATAATGATTGTGGAGTTCGTTATACAATACATAGCCTACCGCATATTACACCCCACACAAAAACATTTAAAAAAGGATTTAAGATGTCTTAAATTCTAGTAATTGCCTTTGAGTGTGGAATGTATTATTATGCATACTGGATGGACAGGTTGCCTTCTACTATACTCCAAAGTTTCTATCAATGAGTCTGGGAGAGAACGTATAGGCCTAGGCGATGCTGTTGGTTCATTAATTGTGCAGGTTGGCTTACAGAGTTAGCCTACAATAGTGAATTAGCAATTGATTTTGAATATCCTAGTAATATGAAATCTGTAATAATGTCCTAATTAATAGGGTGACACATAGTGCTACCTTTAGCTGCAGAATATCTCACCACTGTGCGTTTCCATCTCCTCCCCTTTCTCCTTCATTACTTTCTCAAGCACACAGAGACAGGAGCTATCAACAGTTTAATGAAATATGTTTCGTTGTGAAAACATGTTACTTTCAATGTTCCCTAACAGATTTCACTTGGTTTCCCAAATAAGCACTTGGTAGCTGCAGGAACAGGGAGCCCATGGCATACAGGCAGTGGTGTAAAGTACTTAAGTAAAAATACTTGAACGTACTACTTAAGTCGTTTTTTTGGGAATCTGTACTTTACTTTCCCATTAATATTTTTGACAACTTTTACTTCACTACATTCCTGGAGAAAGTTATATACACTTTTTAGTCCATACATTTTCCCTGACACCCAAAAGTACATTTTGAATGCTTATCAGGACAGGTAAATCGTCTAATTCACACACTTATCAAGAGAACATCCCATGTCATCTCTACTGTCTGTGATCTGGCAGACTCACTAACCACATGCTTCGTTTGTAAATTATGTCTAAGTTGACCCTGGCTATCCGTGAAAAAATAAAAAAACGAGATAATGTGGCCCTCTGCTTTGCTTAATATAAGGAATTAGAAATTATTTATACTTTTACTTTTGATACTTAAGTACATTCTAGCATTTACTTTTGATACTTAAGTATATTTAAAACCAAATACTTTTAGACTATTTTAATGGGTGACTTTCACTTTAGTAATTTTCTACTAAGATATCTTTACTTTTACTTAAGTATGACAATTGGGTACTTTTTCCACCACTGCATACAGGGCGGAATATCACCTGTCATGCAGTGAGAGGCTTGCTGCATGCTCCTCAAACAGTGGTTGATGCACTGTTAAATAACCGGACCGGAGTAGCCTACCTGAACTAATAGGCAGATGACATGTCTTTTTTTCTCCTGCTCCTGTTCCTGCCCATTTGATAAATGGGCCATTTTAAATCCAAACTAATTTAACATATTAGTAAAGACAATATTACATTGAGAATAGTCTGATGGGTGATAATATGGTCACTTGATTAGAGAACAGTGTGTGCAGCCTGAGGCAACGAACACAGCTCAAGCTTTTTTGCGATTTTCTGAAATCATTAATAGCTTTTACTCGCATCATGCAGTCCATATACAGTATGTTTTGATTTTCTAAGTCATTCTAAGGTTTGTATCATTAACAACTAAAGTTGCCAAATAACTCTAAATCTAGCGTAGCCTTTAGGACCTGTTTCAAATCATCACTTTTACGTTCCCCATTCATTTAACCTTCATATGCACACTCGCTCCGGAATGGGAAAAATATCCTTTCTATTTTATTCAGCTAAGTTCAATTATATTCTTCTTACTATAAAACAATTGAATATAAAATAATGACACAGGACTTAAGCATACAGTGGGGCAAAAAAGTATTTAGTCAGCCACCAATTGTGCAAGTTCTCCCACTTAAAAAGATGAGAGAGGCCTGTAATTTTCATTATAGGTACACTTCAACTATGACAGACAAAATGAGAAGAAAAAAAATCCAGAAAATCACATTGTAGGATTTTTTATTAATTTATTTGCAAATTATGGTGGAAAATAAGTATTTGGTCACCTACAAACAAGCAAGATTTCTGGCTCTCACAGACCTGTAACTTCTTCTTTAAGAGGCTCCTCTGTCCTCCACTCGTTACCTGTATTAATGGCACCTGTTTGAACTTGTTATCAGTATAAAAGACACCTGTCCACAACCTCAAACAGTCACACTCCAAACTCCACTATGGCCAAGACCAAAGAGCTGTCAAAGGACACCAGAAACAAAATTGTAGACCTGCACCAGGCTGGGAAGACTGAATCTYCAATAGGTAAGCAGCTTGGTTTGAAGAAATCAACTGTGGGAGCAATTATTAGGAAATGGAAGACATACAAGACCACTGATAATCTCCCTCGATCTGGGTCTCCACGCAAGATCTGACCCCGTGGGATCAAAATGATCACAAGAACAGTGAGCAAAAATCCCAGAACCACACGGGGGGACCGAGTGAATGACCTGCAGAGAGCTGGGACAAAAGTAACAAAGCCTACCATCAGTAACACACTACGCCGCCAGGGAGTAGTTTGCTAGAGAGCATTTGGATGATCCAGAAGAAGATTGGGAGAATGTCATATGCTGAGTTGCATCCAAAGAACACCATACCTACTGTGAAGCATGGGGGTGGAAACATCATGCTTTGGGGCTGTTTTTCTGCAAAGGGACCAGGATGACTGATCCGTGTAAAGGACAGAATGAATGGGGCCATGTATCGTGAGATTTTGAGTGAAAACCTCCTTCCATCAGCAAGGACATTGAAGATGAAACGTGGCTGGGTCTTTCAGCATGACAATGATCCCAAACACACCGCCCGGGCAACGAAGGAGTGGCTTCGTAAGAAGCATTTCAAGGTCCTGGAGTGGCCTAGCCAGTCTCCAGATCTCAACCCCATAGAAAATCTTTGGAGGGAGTTGAAAGTCCGTGTTGCCCAGCAACAGCCCCAAAACATCACTGCTCTAGAGGAGATCTGCATGGAGGAATGGGCCAAAATACCAGCAACAGTGTGTGAAAACCTTGTGAAGACTTACAGAAAACGTTTGACCTCTGTCATTGCCAACAAAGGGTATATAACAAAGTATTGAGATAAACTTTTGTTATTGACCAAATACTTATTTTCCACCATAAATCCTACAATGTGATTTTCAGGATTTTTTTTTCTCATTTTGTCTGTCATAGTTGAAGTGTACCTATGATGAAAATTACAGGCCTCTCTCATCTTTTTAAGTGGGAGAACTTGCACAATTGGTGGCTGACTAAATACTTTTTTGCCCCACTGTATCTTGTCTGCTAAATGAACAAGCCTACAGCCTATATCATGGTGCATAGCCAGATAACATACAGTAGGCCAACTCATATTCTGTTAATCTGAAATACATTTTCTTGATATCATAATGTTTCTTTAGACCTACTTAAAATAATAATGGATTTATTGTTATGGTGTATATTAAATAGATGTATTAGACTTGTTAAAATGTACATGTTCCAAAGGCACACAGCAGCAGCTTGTGTGTGTGTGTGTGTGGGCCTGGAGATGCTCAATGAGTTTGTTTAGAAATTGTCAATTACCATGAGACTTGCAGTCTTTTGCATGACAATAACTAGCCGACAAAACGTCATGACCGGCACAGCCCTATCTGTCACTGTCATTTGTCCACTCAAGCTTAACGTTCCTGTCATCTACCACCCACCAGGTGCCCCGTAGAGAGTTCCTCAATGAGCTTGAGACCTTGATAATCTAATTTCCTGACAATGGCTCACTGCTCTTCGTACTTGGCGACTTCAACCTCCCAACGTTTCTTTCCCCTCCTTGCCTCTTTTGCCCTCACCCTTTCCCAGTCTCCTCCCACTCACAAGGCAGGCACTACGCTTGACCTCATCTTTACAAGAGACTGTTTGTCTACTAATCTCACGGCAACCCCCCTTCAGCTCTCTGATCACCACTTTGTTTCCTTTGTCTCCCTCTCCTCCAACCACTCAGTCCCTACCCAAAATGGTAATATACCATCACAATCTTCGCTCTTTCTCTCCCACTACTCTCTTCTTCTATCCTATCATCTCTCCCTTCTGCTAAATCTTTCTCCCTCCTGTCTCCTGATTCTGCCTCTTCGACCCTACTATCCTCCCGTTCTGCATCCTATGACCTCACTAATCCTGCGACTAGTGACGTCCGGCCGACCGATAACCTGCACCACGTACTCTCACTATTGGTGTCCCCCAGGGTACGGTTCTAGGCCCTCTCCTCTTCTCTATATGCACCAAGTCACTCGGCTCGGTCATATCCTCACATGGTCTCTCCTATTATTGCTATGCGGATGATAGTCAACTACCTTTCTCCGTCTCCCCTTCTGACACCCAGCTGGCGACACACATCTCTGCGTGCCTGGCAGATGTCTCAGCTTGGATGTCGGCCCACCACTTCAAGCTCAACAAGACAGAGCTGCTCTTCCTCCCATGAAAGGCCTGCCCACTCCAAGACCTCTCCATCACGGTTGACAACTCCATGGTGTCACCCTCCCAGAGTGTAAAGAACCTTGGCGTGACCCTGGACAACATCCTGCTGTTCTCTGCAAATATCAAAGCAGGGACTCGCTCCTGCAGGTTCATGCTTGTGACGTCCCTCCCACTCTGTCTGCTGGGATCTCCTGTTTGGTAGTCTGTTGTTGCAGGAGGCCAGTGGGCAGAGCTGGGAGGATTGTCAGCTGATATGGCACACCTGGGCAGGTTTGGCCTGCAGACTATAAAGGGTGGCCACATCAGCCAACACTCTCTCTCTTCCCTGACTGGCAGGCTGGCTTCCACCCCCTTTTGGTTTTCTGGTCTGACCATATAACACGGTAAATGGTAAACGTGCTGAGTTAATTGAACTCATTGAAAGTTATTCTGCACTGTTGACTGATACTCGTACTCATCTCATTGAGCATGATGTTGATGTCGGCGATGCTTAGCCAATAAAGCAGCACTTCTACCGTGTTTCTCTTGACAGGCGCAAGTACTTAGACGCAGAAGTCAAGTACATGTTGGATAACGATATTGCTTAATATTCTTGTTCCAGTTGGGCTTCCCCTTGTCTGTTAGTCAAGAAGCCTGATGCATATTTTAGGCCATGCACAAACTATCTTAAAGTTAACATTACGAAGCCTGATTCCTTTCCTCTTCCTCGTATGGAGGATTGTGTTGATCAAGTGGATTCTGCAAAATTTGTGAGCAAGTTTGATCTTCTAAAAGGGTACTGGCAGGTCCCCTTGTCTCCTAGAGCAAGGAAGATTTGTGCTTTCATCACAACGTCCGGACTGTATTCTTATATAGTTATGGCTTTTGGTTTGCGTAATGCACCTGCAACATTTCAGCGTCTCATGAACCGTGTTGTCTCTGGTCTGGATGGATGTGCGGTGTACTTGGAAGAAGTGGTCATTTATAGTGACACCTGGTCTCAGCATGTCCAACATATTCAAGCATTGTTTGATAGGTTGGCTTGGGCGCGTTTGACAGGTAATCTGGCCAAATGTGAGTTTGCTAAGGCAACGGTCACTTATCTGGGAAAAGTGGTCGGTCAGGGTGTGGTTCGCCCAGTGCTCGCCAAAGTTGAAGCTATTGAGCAGTGTCCGCCTCCCATGACTAAGAAGGAGCTTATGCGCTTTCTCGGTATGGTTGGTTATTTTCAAAGCTTCTGTAAGAACTTCAACTCAGTAGTAGCACCCCTGACAGACTTGCTTAAAAACTTCTTGACGCACGGATCCCTTTAGCGGGATCATTTTCGTAAACAACCGCTGAATTGCAGAGCGCCAAATTAAAACAAATACTAAAAATATTTATTTTAATGAAGTCACAAGTGAAATATACCAAAACACAGCTTACCTCGTTGTTAATCCACCTATCGTGTCAGATTTTGAAAATATGCTTTACAGCGAAAGCAATCCAAACGTTTGTGAGTTTATCGATCACTAGACAAAACATTATGAACACCTAGCAGCCATGTAAATTGGTCACGAAAGCCAGAAAAGCAATAAAATTAATCGCTTACCTTTGATGATCTTCGGATGTTTGCACTCACGAGACTCCCAGTTACACAAATGTTCCTTTTGTTCAATAAAGATTTTTTTTAATATCAAAATACCTCCATTTGTTTGGCGCGTTATGTTCAGTATTCCACAGCCTTAGGCAAGCGATCAAGGCTTAACGAAAATTCCATATAGTATCCGTAAAGGTCGTAGAAACATGTCAAACGTTTTTAATAATCAAACCTCAGGTTGTTTTTTAACATCAATAATCGATAATATTTCACCCGGACTGTAAACTATTCAATACTGGAGAGAAAGAGAATGTCGAGCATCCAGTGTCGCGCGCAAGAACTAATGGAGGGACATCCGTCTATCCACTGACGCGTTTTGATAAATCGCGCGAATTTTTCAAAATAAAAGCTTGAAACTATGTCTAAAGACTGTTCACACCCTGAGGAAGCCACAGGAAAAGGAATCTGGTTGATATCCCTTTAAATGGAGGATAGGCAGGCAATAGAACAGGGATTTTTCAAAATAGAAGTCACTTCCGGGTTGGATTTTCTCAGGTTTTCGCCTGCAAAATCAGTTCTGTTATACTCACAGCCAATATTTTGACAATTTTGGAAACTTTAGAGTGTTTTCTATTCTACTCTGTCAATTATATGCATATTCTAGCATCTGGACCTGAGAAATAGGCAGCTTACAATGGGAACGTTATTTTTCCAAACATAAAAATTCTGCCCCCTAGCTTCAAGAGGTTTTAAGGCTCAGGTGAAGTATATTTGGTCAGACAGATGTCAAGCTGCGTTTGAGAATGTAAAGACACTTGTGCTCTTCCCCAGGGCTTGTTGCCCCTTGTTTGAATGATCCGTTCATACTCCATGTAGATTCTAGTAATGTAGGAGTTGGCGCTGTTCTGTTGCAGGCAGATGTCCAAGGGGTGGACCGTCCAATTAGTTACCTCTCTAAGAAGTTTAACTCGTACCAGCTCAATTATTCTGTGTTAGAGAAGGAACCACTTGCGTTTATTTGGGCTCTCCAAAATGTCGATGTGTTTGTTGGTTCAGGTGGCACCTCTCTCATGGTGTACACAGATCATAATCCCTTGACGTTTCTGCGGACCTTGCAGAACCCTAATCAGAGGCTTATGAGGTGGGCGCTGTTTTTGCAGCCGTACAGTTTGGACATTCGCCATATTAAGGGCAAAGAAAATGTCCTTGCTGATGCCTTGTCCCACGCTCTCATGCCATAGTTCTTTGTTATTGTTTTGGGCAACTTGCCTGTCCTCTCCTGTCCCCCTCTTGTTTCCCCGACTCTGTCTCTCTTTCTCTACCTCTTAAAATGCTCCTTAGGATCAGAGGTTGCTGAGGTGGGAGAGGGAGGGTTGTTTCTGTTTTAGGTTTGTGGTGGAACACCATTCTTAAGGGGGGGGGGGGGTGTCTCCCACTCTGTCTGCTGGYATCTCCTGTTTGGTAGTCTGTTGTTGCAGGAGGCCAGTGGGCAGAGCTGGGAGGATTGTCAGCTGATATGGCACACCTGGGCAGGTTTGGCCTGCAGACTATAAAGGGTGGCCACATCAGCCAACACTCTCTTCCCTGACTGGCATGCTGGCTTCCACCACCTTTTGGTTTTCTGATCTGTTTTCACCATACAACACGGTAAACGTGCTGAGTTGGTTGAATTCATTGAAAGTTATTCTGCACTGTTGTCTGATACGCCCTCTCGTACTCATCTCATTGAGCATGATGTTGATGTTGGAGATGCTTAGCCAATAATGCAGCGCTTCTACCGTGTTTCTCCTGAGGCGCAAGCACTTAGACGCAGAAGTCTGGGCCTGCAGGCTATAAAGGGTGGCCACATCAGCCAACACTCTCTTCCCTGACTGGCATGCTGGCTTTGTCCACCTTTAGTTTTTTTGGTCTATTTTCACCAGACAATGCCCTCTCCACTCATCCACACACTGCATACACTACTGATCCTACAGACGTCCACAGCTTATGTTACGTTTTGTATTTATTAATTAGTTTAATAAATGTATTCCTTTTTACGTTTAAGTCATGCATGGCCTCCCTTTGTTGTTCCTCTAATCACTCTGACATCAATGCAAATGTAATCGAAAATCTAATCAAACACTTCATGAGAGCCCATGAGTTCATGTTGCGCAACATTTGTATAGGCTTGAGAAAACAGTATAAAAACAGGATCCCATCAGGTTTCTATATGCTAGGTCTAGTATATCTAGTATATTCCAAATATTAAGCACATTGCTTTACAACAGGAGTAGCCTACCTGGCTGGCATGAAAAGTAACGGCGGGAAAAGCACCCTCCATTTGCTATTTAAGTGCATAGGTTGAAATGTATGTTTTTGACAGGTGCATGATAATGGTCCAATCAAAACTAATTTCACATGTATATGTAAAGACATGATTAAATTGAGAACAGTCTGATGGGTGACAATATTATCACTTGTGAATGATGTATTATCACTAATGTTATCACTTATTATCACTGATGCCCAGCGAGTGCACTCCATGGCAAGAATAAGCGCATGCCTTTGTGCTACTTTTTCAAATCATAGTGGCACACATCATATAGCCTAGCCCATAGACCTATATGTTTTGACAAAGTTTGTATCACAACTAAAGTGGCCAAATAGCCTACAGAACCTAGTCAAACATATTCTTATAAGCCATTTCAAATCAAATCAAATTTTATTGGTCACATACACATGGTTAGCAGATGTTAATGCGAGTGTAGTGAAATGCTTGTGCTTCTAGTTCCGACCATGCAGTAATATCTAACAAGTAATCTAACAATTTCACAACAACTACCTTATACACACACACACAAGTGTAAAGGAATTATTAAGAATATGTACATATAAATATATGGATGAGCGATGGCCGAACGGCATAGGCAAGTAGATGTTATAGAGTACAGCATATACATATGAGATGAGTAATGTAGGGTATGTTAACATTATATAAAGTGGCATTGCTTAAAGTGACTAGTGATACATTTATTACATCCAATTTTTTATTATTAAGTGGCTAGAGATTTTAGTCAGTATGTTGGCAGCAGCCACTCAATGTTAGTGATGGCTGTTTACCTTGAGATAGCTGTTTTTCAGTCTCTCGGTCCCAGCTTTGATGCACCTGTACTGACCTCGCCTTCTGGATGATAGCGTGGTGAACAGGCAGTGGTTCGGGTGGTTGTTGTCCTTGATGATCTTTCTGGCCTTCCTGTGACATCGGGTGGTGTAGGTGTCCTGGAGGGCAGGTAGTTTGCCCCCAGTGATGCGTTGTGCAGACCTCACTACCCTCTGGAGAGCCTTACGGTTGTGGGCGGAGCAGTTGCCGTACCAGGCGGTGATACAGCCCGACAGGATGCTCTCGATTGTATATCTGTAAAAGTTTGTTTTTGGTGACAAGCCAAATTTCTTCAGCCTCCTGAGGTTTAAGAGGCACTGTTGCGCCTTCACCACGCTGTCTGTGTGGGTGGACCATTTCAGTTTGTCCGTGATGTGTACCCCGAGGAACTTATAACTTTCCATCTCCTCCACTACTGTCCCGTCGATGTGGATAGGAGGGTGCTCCCTCTGCTGTTTCCTGAACTCCACAATCATCTCCTTTGTTTTGTTGACGTTGAGTGTGAGGTTAATTTCCTGCCACCACACTCCGAGGGCCCTCACCTCCTCCCTGTAGGCAGTCTCATCGTTGTTGGTAATCAAGCCTACCACTGTAGTGTCATCTGCAAACTTGATTGAGTTGGAGGCGTGCATGGCCACGCAATCATGGGTGAACAGGGAGTACAGGAGAGGGCTGAGAACGCACCCTTGTTGGGCCCCAGTGTTGAGGATCAGCGGGGTGAAGATGTTGTTTCCTACCCTCACCACCTGGGGGCGTCCCGTCAGAAAGTCCAGGACCCAGTTGCACAGGGCGGGGTCGAGACCCAGGGTCTCGAGCTTAATGACGAGTTGAGGGTACTATGGTGTTAAATGCTGAGCTGTAGTCAATGAACAGCATTCTTACACAGGTATTCCTCTTGTCCAAATGGGTTAGGGCAGTGTGCAGTGTGATTGCGATTACGTCGTCTGTGGACCTATTAGGGTGGTAGGCAAATCGTGTGTGAAAACAAGAGTTTTGACTGGCCGCTATTTATAAGAGGATCCCAGCTTTCTCATGCTGCTATATTTATTGCTCAATTCTTAAAATGAAGCACATTAATCCGCTTTACAACCGATGTAGTCTACATAGGCGGCGTGTGAGTTTCAAGTTTGGGGCAAAAATTCCACAAATTAGCAAGGCACACCTGTTAATTGAGCTGGTTGAGAGAATGCCAAGAGTGTGCAATGCTGTCATCAAGGCAAAGGGTGGCTACTTTGAAGAATATAAAATGTATTTTTATTTGTTTAACACATGACCCAACTACCTCATCCCCATAGTGTTTATTTTTCCTCCTTTGCACCCCAGTATCTCTACTTGCAAATTCATCTTCTGCACATCTATCACGCCAGTGTTTAATTGCTAAATTGTAATTATTTCGCCACTACAGCCTTACCTCCCTAATCTTACTTCATTTGCACACACTGTATATAGACTTTTCTATTGTGTTATTGACTCTACGTTTGTTTATTCCATGTGTAACTCTGTGTTCGTGTCGCACTGCTTTGCTTTATCTTGGCCAGGTCGCAGTTGTAAATGAGAACTTGTTCTCAACTGGCCTACCTGGTGGAATAAAGGTGAAATATATATATTTATTTTTTCCCGTATGTGTTATTTAATAGTTTTGATGTCTTCACTATTATTCTACAATGTAGAAAACAGTACAAATAAAGAAAAACCCTTGAATGTGTAGCTGACTTTACTTTATTGAAGAAAAATGTACTTATTATGACTGAGATAGTGGTTGTGTAAGTGGTTGTCCCACCTAGCCATCTTGAGTTGAACGCACTTTACTGTAAGTCGCTCTGGATAAGAGTCTGTTAAATGACAAATGTCAATGTAAATTTATCAGCCAAAACATGACACAAAGAACGTAGATAATGTAAAATAGGGTCTAAGCTACAACATATGCGAACATTAGATAATTACACATTAGACAATTGACGTTAAAAGGTAAAAAAATAACCAAATTTGTATTAAATAACATTTATTTCCAGCAATTATAAAATAGTTTGACAACACTGTTTGCAAGCTTTAAATTATATCAATCTCAACCGTTTATCTTTTCCAGTGATGAAGGCAAGGATGGTGGGGTATGCAAAATGTGTCTTTGACAACCTTTATCTCCTGATTGTTTTGGCATTCAGGTATGAAAAGTCACTTTCTGACCACTTCTACAATGAGCAAATATGTATGGAAGGTTTCGTTCAAATCAAAAGGGGCACTGTCAAAAAGTGATTGAATTCAAATGGATTTACCATTCATCAAGACGAGTAGGAGGATGGGAGGGAGGAAAAGAGGGAGATAAATGAGGGATAGAAAGGACAGAACAGACTCACCTTGCACTCTCCGTTCACACAGACATCCAGAGAGTCGTCTCGACATGGCGTCCCGTCCACCACAGCCGGAGCACGCTCTGTGTAGAAGTTGTATCCCTCCGCCAGGCAGTTCAGAGAGCAGGACTTCACTCCACCTGGTCAACAGAGCAGCACAGAGAAGAGGAACATGAGACAATAAATCAATACAGGCAAACACCAACAGATCCCTCATTCAATTTAGATTTCTGAGGTAAGCCCAAGTGGGACTTGAACCCGCAACCTTACGTCTGTCAGTCCAATATCTAAGCCATTACAAAAAGATCTTGACAAGAGCCCATGTGTTTTGGCAAGGACTTGACAATACCATAAGGAATAAGTCAGAGATTATTAAGAGCTGTACATTTCATTAGGTGTCATGTAAACAACACATAGCCAGATAAAGAGCTAGTTTGAGGGCCTCCTGAGTGGCTCAGCGGTCTGAGGCCTTACTATAGACTTGGGTTCATTCCCGGGCTGAGCCATAACATGCCGTGGCCGGGAGTCCCATAGGACGGCGCACAATTGGCCCAGCGTCATCCAGGTTAGGGGAGGGTGGGGCTTTACTTGGCTCATCGCGCTCTAGCGACTCCTTGTGGCAGGCCGAGTGCCTGCAGGCTGACCCCGGTTGCCAGTTAAATGGCGTTTACTCTGACACATAGGTGCGGCTGGCTTCCGGGTTAAGCTGGCGGGTGTTAAGGAGCGCGGTTAGGCAGGTCAAGTTTCGGGGGATGCACAACTCTACCTTCACCTCTCCCGAGCCAGTTGGGGAGTTGCAGTGATGAGACAAGAGTGAAATTGGGGAGAAAAAGGAGGGTAAAGAAAAAATAAGAGCTAGCTTGAGTTGACCAGAGAAGCAGCTGTGGAGGTCCCCTATATGATCCCATCTGCAGCAGCCAGCAGAGACAACACTAAACTCAGCCATTTATATAGTTCACACACTGTTTCCCACATCATTTCATTGCTCAAACATGTGTTTGTATGCTGCTCTGCTGCCGTGTCGTGTTAGCAACATTAACGGCAACACAACATTTTGGGTGAAGCACAATACAATGAATCCAGCCATTCACCTTCATTACTGAGAAACCCCACAGGCTGCTCTAATGTGTCTGATGGCCACGCATGGTATTTTAATGAGCTTTGGGTTTTATGTTCGATGCAGTTAATTTGTTCTCCCACAGCTGTAAGGACTCGGGTGCCAAAAGCAGAGGGGGAGGTAGAGGGGGTCTAGAGGGAGGAGAGCACAGTTTGGATTGCTAACATCAAGAGAACAAGCAGCTGAATGTGATTAAGTCCCCCCCCACCCACAACCACACAAAAGCTCACAACAAAAAAACAGAGGGTGCTAACAGAAATAGTGCATCTCTCAGCAGATTCCTTGAGAAAGCGGAACGTGGTTATCATGCAGACTAGCACAAAAACTGACAGGGAGAGAGGAAAGAGAGAGAGACAGGAAAGAGAGAGAGAGATGGAGGAGAAAGAGAGGGAGAGAGGAAAGAGAGAGAGAGGAAAGAGAGGGAGGAGAGAAAGAGAGTAGAGAGAGAGAGAGAGGGGGGGGACTGGGGGCGGGGTTATTTGTGCACTGACAGGTGCTCTCATTTATTCCATATTACAGAGCATGCCAGCGACCACACTGAGCTCTCTTACTGGCTGACAAGGCCAATCAAGGTCTCAGCACGGAAACACACCAGCACACCTGCTCCCACATACACACACATACAATGCAACACAACAGAACCACACACATGGTCTCACTTTACTCACCATCCTTTGGTCAGCATTATAACCTGGCCAGGCTCTGGTCATGTGAGAGCAGGAATAAAGTGCTAATCATGCCCTAAACAACTGGCAGTCACAACCAGGACCTGGAAGGACCAGGAAGCAGACTTTCCACTAAGTCTCCCAGGAAGCCTCTCTCAGCCAGGGTGTCATAGCCCACCACAACCCCCCTCACAACCCCCCTGCAGACTGGGTGAGCAACCGTGCACTAACATATCACTTTATGGGCCTTAACAAGTAATCTAATACTGCCACGGCTGTGCACTAGCCAAATATACCCCTTTCCAGCTAGTTCCACTGTTTGAAAAGTTGACTTTGTGCTGGCACTCTAGATACAGGTACACTATGTTCTGCCTGCGAGGCTAGCGGACGATAACGTGGTGGGATGATGGAAAACTCTAACTCCCATGGTGCTGTGCTTTGGCATGCCTGCTTCCAGTCTGAAGCGAAACAGGTTTGGATGCTGGATGGATGGATGCGGGCTGACTGACTGACTTGGGGGGCCTGCTGGAGGAAGGCTGCCTGCGAAGGTTGTTGGACTGAGTGCAACAATGTGAATGGCTCATGCCTCAAAAAACAAATATGACTGCTAAAACGCTGCACACTTTATTTAATGAACTGTCCTTGGCTGTCTGAGCCAAGCCCGACGGCTTGCTAGAGGTGTCTGAGTACAGGACAGAGAGAAGGAAAGAGGAAATGAGCAAGAGAGGGGGAAGAAAGCAGGATAGAGACGGAGAAAGAAAGAGGAATGGGGAGTGAAGGAGTGAGTGAGTGAGGGGAGAGAAGGGGGCTGGGATGTGGGATCTGGACCTAACGCAGGGCAGACCATGGCACAGCTAGTATTTTAACAGTTGCAAGGGATTTCCATTGTAAAATCAGCTGACTTGATGAAAGAAGCACTTGTTGCCTGGAGTTGGAGAGGGCCTCTCTGTAAGCCATTATGTTATTGGACTGGTAGATTAAAGGTAGTTATGTCGTCGAAAGTATTTATCTTTTGCGTCCAGCGCAGCGCTCATCAAGCACAGGAATTCCAGCTGGGGATAGACTTTCCAGAACAAGCATATGGGAGCCAGACAGTAAACTTTCTTCAGCTTTCCCCTCTTCTTTTCTGCTCTCCCCTCTTCCCTTTCTGGGCCCACTGTCTGGCAGTACTCTGCTGCTCAGCTCCCTCCCTCCATCTGCTGCTGCTCAGCTCCCTCCCTCCATCTGCTGCTGCTCAGCTCCCTCCCTCCATCTGCTGCTGCTCACGCTCCACCCTCCCTCATTCTGCTTGCTGCTCAGCTCCCTCCCTCCATCCATTGCTGCTGCTCAGCTCCCTCCCTCCATCTGCTGCTGCTCAGCTCCTCCCTCACTCCATCTGCTGCTGCTCAGCTCCCTCCCTCCATCTGCTGCTGCTCAGCTCCCTCCCTCCATCTGCTGCTGCTCAGCTCCCTCCCTCCATCTGCTGCTGCTGCTCTGTTCTCTATCTGGAAACTCCAGGTGTGTCTGCTCTAATATCAGCTCTCTCCATATCTACAGACGTTTTCATTACACCTCTGTAATGATGTAACACAGCCTGCTGTGGAGGGGGTACACACACATACTGTACCCACCTCCCCTGTAGGGTTTCCAGGTGTAGAATTTCCCCCGGAAAGTAACGTTGTCGAAGTCGGAGCACTGAATCTCCCGGAAATCCTGAGAGCCTGCAGGGCACTCCTAAAACAGACACACAGAGCGGCACAGAACAGCTGTATGTCAGTCAAATCTCAGGCCCCCACTGTATCCCCTCCCTTGTCTCTCTCGCTGCCAGCAGTCATTTACAGTAAGACTGAACTCACAGTAGCCTCCACACTCCACCACATATATACACACACACACAAAGTGAGGGCTTCAGTTCGGGGCTGGGCAGGCTGCGGTTAATTAGGTCAGTCCGAGAGCTGTAGATCTGAGTTGAGAGCTGGGCCTGGCCAGGATGAGTATGTGATGGTACTGTAGGCCTTTCAGAGAGAGCTGCTGCTTCGCTCTGCTCCACCACTCACGTCAATATTGCATGATCTGAAGCGCTTCCTCTCTCCCAGACAATACTTTCCACCAATGGTTGGCCTGGAACCAGAAAAGCAAAGGCGAAACACATCTGAGTGCAATTTAACAATAACTCCCCAATGACACTGGCTTCTATTCTCCTCCCGCCTGGCTGGCCGGGCTCTACCACCCTGTTTCAATCTCAAACAGTCTGTATTTTTATTAGTTAGCTATCCAAGCCAATCAAACTCCTCAGTAGAAACACCAGAGAGAAGTCAGTTTGCCACTATCTGTGTTAAAACTTTATTACGGCTGTCATTGTCGCACGTAGGTGATTATAGTGGGGTGTTAAAATGATTGGTGGTAGACTGATATCTCTCATCCTCAACAAACAGTTGTGCTTGGAAGTTAGGAAGAGCCAGCCAGATACAATCCTATGACTTTACAGTCGTACAGTGGCTGGGAATCAAATGGCAAATCCCTAAAGACAGAGTTGAGATCCACATCACCCTCCATCTGCAGCACCACTCACCTGGGGCTGTCACAGTGGCGGATGGAGGAGGACACTCCTCCCCCACAGGTACGGCTGCACTCTTCCCAGGGAGTCCAGAGACCCCAGCCGCCGTCCACCCCCTCTGGCCATGTCCCGTAGACCACACACAACCTCTTATAGCACCACTAAAATACACACACAGGGGAGGGACAAGCTGTGGAAGTACTGAAATTTCAAATTGACATTTGCACACCAAACACCCCCATTTCTGCTGGTAATGGAACATCCCAGTGCTTACCCCTTTCTCTATGGTATTGGTTTGACAAATGGTTCCTTCGGCGGCGGGTATGCTGCTGGTGATGCAGCGGTTGCTCTTGCTCATGCACCACAGCTCGCTGCAGACTTCCTGCAGGCACAGAGAGCTGTCAGAGTGCGTCCATTTCAGCTCATATAGAGACAACAGGCCCTGATGAGCCCAGCCAGGAGGGCCCACTGACACGGAGCAGACGGCACCAGGTTGGTTCAACTACCTCTGGTCTCTGTGGTCCTAATGTATTTAAGACTTATGGCGTTGTATTTTATTGTATACATATGCTCTGACTACATAGTATCAATGATAATGACACTATAAAGTGCTATTTTGTTCCAGATGTCCGTTCACTCAGCTGTCGGGCCAATAAAATAGACTGTCTAATAAAATAAAGGTAGCACAAGACTTCTTCATAAATTCTTAACACATGGGGACAAAATCCTGTGGGACTGGATAACAAAAGGGGGAAAAAAAACTCTAGCTGGGAGACAAATAAATATCAGTCAAAATCCAGTGGCTACTCCGTCTGCCATCATGCTGCCCTGATCAGGGTGGGCAGAGAGCCAGAGATATGCCAGAGGACAATCTGCACATGGTACTAGTGGATCAGACAGTTGATTGGAGCATGGCGCTTGCAACACCAGAGTTGGGAGTTTAATTCCTACACGGGCCACACATACAGTACTGAATGTATCTGCCTGGTAAAAATGACCATACAGCCTTATCAAGCGAGTTCGAGGAGGAGGAAGATGAGGAAGGTGATTAGGTACCCCGTATTTACACTGCCGAGACTTCACTCCGTACTGGAAGCGGCACTGCTCGTCTGCATCGTAGGCCTGGCCGGGGGCCGTGGTGGGGTACACAAACTCCTGCTTGGGGGGGACGTTGTTGAGGCAGGAACCCATGCCTGAGCTACAGGGATACAAACAGGAGAAGACACTGAAACAGAGCTCCAAAACCAACAAAGATGGACGTCACCTCACTTGGAATGCACCCAGTTAATCTACCCCACAATAAACTCATGATCAACTTTATAACTCCTTATGCTTCCACTTTGTTGTACTGTATGTCCTGTGTATTGACAGTGACAGCTGTACACTCACTCCAGGAAGTTGGTGATGTAGTCTCGGCTGCAGGCAGACCAGACAAAAGGGTTGGTCTTCATGGTGATGTGTGCAGCCATCAGCTTGGCTGTCTCCTGACTGCGGGAGCCACAGGCGTTGCCCACTCCGTCATGGTTCATCCCAAACCTGCAAGGAGAGAGAGATGGTACTGTGTTGATATATCACCTGGTTAACTGAGTAAGTGTGAAATATTGGGGTATTGGTATTTAGCAAAAGGCAAGTTTTTTTACTCATATATCATCTCCGTTAAACTCGTATTAACACCATGAGCTCTGTCTCTGAGGTCTGTGCAGATTTAACAGACAGCAAAGTATCTCTGTGCTCTGCTTTCACACACACACACAGTTAAAGACAAGGCCCGCCGTCTAGACAGCCCCAGGGTATAAGCACCCCATCCAATTCAAAGGTACCTGGACTAGCCATTAGGGGGGAGCACCAATGGGTTTGCCACCTGTGAAAATACCTCTGAAGCCTGTGTGCACACGTAGGTAAATGGCACACTCAATTACATTGCAAAAATAGTGGATTTTCAAAAATGATACCAAGTAATGGCTTTCGAAAGGAAAACATCAGAATCCTCTTTAATGGCAGGCAATGAAGAGGCTTGGAAATGTCCAGTGGAGCATGTCTGATGTTACTCAGGCATACACCTAGATAAATATGTATGCATGAGTAAGTGAGGCAGAGGCAGATCGGCTGGTATGCCAGGCCAGCAAGTAAAACAAAGTGTCTTGGAGGGAAGGTACAAATGAAATGCCTACTGCCAGGCACTGTGGTAGGCCCAGAATGAAATACTGTAACGGCCACACTCGTAACTTGTTCCACTTGTTATAAATAGCACATGACTGAAAGAAAATATAAAGTTATTAACACGTTCTCAATTGATGGAAATTACTCATGGAGGTAGTTACGTAACTTCTCCCTCTGGTACGGCTCTAATCTAACAGCAATCTCACTAGGAGGTTGGGCTTTGGATAAGTTTAGCTCAGGTCAGCCCAGGCCAGGGGTGCTTGGGTAAGGGAAGGGTGCAGGGGGGTGTAAGGGAAGAAAGGCAGGGCCAGAAGCCAGGACCAGAAGCCAGGGACAGGAGCAGGGTCTCCTGTGTGGGGTCACAGGTAACACCAGTGAAAGAGTGGTCTGTTGAAACAGTGCAGGTCCATAAAGCAGAAACAGAGCCTAACGCCAAAGGGTGTGTGTGTCAAAGGTGTGTTTATGATGACTGTGACGAAGGCTAGAACTGGGGCTCTGATGATTTTCCTGGTCAGGACCCGTGGTCAGAAAAAGGGTAATATAGGTGATGTGGGCGAGCTCCTTACGTGTGTCCTATTTCATGGGCGATGGTGAATGCTGTGGCCAGGCCGATGTCCTCGTTGATGCTGCAGCTCCTCTCTGGCTCACACATCCCTCCCACTGGTGCTAGACCTGGAACAGAGAGACACACAATACTGTCACTAGCATAGCCATACATGTCCATTCACATTCATGCATACAGAGATTATGCAAATGTCAAAATACATACAGTTACATGCTAACACATAACATACACAGGTAACTGACAAAATAAAGGAAACAACAACATAAAGTGTCTTACACTATATATACAAAAGCATATGGACCCCCTTCAAATTAGTGGATTCGGCTATTTCAGCCACACCCGTTGTTGGCAGGTGTATAACATCGAGCACACAGCCATGCAATCTCCATAGACAAACATTGGCAGTAGAATGGCCTTACTGAAGAGGTCAGTGACTTAACGTGGCACCGTCATAGGATGCTACCTTTCCAACAAGTCAGTTCGTCAAATTTCTGCCCTGCTAGAGCTGCCCCAGTCAACTGTAAGTGCTGTTATTGTGAAGTGGCGAAGTGGCAAGCCACACAAGCTCACAGAACGGAACCGCCAAGTGCTGAAGCGAATAACGCTTAAAATTGTTTGTCCTCGGTTGCAACGCTCACTACCGAGTTCCAAACTGCCTCTGGAAACAACGTCAGCACAAGAACTGTTCGTCGGGAGCTTAATGAAATGGGCTTCCATGGCCGAGCAGTCACACAAAAGCCTAAGATCACCATGCACAATGCCAAGCGTCGGCTGGAGTGGTGTAAAGCTCGCCGCCATTGGACTCTGGAGCAGTGGAAACGCAATCTCTGGAGTGATGAATCACGCTTCACTATCTGGCAGTCCGACGGACGAATCTGTGTTTGGCGGATGCCAGGAGAACGCTACCTGCCCGACCTCGAGATCGGTGTGGAAGAACTTGACTGGCCTGCACAGAGCCCTGACCTCAACCCCATTGAACACCTTTGGGATGAATTGGAACGCCGACTGCGAGCCAGGCCTAATCGCCCAATATCAGTGCCCGACCTCACTAATGCTCGTGGCTGAATGGAAGCAAGTCCCCGCAGCAATGTTCCAACATCTAGTGGAAAGCCTTCCCAGAAGAGTGGAGGCTGGTATAGCAGCAAAGGGGGGACCAACTCCATATTAATGGCCATGATTTTGGAATGAGATGTTCAAAGAGCAGGTGTCCACATACCTTTGGTCATGTAGTGTAATAGGGCATTGAGCTTCAATGTGCCTTGGCATTCTACAAGTGTCTGGAACTCTATTGGAGGGATGCGACACCCTTCTTGGTGTTTCGTTGATGGTGGTGGAAAACGCTGTCTCAGGGGCCACTCCAGAATCTCCCATAAGTGTTCAATTGGGTTGAGAACTGGTAACTGACACATATACATACATACATACATACATACATATATATATATATATATATTAAACCCCCTTTGAGAACCCTCTTTCAAAGTCACTGAGATCTCTTCTTGTAGCCATGGTAGTGAAAATAATGGGCAACTGGGCATTTTTATACTTGACCCTAAGCATGATGGGATGTTAATTACTTAATTAACTCAGGAACTACACTTGGGTGGAAGCACCTGCTTTCAATCTACTATGAATCCCTCAGTTACTCAAGTGTTTCCTTTATTTTGGCAGTTACCTTTATATATCTATATAAACTTAACCAACACCTAAAAACCTAGATTCTGCATCTACATGTCACTCTAAAGGCGTCAGCATGCTTTAGTTCGGCTGGCTGCTAGCTGAACTCGACTAGCCGAACAGAATGAGTGCGCTCGCATACTCCTTTAAAAGACCTTCGCTTGAAAAACGAGAAAAAAACGGCAATAGTATTGTTTGTCTGTTAAAAAAGTCTGAATTAATCTAAGATAACTCAAGAAATCTGTCATTAACTTTGACGTTTTTGTCGAAGTGATCTTAGCTGCGCAATTTTACATCTAACTAAGATGTTCAGTGCAGTATTTTTCAATAAAAAAAATGTGCATGAAAACGAGTCGTCTCTCGTTGCATGACAACAAATACTTTATTGACGAATCACTGACGAAGGGGCGTAGACTTCGGCTGAAAACTTTGGCATGCCTCCAGAAAAAAATGTATGTGCCTGCACAACCAAAAAAAACTGATCGAAGTCCAAAACGAACAAAAACGTCACTAAATGTCGTTATAATATATGCACGAACTCTACCGAACTGTTTTGGCTGGGAAGCATGCGGACGCCTTAAGACTGTGCTAGTCAGTCATGCTGGTCAGTCAGCTGCAGCAGAGATACGGTAGTTAAGTACTTAATAGTAAGGGAGTGCGAAGTGAGAATGAGGGCAGTTTTCTGAGTCACATCCCCTCCCCTGGCTGCTCTAGATTATATATAGTCTGACACTGAAGCTCAGTGCTTCCCAACAAGCGGCCTGTGTGCAGTGTGTGTAACCAGGGTTAGCCCTGTCCTGGGCTGGGCGGGGGCAGGTTTGACCAGATGTCCTACCTAGAGTTCCACATGGCTTGTTCTTGTAGATGCAGATGTCGTACCTGGGAACAGCAAGGAAAATAAACCAGGCCATTTACTCAAATTAATACTCTGGCAGTCGGTGCTTCCACACCCTGACAGGTACTCACACTTAAACATACATTGAGCAAAAAGCATTCACACACGTAATCACACACACAGACTCTCTCTCTCACACACACACACACACGCATGCACACAGACATCCACTCTTTCTCTCCTCTCTCTTCTCTCTCTGTACTCTCTCTCTTTGTCTCTCCCTCCCTCTCTTTCTCATCTCTCTCTCTCCCATTTCCCCCTCTCTTTCTCTCTCCCTCTCTCTCTCAGAGGCACTTATGGACACACAACAGATTTGATAAGTGACTGATACGGTCTGAACAATGGCAGGAAATAAAAGGATGGTTACTGCAGTGTCCTCTGGACATTTTCAATCCCTCTTTGATAATAGCTTTCATATAAATAACCTATTTTCACAGATCAAACATCCCAAGGCACTCCAAGAAAAGAGAATAGAAGCGAGTAGGAACAGGGGCCCATGCATGGGCAGAGCAGCGCTTTTCAGTGAATGGTGCTCTGTTGTATCTCTCTACAGTATTGTGTTACTGCTGTTGCTGTTTTCCCCCTAAATAGAGCGCCTCACTATTTCTGAAACTATACTTTGCTTCCTTGGCCCGGCTCAGGGCTGTCAGATTCAAGGCAGCTGTACTCTGATTCCTTCCCTCTCTCTCTCTCTCTCTCTCTCTCTCTCTCTCTCTCTCTCTTTCTCTCACTACCTCTTTCGTTCTTTCTCCCTCCCTCTCCACAGCGTTCTCCCTCCAGATGCTCAGTTGAGCAGAACAGCCTAGGTTTCGTCACTCCAGACAGGACCAGACACAAATGCACACTTGGCAAAAATGAGAGGCCATGGGGCAAGAGAAGGAGCCAGTGAACTCAGAGGGCAGAATATGGAGTCAGTTCTTACTAAAACCCTAATCCAAAGAAGAATAAATTGAGCAATGGGAGACTTATTATCTTTTCCAATTGACTCAATAGTGGATCGTTAAGGAATTAGGCTAGAGAGGGTTTAATTATGTGCATTGACAATGCTAGCTTGTGCCTTTTGGTACTAAGAGCAGTATTCTGTCTTGAGATCTGTGCACTTATCTCGAATTCTTGCGCAAGTCTCCCATTGAGGTCAATGAAAGACTTATGTGAAAGTCTGAGTTGTGCATGCTTATCTCACTGAATCACTAAGAATGTTCCGGTGCTGTGAGTGCTGACCTGGTGATGAGCACGGCAGTGTCGTGGTGAGCGATGCCGTTGTCTGGGATGGCATTCCCGTTGCCATTCCGGTTCTGGATGGATTTCTGCCACTTACAGAAGCTGTCCAGGGACTTCCCTGCATGGTGGTTGATCTCTAGAGTCGGCTGACAGAGACAGAGAGGGAACACAAACTGAAATCAACATAATCTGGAAGTGTACAGTGAAATAATCAAATTACTGTATAATCACCTTCAGGTTTTCATAGATGTGCCACTTTTACTATCTGCAACGACCTGACAATAATTTACAAGCCAGAAGGAGTAATGAGACAGACATTCCCCATGTGGACCAATAATACATTTTCACTACATAAACAGAATTTACCAGTTCAACCATAGCTGTGCAATGAGCCTAGTATTAAGCAGCCCAGCCCTCTGCCACGGGGCTATTGGACTGAGCTGATGAGGACAGGAGCTCCCTCTGCTTTGCTCTCTCGCTGCCATTAGCCGCCTTGGCAGAGGGGAGGGAATGCACTCCTGGCCACAGCTGGGTAAGGCTCGTAACACAGGAATGCCCACGGTGGTGACATAACTAGTAATTGTCTCATCCCACAATCCTTCATCTCTGGGCTCAGTGGGCTGGCTAGTCTATTTTGTTTTCCAGGGGCAGTTTTCAGCTGGAAATGACAGACCCGCTCCGCTCTTCTCAGCAAGACTACTTTTGGTCTTACCCCAACCTCAACAGACCGAACAGCAAGAATAATACTAATACTACTGCTAATGATCATAACATTTATTTATTCATTTCTTTCTTTGTCAGATGACATATGCCCGGGGCAAATTACAGGGGATTATTTTCAGCTGTCTAGTATGAATCATACAGGTTGTTATTAGACTGCCACAGTGTCTTCACCGCAAAACCCCTAGTCCCCCTCTAATACCATTTGAATCATCCGTACGAAGGCTTATTAGGTCCACATTACGCCAGAGAGTGGAACCCTGTCCTGGCACTCAGTCTGACCGCATGCCGTTAGCAGCACGGGGCCTGGTGGACTGGACCGGGACCAAGCACTGACATGACCTTCATGTCAATCCCCAGGCAGCAGGTGGATAGGACACTGGGCCACAGTGAGGCGTGCCTGCCTGCCCGCCCGCCCCAGCTTCATATTTAGCTTTTTATTTTTATATGCACTTTTTCTAGAGCCCTTTTTTCTAGGGCACTAATGTGCGTCATATCAACGACCCGAGAGGTCACCAGCAACAACAAATGCAGTCATGGCTGGGCTGCTTGGCAGGTCGCTCTCTCTCCAATGCCACAAACGGCTCCGCTTACAAGACAGTTTCCACCGAGAGCAGGGTAGGAAAGACACTTAAGCCAAGAATTTGACACAAACAAGGAGCTCATAGATGCTGGCCCGGGAAACCAAGCTGGACTGGACTGGGATGCAGAGCAGAGGCAGGGTGGATGGATGCAGACTCCACTGAGTCCATTGAAAGGCAGAGATTTTCCAGAATGGGTCTAGAAGAGAATACCTGGTCCTCCATGAGCAGGATGAGGCGGGTCACCACGATGTTCACTGCGTTCCCCAGGCTAGAATCCTGGAACAGTTTGGCAACCTGACCTCCAGGGAAACAAGAAAAGACCAGTCTTAAAAAGAGCTGACACATCATTCATCACTACCACTTACAACCCAAGGGAAAGACACTTGTCATTATTGACACAACTTGTGTAATTTGGGTTACTTTACAATGTGCTTCTGTAGTTTCCTCTGAATGGGCTTTTGTGACAGGATGGATGCAGAACAGTAAAATAAGGCCAACCATTCATTAAAGGCATTTCAGACATGAGTGTGTGTGTAGCCATCTGAGCGACAGGGTGTGAAGTGATATCCTGTAAAAGAAATACTACTGCAGATGTCATGACCTCAGCTACACTATCTGCAGGTGAAGACAGGAGAACCATTCAACACAGTAACAACAATCCCAGACTCAATCCTCAACACAGACACAATAAAATGGGACAATAGGAGATTATGGGGCTTTTTCAATTTTTTTCCCGACTTTTCCACCCTGCAAGTTGTAGTGATCTGACTCGATGTGAAACTTACAATATTCATGACAGCCAGGATGTACTGCTCGATGTCCCGGCGGCCGTGGTACCCCACCATCATCTTGTCGGCCACCACCAGTGTTTCTACGTAGCGCTCTCTGCTCACAGACCTCTTCAGGGGCAGCTGGCCTCGGCCGATGGGGTTGGGAGGAGTCTTCAGAGTCCTCTGCCACCAGGCCATGCCTTTACCTGGCTTCTCATCTGAGACACAGTCACACAGACAGAGATAGGGGCTGATGGTACTGATAGAGGAAAGGGTACACTACCTGATAAGAGCCACTCCACAACATTTTGACTGATGGTAAGAGTGACATTAAGGTGAATGTATCAAAACAAGGTTATTATGCCCTGTAAACTGAGACTGCTGTACAGAGTATCATAAACTAGGCTAATCCAATCGTAAATTGGAAGTTTAAAGGGTCCTGTTGTGCCCAGTACCCAGACAGCTCTACCTACCGATGACACCACAGGACTGGTCCATGTACTGGTGGCGAAGAGATGACCTCTTGTAAACCACATGGGGGCGGCCCTTCCCCCTCTCCGTACTAGTGAGGTTTTCGGCCGGGGTCAGAGGCTCGACGAGGTACTCTTCACCGCCCGCCACGATCACCCCCTGCTGGAAAAGCCAGGGGCCCTCTGAAGGTTGGTGGTGACGAGACAAGAACTGACATGCACGGAAGTCCCTATCTCTGCTGTCTGTCAGGCCATTTACAGTAGCACTGTCTACAGCCATCCCTGTGACACCTCATCTCCCCTCAGTGGATACACTACACTGACACTCACACAAAACCCACACACACTCACATACAGCACATACGCACACACACATAACACACACACGCATACCGACACAACACATACACGCACACACACACACACTTTTACACTCATCATTTGCTGTTGCTACTCTGTTCTTTATTTACTCTAGATATATCCGATGCCTATCACTTACCCTGCTTCATGTACATATCTACCTCAAATACCTTATATTATCTATCCTGATGCTAGTCACTATACCTGCCTTCATGTACATATCTACCTCAAATACCTTATTATTATCTATCCTGATGCTAGTCACTTTAACCCTGCCTTCATGTACAATCTACCTCAAATACCTTATTATTATCTATCCTGATGCCTAGTCACTTACCCTGCCTCATGTACATATCTACCTCAATACCTTATATTATCTATCCTGATCCTAGTCACTTTACCCTGCGTACAAATTACCTCAAAACCTATTATTATCTATCCTGATGCCTAGTCACTTTACCCTGCCTTCATGTACATATCTACCTCAAATACCTTATTATTATTATCCTGATGCCTAGTCACTTACCCTCCGTTCATGTACATATCTACCTCAAATACCATTATTATCTATCCTGATGCCTAGTCACTATACCCGCCTTCATGTACAATACACTCAAATACCGTTATTATTATCTATCCTGATGCCTAGTCACTTACCCTGCCTTCATGTACATATCTACCTAAATACTTATTATCTATCCTGATGCCTAGTCACTTTACCCTGCCTTCATGTACATATCTACCTCAAATACCTTATTAATCTATCCTGATGCCTAGTCACTATACCTGCCTTCATGTACAATCTACCTCAAATACCTTATTATTATCTATCCTGATACCTAGTCACTATACCCCGCCTCATGTACACTACTACCTCAAATACCTATTATTATCTATCCTGATCAGCTAGTCACTATACGCACTGCTTCATGTACATATCTACTCAAATACCTTATTATTATCTATGCTGATCCTAGTCACTTTACCTCGCTTCATGTACATATCTACTCAAATACCTTTATATTATCTATCCTTGCCTATCAACTACCCTGCCTGTCATACTATCTACCTCATAATAACCTATATATTATCTATCCTAGTGCCTAGTCACATACCTCCCTTCATGTACATATCTACTCAATACCTATTATTAATCTATCCTGATGCTAGTCCTATACCCGCTTCTTAATACGTACCTCAAATACCTTATTATCATCCTATGCCTACACTTACCCGCCTTCATTACAATTCACCCAATACTCTATTATCTATCCTGATGCTAGTCACTATACCCTGCCTTCAGTACATATCTACCTCAATACTCATTATTTCTATCCTGATCCTATGTCACTATACCCTGCCTCATTAACATATCTACACTCCAATACCCTGTCCATTATATAATTTATCCTGAGGGTGCCATAGTCACTACTACCAGCGCATGTATCATATCTACCTGAAATAGATACCTCGTTCCTGCATATTGATCCTTACTCCCTGATATATAGCTCCACATTATTCTGTACTTTACTCCCTGAATATACTCCACATTATCTGTTACAGGTACTACCTGTATTATAAAGCTCCACATTATTCTGGTACGTTCTACCTCGTATATAGCTCCACAACTGGTTAGCATTGTACTACCTGTATATCAGCTTCACACTTATCTGACTGGTACTCCCGTATTATAGTCCCACATTGATCTGTACAGTACTCCCTGTAATACTCCACATTGATCTGGTGCTGGTACTCCCTGTATATAGCTCCACATTGATCTGGTACTGGTACTCCCTGTATATAGCTCCACATTGATCTGGTACAGGTACTCCCTGTATATAGCTCCATTCTTGTGTATTTTATTTTATTCCTCTTGTGTTGCTATTTTTATTTGTATTATAATTTTTAACTCTGCGTTGTTGGGAAGTGCTCGTAAGCATGCATTTCACGGTTAGGTCTACATCCGTTGTATCTGGCGCATGTGACAAATAAATTTTTACTTGATTTGATTTGATACAGTACATACTGTAACTATCCCTGGCCTGGATGATAATCATATCAGTCTCTCATCAGCCTGGGCCTAAACAAACACAGGCTCTCACCTCTCTCCTAAATTGTTCTGTAGGTCAGATACATAGGGAGAGTGATCCTATCTGAGTGGGGATTCATGAGTCTACAGAGAGGAGATGGGGAGACGCTGTAACACTTCCCCTGATTAGATCTCTTGGCTGCAGCCTCCGAGGGTCACACTGAGTCTCTACAATAGCGGCGCACTTTCACAGTGGACCTAATCCTGTAATGTGTTTAGTGATGCTCTCGTGGACACACAGCGGATTCCCTGCTGAATTAAGTTATGCTAGTCTGACCACAAGTAATTATGTGTGTGGTTTATTAACACTTTGTGAGCAGATTAAATCCTTGGTTGTATTTACCCCTGTTATTATGGACCCAATTAGTTATTAGCTGTAAAGACATCACAAGAATCAATGGACAAGGAGAATGCTTTTATCTGTCAAAAGGCATATTGGAATTGTATTATTTGACGGGTCTGCCGTGGGCGGTGGTGCTAGCTGGCTAGCTGGCTCGAGACATACAGCTGTGAACATGCCTTAGTGATGTTATGAGTTGTGACCAGCAGGGGAAGTCTGGTGATAAGAAAGGGCTTTGGTAATACCTTGTTTACGCAGGTGCATTACTGTTCCAGGCCTAGAATAATATGTGGCCAGACAGATGCCCTGATCTAGTCCAGGGTCAGAGCTAACCTAGTACACTGAATCATAATGTTACACTCAGAGGAATCCTCTGGAGCTCCATTAGCCCTGGGTCCCCTGAGGCCAAGGACAACAACACAACAACACAACACCACAACAACACAACAGGGCAACAAGACAACAGGGCAACAAGACAACAACACAACAGCACAACAAGACAACAGGGCAACAAGACAACAACACAACAGCACAACAACACAACAGCACAACAGCACAACAACACAACAGCACAACAACACAACAACACAACAGGGCAACAACACAACAGGGCAACAACACAACAGGAAATCAGGACAACAAGACAAGAGACTATAGGACAACAGGCCAGTGGTGCTAGCAGTACTAGATGGGTCAGGTTCTTACCAGGCCGTTACAGTTGCTGAGAGCCACCATGCTGGAGTGGGGCTGACCCTGCAGATGGCCTACATAGAGACACTGGGGGGCATAAGGGTGGCTCCAGGCCAGACGGCCCCTCCTCCAGTACTCCACACGGAACTGGTGGGACAGCAGGCCGCCCTGCAGGGTCAAGTTGAGGAAGAAGTTAGTTTTGGGGGTGGAGAGTTGGTAGTACAGCTGGGACGGGTCCTGTTGCTGGTCCTCAGCACTGCGGTGGCTCCGCCGGTGGTGGTTGGGGCTGTCTGCACCTCCATCCAGTGTGTCCAGGGTCTCGCCCTGCGGCCCCACGCGAACTGGGATTACAATTTCATACTGGCCCAGGCTGGACAGGAACGCAGCTGGACAGAGACAGAGAGAGGAGAGAGAGAGAGAGACAGAGCACAAAGGTCAAATTTGACATTTCAATTCAACTTTGGTAAAATATACAGTATGTGCATTATCATCAAGGCTTAAAGCTCTTGAGGACAGGCCAGAGTCAGTCGTGATTAGTGAGATTCTTGAGGACTTCTCAGTCTACGCTATCCCTCCCAAGGATGTTTCCATGGCAACCCTGAAATGGTATACTTCCTGTCTCCGGCTTTGCGCCCGGAGATTTATTGTCCAAACACGACGCTCCAAACACTGCACTAACAGGGGAAACGTAAACAGAAACGAGCCCAGTTTTCATCAAGGCCTTTTGCCTTGTTTTGTGGAGAAACAGCACTCCCCACTGAGAGTAAACAGGCAGGGATTAGTGTCTGTACCTTGTGTCTATGCCCGGCCTCTCTGTATACGTGGCCAGGCCAGCATAAATAAACAGCAAGCACCATTACAGCTCCCCAGACCCCTCCAACCCCTAGACCCATTTCACATCCTTCAGCACATTCTGCAACGGCCAGTTATAGGAGCTTTGAAAACCTCCCCTACACCATTTTAGACAACATACACAAATTGCCCCACATAAAAAGTAGTATTTTCATGGTATTTACACAGGAAAGCCTCATGGAGGGCTGGAGTGGACTGGGCAGCATTCAGATAAAATAGATTGTTTCAAAAGTCTACTGTACCCACACTCTCCTCTCCTCCATCCCCCCCTCCGCCCCTACATGGTTCCACAACTGTACAGCTGCTCCGCGTGCCCTGATTGCCTGCCTGCCTGCTTTGTTCTGTGGCTCTCTCTCTGCAGCGCAGCAGAAATCTGTCCAGACACAGCCACCTGATAAGCCTGTCTAATTAATGAGTGTGAGGCAGCTAGTGGGCTGACTTGGCTCCACCACTGTTTTCATAAGGCTGCCATACGGCTGTCAGTCCTCTCCCAATGAACTGTGCCCACATGTGCTGGGTACTTCAAAATGGAAATATGGCTGGTACAATGGAAATGAGGGGAGCAAAGTTGTCTGTACAGTATAAGAGTACAGTAGGTTGGTCTGAAGGGTCGCATGGCGTCTGATCCTCTCCCAGGTCCCCTACTGGTTCAGAGACCCAGCCATCTATAGGTCATCACACAGTGCTCATGTTATCACAAGACAACATTGGGCATAAAACTGATGGAAAGCTGCTCCCAGCTCTATGGCACCACAGGGCGAACCATTCTTCAGATTATTTTGATCTATTATCTAATCCCCAGGAGGAAGAAACTATCATTACTTACCAATAAACACAACTGGTAAAACAGAGGCCCATAAAAGAGCGCTCACCTTTTATCAAATAAACTGCCACATGCACTACCCAGGATTTGGTTTATTTGAGCTTTTAGAAGAAAGGAACCTTTAATTAGCCTCTTTAAAAATAGAAAAGGAAATGAGAACAGTGGCCCTTTTTACTGTAACGTTCCCAGAGAGGCTACTACCTCCCTTTCTCTTTCTCTCTGGTCTCTCTCTCTGTCTCTCTCTCTCTCTCTCTCTCTCTCTCTCTCTCTCTCTCT
>NC_036853.1:13678758-13680027 GCF_002910315.2 Salvelinus sp. IW2-2015
TCTGTCTGTCTGTCTGTCTGTCTGTCTGTCTGTCTGTCTGTCTGTCTGTCTGTCTGTCTGTCTGTCTGTCTGTCTGTCTGTCTGTCTGTCTGTCTCTGTCTGTCTGTCATGTCTCGGCCTGGGACAGTTGACTGTCTGAGTTATGAGACTGTGGTGTGGATCCTCAGTCTGAGGGAAAAGTTATACACATATACAGTGCATCAGTGCAAAACGGTTGTTTTTTTCTTTGTATTTTCTTCTACCAGATCTATTGTGTTATATTCTCCGACATTCAATTCACATTTCCACTAACTTCAAAGTGTTTCCTTTCAAATGGTACCAAGAATATGCATATCCTTGCTTCAGGGCCAGAGCTACAGGCAGATAGATTTGGGTATGTCATTTTAGGTGAAAAAAAAAAAAAAGGGGCTATCCCTAAGAAGATTTATTAACAAAAGCACATTTGCGAAAAAAGCACACTCGTTTCACAAATGTCCCTAACCATAAACATCAATACCTTTCTTAAAATGAATACACAGAAGTATATTTTTTCAAACGTGAATATTTAGTTAAAAGAAATTCATGTTAGCAGGCAATATTAACTAAGGGAATTGTGTCACTTCTCTTGCGTTCAGTGCAAGCAGAGTCAGGGTATATGCAACAGTTTGGGCCGCCTGGTTCGTTGCGAACTGTGTGAAGACCGTAATTAATTTGCCAGAATTTTACATAATTATGACATAACATTGAAGGTTGTGCAATGTAACATTGCCACCTGTTCGATAAAATACGGAACGGTTCCGTATTTCACTGAAAGAATAAACGTTTTGTTTTCGAAATGATAGTTTCCGGATTTGACCATATTTATGACCAAAGACTCGTATTTCTGTGTGTTATTATATTATAATTAAGTCTATGATTTGATAGAGCAGTCTGGCTGAGCAGTGGTAGGCAGCAGCAGGCTCGTAAGCATTCATTCAAACAGCACTTTCCTCCGTTTTGCCAGCAGCTCTTAGTAATTAGTAATTTGCCAGCAGCTCTTAGTAATTCTAGAAGCACAGTGCTGTTTATGACTTCAAGCCTACCAACTCCTGATATTAGGCTGGCAACACTAAAGTGCCTATAAGAACATCCAATAGTCAAAGGTATATGAAAAACAAATGGTATAGAGAGAAATAGTCGACACGTCATAATTCCTATAATAACTACAACCTAAAACTTCTTAACTGGGAATATTGAAGAACTGGGAATATTGAACCACCAGCTTTCATATGTTCTCATGTTCTGAGCAAG